>NC_091436.1:127466422-127766422 GCF_964237555.1 Oryctolagus cuniculus | reverse complement strand
AGACCTTGAAGGGCAGAACCAGACAGGTGCTCCTCGCCCCAGCTCCGCCTCCTGCCCACCCCAGCTCCTCCAAGTGCCCGGGTGCGGGTTTTCCTCCTCCCACCCCCACACACCCAGAAGGGCTCAAGTGTGGGACCCACAGGGAAGTGCAGGGACACTGGCAAGACCATAACGCCCCGCCAAGTGACATTCATTCACGCTGCATGGGAGTGGTTTATCAGGTTTGACGAGCAGCCTAGGGGACAGGCCGGGTGGGCTACGCTGGGCGTTGGCCTGGGGTGAGGGGTGGGGGACAGAAAAGAGGACAGGCACAAAGGCGACCAGGGGCGCGAGGACGCAACTGCCCTACCCGGGGGTCCAGGTCTCCTCTCAGCAACTCTGCCTGATGGGGGCGTGGCCTTGCTTAGAGGGCGTGGACCGGACGGGGTGTGGTCCGTGGAGGGTGTGGTCCCGGCGGGTGTGGCCTGGTGGGTGTGGCCGGGCGGGGCGGGGGCGGGGCGGGCTCACGCTCCACGCCCCTCGCCCAGGACGGCTACATCGACTTCATGGAGTACGTGGCGGCGCTCAGTCTGGTGCTGAAGGGGAAGGTGGAGCACAAGCTGCGCTGGTACTTCAAGCTCTACGACGTCGACGGCAACGGCTGCATCGACCGCGACGAACTGCTCACCATCATCCAGGTAACCCAGGCGCAGCGGGCGGGGCGGGCGACCCAGAGCCGCGAGCCCCTCGCAGTCTCAGGACTGAGACTGAGGGTCTGGGAGACAGCCCCGGCCCGCAGCGCCGGTGCCCTGGGCCACGTCCCTCTCCCGCGGTGGTGGCCATAGTTTCCTTATTGGTCCCAGGAGGCTGGGGAGCCGGACTCTTGAGACTCAGCTCTGCTAAGGGCCCGGGTGCGGTGGTCTCTTGCTGTCCCCACCCCATCGCTGAGACAGAATTAGGACGGGTCCCCTCACCTTTTATATGAAACATTTAATTCATTTATTGGAAAGGTTGAGGGCTATATAGGAGAGCAAGAGAGAGAGAGAGAGAGATCTTCGCCTGCTCGTTCACTCCCCAAATGCCCACCACAGCCAGGGCTGGGTCCCACCGAGAGGCTGGAACTCCATCTCCAGCGTGGGTGGCAAGGACCCGAGTAGCTATCACCTCCTGCCTCCCAGTCAATGACCGGGAAGCTGGACGGAAGGCCCAGGCACTCTCTGTGCGATGTGGGCGTCCCAAGCGTGGTCTCATCCGCTGCACCCAGGGCCTGCCTGGGCCTCACTGTGCCTTTGCCGCCCTCCCAGGCCATTCGAACCATTAACCCCTGGAGCGACTCCACCATGACAGCAGAGGAGTTCACCGACACCGTGTTCTCCAAGATTGACGTCAATGGGGATGGTGAGGGGCCCGAGGAGGGCTCACGGGGGGGGGGGGGGGCGCTGGGGGGCCACCAGGGGAGGGGGCGCCAGGGGAAGGGTGGGAGGAGAGGAGGAGCACGAGGGCCCTCTGCTAGTCTCCTCCGGCTGTCCCTGCACTGCACAGTGGACTGCGGCTCTGCCCGCCCGCTGCACCCACAGGCTGCTTCCCCTAGCGGGCTCTGGACCCTGGACTGCGGCCCTGAATGCCCGTGGCTCCCTCTCTCTCTACCAGGGGAGCTGTCCCTGGAGGAATTCATGGAGGGTGTGCAGAAGGACCAGATGCTCCTGGACACGCTCACACAAAGCCTGGACCTCACCCGCATCGTGCGCAGGCTCCAGAATGGCGAGCAGGATGAGGAGGGGGCTGGGGACGGGGAAGCCAAGGCTGCCGGCTGAGCCCACTGCCCGCTGCTTCTGCACTGGGGGTGGCGGCGTATGGTGGTGCCTGGTGTCACTGGTGTTCTTGTCTTAATACTACATAGAATCCACTGAACAGGAAGCTCAGCTCACCTCCTTGGAGAGCATGGCGGCCGCAGAGGGGCTGGGCCGGGAGTCCAGAACCTGCACAGTGAAGGATGGCCCCAGAGCCTCCGGGTGACTCGGTGGCAGGGAGGCTCCATGCTCGGGCCGCTGCTCAGCACCTCTCGGCCCTCCGGCTCCTCCCTTGCCCCTGCTGGCCTCTCTCCCACCTTTCCCCACTGAGCAACCCGGTCCCTAGTCTTCTGGCTGCGGGGCCCTGAGTCAGGACTGGGCTTTCCTGGGCTTCTGGTGGAACCCTACAGACCTGGTGCCCACAGCCTCGATGGTGGCACTGCAGCCACACCCCCATGCTGCCCCCAGGACAAAGCTGGAGTCTACCTGTGTGTTTGTGCTGCTTCCGCTCTCTCTTCAACAAGCATTTATGAGCACTGCTAGGAACTCGTGCTCCATGTTAGACACACAGAGGCGACGGTTCCTTCCTCCAGGACCTCACAGGCCAATGGGGAGACACGCGGCCAAGCATGGTTGCAATAAAATATTCCAGGACGCAGTTATGCGCGGGTCCCTGCAGGAGACTCCCGTAGTGACTTGGCTTTGGGCGTGAAGAATGGGTTGCGGGTTGCACATAGAGATGATGTGTGGGAGGGAGGGTGCATCTCTGCCATGTATGTGTGTTGCTTGAAGGAGGCTGTGTGGTACGGGTGGGGCACTCTTAGGTGTAAATTGGGAATAGCCCTTAGTATTTAAATATTACCAGATTTGAAACATAAGGGTCACCATGTCCATTTTAGGAAGTTCCTCCTATGGCCCTAATAAGCAAAACAACCATCACCACCACCACCACGAGAAGCTAAACACCCACAACTCCTCAGGTCATGGGGATAGGCGTTTAGCCTAGTGTTTAAGAAACTCACATCCATGGGGCCGGCGCCGTGGCGCTCTACGTTAATTCTCCGCCTGCAGCGACGGCATCCCATATGGGCGCTGGGTTCTAGTCCCGGTTGCACTTTTTCCAGTCCAGCTCTCTGCTATGGCCTGGGAGGGCAGAGGAGGATGGCCCAAGTCCTTGGGCCCCTGCACTTGCGTGGGAGACCAGGAGGAGGCTCCTGGCTCCTGGCTTCAGATTGGCGCAGCGCTGTCTGTAGCAGCCATTTGGGGGGTGAACCAACAGAAGGAAGATCTTTCTCTCTGTCTCTCTCTCTCTCTCTCACTGTCTGTAACTCTACCTGTCGAATAAATAAATAAAATCTTAAAAAAAAAAAAGAAAGAAACTCACATCCTGCATTGGAGTACTTGGGTTCGATTCCCAGCTCTGGCTTCTACCTCCAACCCTGGGAGACAGCACTGATGACTCAAGTAATTGGGTTCCTCAGCTCATGTGGGAGACCTGGATTGAGTTCCTGGCTCCTGGCTTTGGCCCTGGCCCTACCCCAGCCACTGTGGGCATTTGGCAAGTAAACCAGTGGATGGGTTCTCTGTCAAATATTTTTAAAAAGATTTATGCATTTATTTGAAAGAGTTTCAGAGAGAGGGGGACACACACACACACACACAGAATCTTCCATCTGCTGGTTCACTCCCCACGTGGCAACAACGGCTGGGGCTGAAACACCCTGGAGCCAGGAGCTTCTTCTGGGTCTCTCACGTGAGTGCAGGGGCCCAAGCACTTGGGCCATCTTCTACTGCTTTCCCAGGCCGTAGCAGAGAGCTGGGTAGGAAGTGAAGCAGCCAGGACTTGGACTGGGGCCCATATGGGATGATGGC
Source organism: Oryctolagus cuniculus (assembly GCF_964237555.1). NCBI lineage: Eukaryota > Metazoa > Chordata > Mammalia > Lagomorpha > Leporidae > Oryctolagus > Oryctolagus cuniculus. Next base: position 127,762,781 of record NC_091436.1, on the reverse strand, counting down.
TTTGCAGGTGGAAGCCTAACTTGCTATGACACAGCACCAGCTGCAAATAAATAATTTTTTAAAAAGTGGTTTATAATCCTACCAAGCAGACAGGGATGGGGATCTGAATCATGACAGATGCCAGCCATGGTGTGTGTGTGTGTGTGCACCTGTGTGCATTCAGACTCAATGGTGGGGGCATTTGCTCAAGTTTGATGTCAGTCAAACAGTACATGGAGGCGGGTGGTCCTGTGGGAAGTTCTGTTTATATAGGAGAAATCTGCACTTTTTCAGGAGCCTGCATGAGTCTTTCATCCTCATGGTGATGTGCCATGCCACACGGTTTCCCACAAGCCTGTAATTCATTGCTAGTTGGCAATGACCTGACCATCCCTGGTTTAACTCAAATCCCTCTTGCTGCAGTGACACCTCACAACAGCTGGGGAGCAGGGCTGTTTGCTACAGGGGGGCCCATCCCCATTCTTTGCATCCCCCAACTTTAAGGCTACCCTCCCCCCAAGATCTACATAACCACAGAGGACAGTTGTTTTAGCTCTGCTCCTGAACTACAATGGCCTGGCTGTCACGGGCACCTGGGAGAGACACAGGCTGGAGCGTGGTGCCCTTTTTGGCAAAGACGCTCTCCCTCTGGTTGGGAGTCAGCCTCCAGCTGGTGGGGGCGGGGGAGGTGCAGGGAATAGATGGAAAGGGTTGGGGGGCCTCCCAGGGGGATTAGGGAGGGAGACACCAGGTCGGAGGGCACTTCTCTGAGACTGGGGGAACGAGAGAGTGGGTTCCGCTCACCTGCCCGCTGCCCCGACCTTGGACCACCCCAGACAGGGAAGCTGGCCAGCGCCTGCAGCAGGCACGGAGGGGAGGGGGGGTGGGGGGCGGTGCCAGGGGCAGCCTGGCTCCTCCTGCTGGCTGAGGGGTCCTGGAGGTGAGGGCTGGGAAGGTCTCTCTACGTGCTGTGGACGCACGCCCCGCCTCCTTCCGGGCCGCCCTCCCGATATGGGCTCTAACGGTGTCCCGCCTGGATTACTACTCGTGCTTTGAATCAACGGTTTTTATTTCTACAATTGACCTCTAGAGGAAACTTCACACGACTCTATCATGAGATACCCTAGCAGCCAAACCACAGGCTCAGTAGATGAGCGTCGCTCCTCGTGTATTGACGTAAGCACCCAGTTACTCAGGGTGCGGTAGATGCTTCCACTAGCTTTCCTCCATACGCTCCCTGGCCCGGCCGGCCCCAGGGCTGGGAGGGCTCCCAGCGCCTCGGTCCCATCTCAACCACAGTGGTCCCCTCCTCATCTAGTTTCTGTATTGGGGTCACGCATAAGAGTTGGTAAAACGAGAGCGAACTCCACGACTTAAAAAAATACAGGTCTGCCTGCTGCTCACCGCGTCCAGCCTGCTCACTGCCCAGGTGAGGGGCCCGAGGTTCGGGGGGAAGGCCGGCTGGGGTCCCGCCACCGTCGGAGGCAGAGCCTGGCCCACAACCCAGGTCAGAGCCCTCCCCAGGGACACAGAGAAGCTTCCTCTATCCTTTAAGGAGACGCGGGCTGACGGCTGGGAGTCGTGGAAGGTCCAAGCTGGGATGGGAGTGGGGGAAGTGGCGAGTTTGGTGGGTGGGCAGCAGGGCTGGGGAGGCAGCCCTTTGAGCACAGCCGGACCCTGCTGAGGACACACCTGGGAGGAGGACAGGTCCTCGCCCCTCCCCCCCAACACTCCGCGGGATCCTGGGGATTATGGACTTAGTAACTCCCCACCCCCACTTTATCTAGTCTCAACTCCTGCCAGCCCCTTCTCCTGCCAGTCTTGGCATGCCACCCTGCAGCGTGGGCACTCCCACGGCTGATCGGCCCCTGCTTCCAACTGAGAGCTCCGAGACTCCTGTGGGTGCCCCCCACCCACCCGGCCAGGCACAGTTCCGCCAGGAGCAGCTGATGGGGAATGGGGGGGGGGGAGTATCTGAGTTCCCTGGAAGCCCCAGTGACTCCTCCATGTCTGCCCCTGCAGCCCTCCCCCAGCCCCACTCAGCCCTGCGGGAAGAGCTGGGAAGTGCCTGCCAGGGTGGCAGTGGACGTGGACAGGCTGAGCCGGGGCCCCTCCCACAATAGTGAAGTCCTGGGCCAGCCTGGAGTCGTGGAGGGGGTCAGGGACGCCCGTGCGGCCCCAGGCCCCTCAGAACATGGCACTTTTCCGTCTCTGCTGCGAGATCCAGCCGCCAGGGTTCACATCCATCTGCAGCATCTTCATCACCCACGGGTCGCGGCGCGCGCCTTCGATGAACTCGTTCAGAGACAGCTGCCCTGTGAGGCGGCGGCGGGGGTGGGGGTGGAAGGAGACGGTCAGGTGGGAGGGAAGAGCGGGGGCGGCGGCTGGCGGAGGATGCGCCCCCCACCCCTCAGACAGAGCAGTCTGCAGATTAAGGTCCCAAGCTGTGGCTGGCCGACTATCCGATTCTCCAGGTGTGCCCTAGAAGCTTTAAGGGGACTTCTTTGCCCGTGGTAGCGCTAAAATGCTGGGTGGAGCTGAGCCCTCGTCCGTGTGTGTGCTCCAAGCCGGCTCTCTCCCTGCCTCGCCCTGGGACGGACATCTACAGGAAGGACACACCCAGGCACACCTGGGTGCAGGCCCACCCCGAGCCTGCCACTTGAGCACACTGCCCCGGGCCTCCTATCAGCCCCATCCCCAGGCGAGGACGCGGAGAGCAGGCTGAGAAGCTGAATAGGGTCCTCCAGGCCTGCCTGACTGCCTAGCTCCCGTTCCTCCTACTGCCCCCTACTGGCCTCCAGCGGCAGCCCCCGGGGTGTCTGGGTCGCTGTCATTTCATGGAATCCTCGGGAGGGGGAGGGTGCCCAGGGAGACGCGGCCAGAAAGCCCGCCCCCGCTGCTCCGCCCCCTCACCATCTCCGTTCTCATCCACCAGCAGGAAGATCCTGTCCACGACCTGCTCCGGCGTGAGCAGCTCGCCTTGCTGCTCGACCTCCATGTCCACCCGGCAGGCTTTCTTCAGCTTGTAAATCGCCTGCGGAGAAAATCCCCGCGTCCGGACCTGCAAACTGGTCCCCACCCCCGCCACCCACGTCCCAGGAGCCACCTCCCCCTCGCTGCCAGGACCACAAGAGCCAGACCCAGATCCAAGCTGATCTGCCCTGAGGCTAACTCCAGGGAGGGCTAAGCGTCCTCCTGCAGTGCGGGCCTCCCATATGGGTGCTGGTTTGGGTCCTGGCTGCTCGCTGGCCCAGGCTGGGTGGCCACAACCTCTCCCGGCCCCGCTGCCACAGCCAAGCTTGTTCCATGCCCGGGGCAGAACCCAGCCCGGGCCCTGGCAGGCGGGGAACGCTACAGAATTAGGCCTCAGCCTTTCCTTGTTCCCACGGCTGACGACACCCAGAAACCAGGGCCACCGGCTACCTAGGCCAGCAGCCGGGCACGGGGGAGGCAGCCCTTTAATGCCCTTTAAGGGGTTGGCGTTGTGGCGCAGTGGGCTAAAACCTCTGCCTTTGGCGCCGGGTTGGAGTCTGGCTGCTCCAATTCCAGTCCAACTGTGCTATGCCCTGGGAAAGCACTGGAAGATGGCTCAAGTCCTTGGGCCCCTGACCCGTGTGGGAGACCCAGAAGAAGCTCCTGGCTCCTGGCTTCCAATTGGCCCAGCTCCTGCCATTGTGGCCATTTGGGGAGTGAACCAGTGGATGGAATATCTTTCTCTCTATCTCCCTCTCTCTGTCTGTAACTCTACCTCTCAAATAAATAAATCTTTTTTAAAAAGGGATGTTTATTTTGATGCAAAAATATTTTGAAATCCACACTTAGCTTTTTCATAATATGCTTTTCCACAAACTTTTGAAGATGTCCTTATGTATGGATTTCAAAAAGTTTCCAAGCGCTGCTTTTCTCCCTACGTGTCTGCAATGGCTGGGGCCAGGCCAGGGCTAAAGCTGGGACTTCCATCCAGGTCTCTCTCTGGGGGACAGGGACCCAGTGACTTGAGCCATCATTGCTGCCTCCCAGGGTGTGCATTAGGAAGCTGGAGTCAGGAGCTGGAGCCAGCACTTGAACCAAGGCCTCTGACGTAGGATGCAGGCATCTAACATCCACCCCGGACTTTTCATTCCACTTCAACAAACTTTTTGATGGGTAAAATAGAATGACAGAGGTACAGGTGGGGAGAAAAATCGCTTTCTCTTTTGCTCCATCTCCTTGTCCAGTGAGCGCGCCTTTGTGAAGGTGACAGCTATGGGGAGGCACCTTGGTTCCTGGACAGGGTGGGCACTCCGAGGACAGGGCAGAGCCTTAGGGATCTCCTGGCCCCACTGCCCAGCTCACAGCCTGGCACAAAGCGGGCTTGGGGCCAGCGCCATGGCTCACTTGGTTAATCCTCCGCCTGCGGCGCTGGCATCACATATGGGCGCCGGTTCTAGTCCCAGCTGTTCCTCTTCCAGTCCAGCTCTCTGCTGTGGCCCGGGAGGGCAGTGGAGGATGGCCCAAGTGCTTGGGCCCCTGCACCCGCATGGGAGACCAGGAAGAAGCACCTGGCTTCTGGCTTCGGATTGGCGCAGTTCCGGCTGTAGCGGCCATTTGGGGAGTGAACCAACGGAAGGAAGACCTTTCTTTCTCTCTCTCTCACTGTCTATAACTCTACCTGTCAAATAAAAAAAGTGGGGCTCACAGAGGGGTCTGGGGAATCTGAGGGTGGAAGCCACTCCAGCACTCCCAAGGATGTGAACTTGGGAGCCTGCAGGACCTCCGTGAGGCCTCTCCTCCTCTATACAGCAGGGCTAACCTGCTCACCTCCTGGAAAGTTCCGGTGATTAAAATGTTAACCCAGTCTGGAATACACAAGGGGACTTCCAAATGTGGGTGGGAAACTGGAATTAAAAGAGGTTTATTCTGGAGCAGTTCATAATACATTCTTTCTAGGAACTTGTTGAAGATCCCCTGTTATACATGGATTTCAACATTTTTGCACAACAATACATTTATCGTTGAATTCCATGTTCCGTGAGCGGTTTGACGCCACCCGTGTGAGGTCCTTCTCCCCCTTGATCGGCTTGCTGGCAGTCTCTCTGATCCGTTAGTCTTTTCAAAGAAGCGACATTTGATTTTGTTGGCTTTTTTCCTCTTGTGTGCCTGTTTTCTCTTTTATTAATTTATGCTGTTGATATTTCCTTTCTCCTACTTTCTTTTGCTTTAAGAGATTATTTATTCAAACAGCAGAATGAGTGAATGAGTGAGGGTGGGAGGGAGGGATTTTCCATCTGCTGGTTCACTCCCCAAATGGCTGGAATGGCCAGGGCTGGGCCAGGCTGAAGTGGGAGCCAGGAGCTCCGTCTGGGTCTCCCACGTGGGTGAAAGGGACCCAGGTGTTCAGGTCACCCTCTGCTGCCTTCCCAGGCCCCTCAGTAGGAAGCTGGATCTGAGATGGAGCAGCTGGGACTTGAACTGGTGCTCGTAGGGGATGCCGCGGCGTTACAATGCCGGCTCCTCTTCTATTTTCTTTGGGTTTTAATTCACTCCTCTGTTTCCTAATTTATCGAGATGGTTTCTTAGACCATTGATTTTCCAACTTTCTTATTTTCTCATGTTTACATTTCTCTGCAAGGCCAGTTTTAGCTATATTCCATGTTCCAATTATTTTTCAGGTCAAAACACTTACTTGACTCACGGAATTTTGTCCAATTATTTCTGAGGGTTTTTGGGTTTGTAGTTGACTTCTAGCCTAATCCACTGTGGTCAGAAATACTCTGGATGGTTTCACACCTCCCGCACCCCCGCGCCCCCTCCCCCGCCGAGGAGGCCCCCACAGCGCCACCCCGGGGCCGCCCTCCGAGCCCTGCGAGCAGACACTGACCTCCACGATGTCCAGCAGCTCCAGGCGGTCGATGCAGCCGTTGCGGTCCTTGTCGTAGATCTTGAAGGTCCACTTCAGCTTGTGCTCCAGGGTGCCCCTGAGCACGAGGTTCAGGGCGGCCACGTACTCCAGGAAGTCGATGGTGTTGTCCTGCACCGGGAGCGGCTGCTGCTGAGGGTGCACCAGCCACAGCCCCCGCTCCTGCCCTGGGCACATGCGCGAACCCTACTCCTCTCCACGGCCCAGGTGCCGCTGCCTCTTTGCTCATCTGTTCTCTGCCCCTAGGGCCCTTTCTCATTCTTTGTGACCCAACCCTCCCCATCCTTCAAGGCTGGGTCCAGGACCACGGCAGCCACAGCCTCCTTCTCCCTCCACCATACCCCTCGCCCCCAGTCTATAGCGTCTACTGCCAATTCTACATGGTGTTGGACTTGCTCCAGAACTGTAACTTCACATCCCTGGGAGAAATCGGAAGGGCTGACATCACTCCCATTTCTCACTCATGCCTGGCCCAGTGCTGCCTGTGCCCACTTGGGGTCCTGTCAATATTGGCCAAGCAGTGAGCAAATAATGATTTGGACTGGATCTGAATTTGGGTTTCAGGTGGTTCTGAGAGGAGACAAGAAAGCAGGTTTTCGGGGTTTTGGCGGGGAGGATACTGGGCGTTCCCTCTTGTTGAACGTGTTCCTAATGTTTTACACTACACAGTGAACACGTTAGTGCCTGTGTGTTTTTTCTTATCTCTCTGGTAACTTCTCTAGGGTAGATTCCTAGCAGTGGTTGTGTATCCTTTCAAAGGCTATTTTCTTTCATAGTTATTTATTTATTTGAAAGGCAGAGTGACAGAGAGAGTGAGATCTTCCATCTGTAGGTTCACTCCTCAAATGGCGACAGTGGCCAGGGCTGGGCTAGGCTGGGCTCCCATATTCGTCTCCCATGTGGGTTGCAAAGTCTCCAACTCCCAAGCCATCATCCACTGCTTTGCCAGGAGCAAATGGCTCCAGATGGCTGTGATGGCCAGGGCTAGGTCAGGGCGAAACTGGGACGGAAGTACTCAGGCCAGGTCTTCCGGGTGAGTGGCATCAGGGCTGCCTCCCGGCGTCTGCCCTGGTGGAAAGCCTGAGTCAGTAGCCGGAGCTGGGACTGAAGCCCAGGTACTGGAACGTGGCGTGAGACTAAGCCAACCCCCGCTCCCTCGTTGTTTTCAACCTGAACGGAGCTTGAAATGCATTCTCCATGCTACAGATGGGTGACCCAGGCCACTTGGCCAGCAAGCAGCAGGCCTGTTGGCTGCACACCTCTTCTGGTTCAGCGCATGGACAAACTCTGGGCTCGCAGACACAACCCTGTCTAATATGAGGCACGTCTCCCTTCCTGACAGGTGAGCTCACCGGTGTGGCTCCTGCGCGGCCGGGATCATCACTGGGAAGCTTCCAGCAGGACTAATCTACGGGCCCTTGTCAGCTCCAATTACACGCGGGGCCCTGTGAGGGACAGAGACGCCTGGGCCTGTTCTGGAAGGGGCCGGGCTTGGCATCCGCCCTGGGGCAGCACCCGCTGGGGTCTCCCTGAATCCGCCCACGGAGGTGGGTTATGTAAGAATCCCAAGTGCCACTTGATCCTCAGCCTCCCTGTTCGTCCCACCCAGAGGGGAAGAGAGCTGCAGGGGGGAGGTGGGGGGGGGCGTTCCTCCTCTTGCCACCGGGAACCCCTCCCCACCCCCATTTCCATTGTCCCAGGTTTGAGCTAGATCTACGAATGCTTTAATTCGTCCCTGATAGGAAGATTGTGCCAAGGCTGGGCATGGAGTCAGCCCCTGGACAGAGGAACTTCTAGGACATTCTCCCTTTTTTTTTTTTTTTTGACAGGCAGAGTGGACAGTGAGAGAGAGAGAGACAGAGAGAAAGGTCTTCCTTTGCCGTTGGTTCACCCTCCAATGGCCACCATGGCTGGTGTGCTACGGCTGGCGCACTGCGCTGATCCGATGGCAGGAGCCAGGTACTTCTGGTCTCCCATGGGGCGCAGGGCCCAAGCACTTGGGCCATCCTCCACTGCACTCCCTGGCCACTGCAGAGAGCTGGCCTGGAAGAGGGGCAACCGGGACAGAATCCGGCGCCCCGACTGGGACTAGAACCCGGGGTGCCAGCGCCGCAAGGCGGAGGATTAGCCTAGTGTGCCGCGGCGCCCAGGACATTCTCCCTTACAGTAGAACACCAACCAGTGTATCCCAGAGCAGAGGTGGACTAGAAAACCACCCGTGTCGCCGGCTCATTTACGTTAGAGTTTGCTGAGTGCCAGGATCCTGACTCGTCTCAAGACGCTGATTATTGAGAGGAAAAACGGTCCACCACAGTGGGGAAACCTGGCAGACGCCTCCCTGAGCAAATGGTGGAAGGTGACGTCGGTGACGTCGGTGGCGGCCTGGTCTGACACACACACAGGGGCACACGGCAATCCTGCCGGAAGTCTGACAACTGAGTGTCGTCCCTGGGAAACACTGCACAAGCTCAAACTGTGGGCCACTCTACAAAACAACTGGGCTGCAGTCTTCAAAAATGTCTAGGTCACAGAGGACAGAGAAAAGCTGAGGTCAAAGGAGACACAGGAGACAGGTCAGAAAAAAAAAGCTGTAAAAGACACTAGTGGGGAGTAGCTTCCAAATGTCTCCCCATAAAAAATGACAGGCAAGCCAGGTGCTGGCTTTGGGCACTGGCTTGGCTTAATCATCCCTTATGGTATATCTGTATCAAAACAGAACATCCTATATCTTAGGGTGTGTCAATCAAAAATCCTGTTAATTCAAAAAAGCCACTGTTGGGACAACTGACTGAATTTGAACATGGATTGCCACTTAGGTCATAGAATTTTGATCAATGTTCAATTTCCCTATTTTAATAATTGTATTTAAGATAATGTCCTTATTCTTAGAAAATGCACACTGAAATGTTTAGAGGTAAAAAAGCATGATGCTACACTTTCTCTTTAAAAATGTGTGTACAGGGGCCGCCGGCGCCATGGCTCAGTTGATTAATCCTCTACCTGCGGCACCGACATCCCATATGGGTGCTGGGTTCTAGTCCCGGTTGCTCTTCTTCCAGTCCAGCTCTCTGCTGTGGCCCGGGAAGGCAGTGGAGGATGGCCCAAGTGCTTGGGACCCTGCACCCGCATGAGAGACCAGGAAGAAGCACCTGGCTCCTGGCTTCGGATCAGTGCAGCTCTGGCCATGGCAGCCATTTGGGGAGTGAACCAACCAAGAGAAGACCTTTCTCTCTGGCTCTCTCTCTCTCACTGTCTATAACTCCACCTGTCAAATAAAAAAAATGTGTGTACAGTATAAATTATACATGGTGTCTGTGCATACAACACGTTAGCTATACGTGTATATATATGTTGAGAGGGAGAAAATGATAAAGACGTGAATGTAAACAAATAGGGACTCTGAATAAATTGTACAGGAGAGCTACAGGTGCTATTCTTAGAGTTTTTCCTGTAAGTTTAGGATCATCTCAATTAAAAACTACTTAAAAAGCAATGGGGACCGTGAGGTGCTGATTTACAAGAAGAGATGAGGTGTTCCGAGTGCAGCTGTACTACGCCCGGAGGCTTAGTAATCCCTTTTGGAGCTTGGATCTCTACAGAATTGGAGTTCTAGACAAATACAGGGGAGATGGATGCATTTATGATTGTAAGACTTGCTACCTGTGACCTGATATATCTCCTGGTATTTTTAGTTACTTCTCTTGTGAAGTTCAATACTTAAAACATCATTTCCTCTCTGATGTGTGTGTGTGTGTGAAGCAGAGAGGCAGTTCCATCGGCTGAGTCATTCCTCATATGCCTGTACTGGTCGGGGCTGGGCCAGGCTGAAACTGGGAGCTGGGAACTCAATCCATGCCCACATGGGTGTCAGGAGCCCGGCTACTGGGCCACCCCCACCGTCACCCCGGGTCTGCACTGGAGGAAGCTGGAGTCAGCAGCCAGAGCGGGCACTGAAGCCAGGCAGTGCGCTGTGGGACGCGGGCACCTGACTGCCAGGCTGTGCACCAGCCCCCATGTCCTGTTGGACCCACTCCCACCTCCCGCCTGCGCTCCAGGCAGGAGCACTCGACTGGGAGTCAGGACCCCCGAGGATACAACCTTGGGCAAATCAATTCCCTTCCTTTTGCTCCAGTTTTCTCATAATTGAATTTAAAATGACCTAAATGTCCCTCCCCTGCCCCACCCCTGCCATCCCAACCAGCCGCTCCTGACTCAGAGAAAGAAGCGGAGGGGCTCTGGAAAGTCTGAGGCCGCCTCTGTGCTCTGGGGGTGGTGGAACAGCTCCCGGCCGGCCAAGGGCGAGCTCAGGTCTCGGCTAACAGAGCCTGGTCCACGTGGGCCGTCACTTTTGCTCCTGATGTCTGGAGCAACAGAGGCTCTGGGGGGTGTGAAAAAGCAGGCTCGTGGAGCTCAGAGCCTGGGGCCCAAAGTCCACCAAGAGAAGCCCTGGACTGGGGGCCAGCCCACCATCAGCTCTCGGAAGGGGAGACAGGAGCAGGGATGAGAAGTTGCCAAGGGGACCAGTGCTGTGGCATAGTAGGTTAAGCCTCCCCCTGTGGCCCTGGCATTCCATATGGGCACTGATTTGAGTCCTGGTTGCTCCTCTTCCAATTCAGCTCTCTGCTATGGTCTGGGAAAGCAGTAGAAGGTGGCCCAAGTCCTTGGGCTCCTGCACCCACATGGGAGACCTAGAAGAAGCTCCTGGCTGTGGATCAGCCCAGCTCCGGCCATTGTGGCCATTTGGGAAGTGAACCAGCGGATGGAAGATCTTTCTGTCTATAACTCTCCCTATCAAATAAATCAATAAATCTAAAGGAAGGAAGGAAGGAAGGAAGGAAGGAAGGAAGGAAGGAAGGAAGGAAGGAAAGAAAGAGAGAGAGGCTGGGGACCAGAGTGATGGGGAGACAGAAATGAGTTTTGGGGGAAGAGCTGGGAGAGAAGAGCAGGGCAGGGGGGTTCGGGGCGCACCTCTAGCTGAGGAAGAGAGGCGCACCAGCTGGCCTGGCCACCAGCCCTCCCCTCCACGGTGCCTTACCCCGTTCTTGTCGAAGGCTCGGAACATGCCCTCCACATACTGGGTGGCCTCCTCGTTGCCCGTGACCTTGAAGAAGCGCTTGAACTCATGCATGAAGAGGGTGCCACTCGGGCACTCCACCACGAACTTCTTGTACCACTCCTGCAGCTCGGCCACGTCCATCTCGCCGGCCTCCTCCGCCTCCTCCCAGCTGAACTGCTGCCCCATCTTGGCCCCGAGGCACGTCCCGGACGAGGGTCTGTGTCTGCTCCCAGGCCTCTGCCGACTGACGCCTCAGGCTCGGGCCCTCTCCTCTCCCTGCCCAGCTCCTTCTGCAGCTCCAGGCCAGGTGGACGTGATTGGTGGCAGGGGGCAGGTCCAGGACAGCTAAGCTGCCCTAAGACCATTAGACGATTCCCCCGGCAGGTCTGACTCAGGCTGCTCAGCTCCCCAGCCTCCCCCTCCCCCAGCCTTGCAGCCAAGCACCCACACTGGCCCCCGCAGAGGCTGAAGAGGGCAGAGGGCAAGAAACTGGTAGGTGGTAGGGGTGAGGAGGAACTGGGGCGGCAGGCTGGGGCCCTCCCATCTCACACGGGCTGCCTGTCTGGGTGCTAGGCGTCCTGGGCTCCGGAGAGGCCCATCCTGGAGACACAGGAGGCTCTGAAGTCCAGACAGGAAGCCCTGGTGATCCGGGCCTCGCCTGCCCACCTGGCCCAGCGAGCAGCGGCAGACGCTGGGCGGGGAAGGGTCTGGGGAGCCGCTCAGTCCCCGGTGCAGTTTCTCTATTTCTGAGTTAAAATGCAAATGTTGGGGCTGGCCTTGTGGCGCAGCTGGTTAAAGCCATGCCAGCATCCCATATGGGCGCTGGTTTGAGCCCTGGCTGCTCCACTTCCAATCCAGTCTCTGCTAATGAGCCTGGGAAAGCAGCGGAGGAGGGCCAGAGTCCTCAGGCCCCTGCACCCACATGGGAGATCCATTTGGAGCTCCAGGCTCCTGGCTTTAGCCTGGCCTCGCCCAGGCTGTTGCAGCCTTTTTGAGAGAGTAAACCAGCAGTTGGATGACCCCCCTCCCCGCCCCCGTAAGTATTCTTTTAAAAGAAGTAAATAAATAAATAATTTTTTTTAATACAAATGTCTGCCTCCAACCTTATCCAAGACCTAGAGACGGTGCTTTCCTCCCGGACAAGGATCAGGGAGCAAGCCCTTAGTGTCTGCGTGATCTTACTTTTGTGCTAAAGGTCACGCACACCCACCCATCAATTATGGGTACACTCATGCTTATTCCCATGCGCTATAAAAACGACACCTCCAAGAAATCAGAAATCTCCAGATTTCAGTGGAAGTAGCTGCTTAGTCTCTCAGAATCTGGCCTTTGGCACTATTGTTGTGGTGCAGCCAGTTGAGATGCTGCCTATGATGCCAGCATCCCATATGGGCCCCGGTTCAAGTCCCGGCTGCTCCACTTCCGATCCAGCTCTCTGCTGTGGCCTGATAAAACCAATGGAAGATGGCCCGAGTCCTTGGGTCCCTGTCACCCACATGGGAGATCAGGATGGAGGTTCCAGGCTCCTGGCCCAGCCCCAGCCATTGCAGCCATTTGGGGAGTGAACCAGCAGATGGAAAACCTCTCTATCTCTTCCTCTGTCTGTACCCCTGCCTTTCAAATAAATACGTCTTAAACAAAAGAATCTGTGCTTGGACTTGGGGGTGGCACTGCGCATGCCTCGTTCCAGAATGGTGGTGCCCGTTTCCAGGCCTGGTCTCATCTCCCACTGCCCACTGCCTCCAGAGGGCCCCAGTCTCTCCGGGCTCTTCCGCCTTCCCAGCCTCTCCCACTGGGAACCCCGCTTGCTCGGCCATCCTTTTGAGGACTGGTGGATTTTTCTCCCACGTCCCTCAAGATCCCGAGAGCAGGGCTCGCGTCCTTCCCGCTCCTTCCTGTCCTTTCCTTTGCTCTGAAGCCACGCCCCACTCTACTCTCTTCCTCACTCTTCCTCTTCCTCACTGCCATCAGTGGCAGGGGACGTCAACAACTCATCAGACAAGCGGTCCGACCCACACTGGGCCTCAGAGGCCCGGAAGAGCTTTCCTTCCACCCACCTTGCGATCTATGGGCCAACAGCTGCAGCATCTGGAGTGCGTTAGAAATGCAGCCTCGGGCCCCGCCTCAGACCTACTGGATGGAGACCTGTAGGAGTGGGCCGAGCAACACGGAGGCCAGAGTCGCTGCCTGGGCCTCGCTGTCGCCAGTCGCTCTGTTGTGTCTGGAACAGGCAGAGCCAGCTCTCATCCACGAGAGCAAACCCGTCCGGTTTGCTTATTCCAACACCTTCCCTCCAAAAATGCCCCAACTTTGTTGAGAATTCCAACCTGTTGATGTGTTTATTTTTTAAACATTTATTTGCTTATTTGGGAGGCAGGAAGACAGGCCAAGAAAGAGACAGAGAGAGCTTCTATTTCTTTCTTTCTTTCTTTCTTTCTTTCTTTCTTTCTTTCTTTCTTTCTTTCTTTCTTTCTTTCTTTCTTTCTTTCTTTCTTTCTTTCTTTTTGACAGGCAGAGTTAGAGAGACAGAGAGAAAGGTCTTCCTTCCGTTGGTTCACCCCCCAAATGGTTGCTACAGCTGGCGCGCTGCGCCGATCTGAAGCCAGGAGCCAGGTGCTTCTCCTGGTCTCCCAAGAGGGTGTAGGGCCCAAGGACCTGGCCATCCTCCACTGTACTCCCTGGCCACAGCAGAGAGCTGGACTGGAAGAGGAGCAACCGGGACAGAATCCAGTGCCCCGACCAGGACTAGAACCCAGGGTGCCGGCGCCACAGATGGAGGATCAGCCTAGTGAGCCGTGGCGCCGGCCTAGAGCTCCTATTTGTTGATACAGTCCCAAAATGGCCACCATGGCTGGGGTTGGGTCAGAGCTGGTACCAAGAGCTGGGAATGCAATTCGGGTCTCCCATGGGTGGCAGGGACCTGCTTACTTGAGCCATCGCCTGCTGCCTCCCAGGGTGGGCACTAGCAGGAAGCTGGAATGGGAGTGGGTTCAGGACTTGAACCCAGGCACTTGGATATAGGGTGCGGGCATCCCAGGCCGCGTCATACCTGCTGTGCCGAGCGCCCTCCCCCAGAGTGTTTTAACATCTGCCACCTCGTTCACATCTGCTTTCCTCTTTATCCTTATTTCATGGCCAGCACTAAAGCCATGTCCTTGCCATAACCTTGTCTTTTTCAAAAATTTATTTATTTGATAGAGTTAGAGAGAGAGAGAGAGAGATTGGGAGGGAGGGAGAGAGAGAGAGAGAGAGAGCGATCTTCCATCTGCTGGACTCCCCAGATGGCTGCAAGGAGCCAGGAGCTTCATCCGGGTCTTCCACATGGGTGGCAGGGATCCAAACACTTGAGCCATCTTCCTCTGCTTTCCCAGGCCATTAATAGGGAGCTGGATTGGACGCGGAGCATCCAAGACATGAACTGGTGCCCATATGGGATGCTGGCATTGCAGGCGCTGGTTTAACCTGCTACACCACAATGCTGGCCCCCATAACCTTGACTTTTGTGTTCTTCCCTCCTCCTAACTACCCTCTTGGTAAAACCTGACTCAGGCTGAAGCGATGCACTCATCAAGTGCCAACGCCTCACCTGCACCCAGGAGGCAGCACACTGCTGGGGAGGTCCTGAAATCACGCGGCCTGCACGCACTTCAGACCTCGCCCGGCACCCGTACTGCGCACTCTTCCCTGCCGGATTCGCTCCCATTCCGAGCTGAGTTCTGCAGGGCTTCCCGCCCTTGCAGCTTCCACTCACGCCCACGCTCAGCTGGTGCCCCAGCCGCACCTTCATAGACACAGATGGAGCAGGGATGGCCCATCTTCCCCCGTGATCGCCGCCTTGTCCCCACCTGTGCCCAGCTCCCCCACTCCCATCTGGTTTCAACGCAGGCGGTGTCTTCCCCATCCTGCTGCTCCTGTCATCTCCGCCCCTCACTTCCTGGATCACATCTCCTCATTCTTCCCTGTCTGATCCACCATTCCAGTGGCATTCAGCGGCATCTTTACTAAGGCAAAACAAAATGGACATCCTGGGGCCGGCGCCGTGGCACAGTAGGTTAATCCTCAGCCTGCGGTGCTGGCATCCCATGTGGGCGCCGGTTCGAGGCCTGGCTGCCCCTCCTCCAGTCCAGCTCTCTGTTGTGGCCTGGAAGAGCAGTAGAAGATGGCCCAAATCCTTGGGCCCTGCACTCACATGGGAGACCAGGAAGAAGCACCTGGCTCCTGGTTTTGGATCAGCACAGCTCCGGCCGTTGCAGCCATTTGGGGAGTGAACCAACAGAAGGAAGACCTTTCTCTCTGTCTCTCCCTCTCACTGTCTGTGACTACTTCTCAAATAAATAAATAAATAAAATCTTTTTTTTTTTTAAAAAAATGGACATCCTTCCTTGGCCTCACATTCAGGGGCAACTGTGACTTTTCACAGATGCCAGACACTTTCGCCAGCATGGGTCATACAATAAATATTGAATAAGTATTAAGTAAAAATTTTTTTAAAAATTTAAGATTCATTTTATTCATATGAACGACAGTTACACAGAAAGAGGTAGAGACAGAGAGAGAGGTCTTCCATCCACTGGTTCACTCCCCAGATGGCCGCAATGGCAGGAGTGGCGTCAATCCGAAGCCAGGAGCCAGGAGCTTCTTCCGGGTCTCTCACATGGGTGCAGGGGCCCAAGACTTCGACCATCTTCTATTGCTTTCCCAGGCTATAGCAGAGAGCTGGACTGGAAGAGAAGCAGCCGGGACTAGAACCGGCGTCCATTGGGATGCCGACGCTTCAGGCCAGGGCTTTAACCCATTGCACCACAGCACCGGCCCCTAAATATCAAAAAAATTATACTGTATTGGCCAGCGCCACGGCTCACTAGGCTAATCCTCCGCCTGCAGCGCTGGCACCCCAGGTTCTAGTCCCGGTTGGGGCGCCAGTTCTGTCCAGGTTGCTCCTCTTCCAATCCAGCTCTCTGCTGTGGCCCGGGAGTGCAGCAGAAGATGGCCCAAGTGCTTGGACCCTGCACCCGCATGGGAGATCAGGAAGAAGCACCCGGCTCCTGGCTTCAGATTGGTGCAGTGCGCAGGCCGTAGCAGCCATTAGGGGAGTGAACCAACGGAAGGAAGACCTTTCTCTCTGTCTCTCTCTCTCTCACTGTCTATAACTCTGTCAAATAAATAATAATAAAATAAAATAAATTATACTGTATCATTCATGAACATAACCCAGACTTATTTTTCCTTTTTCGTTATGATTTTGAAAGAAATTAAAAATATTATGGGTCCTAGGCACTGTGCCCACACTCCCCTCTCGCTATCCTCACTTTTGCTCCCCTTATAGTGAAACCACTCATGGCTGATGTATTTTCCAAAAAAGGCACAAGAGTTCCAGGCTCACATGCTCGTCTCATCAAGGGGAAAAGTCTATTTATCCTTCTTTTAGACCCGGGTGAGCCTTTGGCTGCACCATTGAGAATACCCGGAAGTGACACTGCCTTCCAAGGCATACTCATCAAGTGACAGATTTCCATGGAAGCAGGCGCCATGCTGTGAAGACAAGGGCGTACGGAGGGTTCCAGCTGACGGTCTCAGCACGGGTGTCCGCTGACACCAGCCTCAGCCTCAGATGACTGCGGCCCCAGCCTTTGGGCTTCCCCAGCTGATACCAAGTGGGGCAGACGCTGTCCCACAGAGCCCTGATCAAACTGCAGATCTGTGTGCGAAGCAAATGTTTTATCACTATTTTAAGCCACTAAGTGTTGGATATTTTCTAAGTTAGTAACAGGTCATGGAACATTCTGAAACCTGTTCTGCATCCTCTTAAAATTGTTTTAAAATTTACTTGAAAGTTCAGAGTTACGGGGGAGAGAGAGAGAGAGAGATCTTCCATCCACTGGTTCACTCCCCAAATGGTCACAAAGGCCAGGATTGGGCCAGGCTGAATCAGGAGCCCAGGGTTTCTTCTGGGTCTCCCATGTGGGTGCAGGGGCTCAAGCACTTGGGGCATCTTCCGCTGCCTTCCCAGGTGCATTAGCAGGGAGACAGATTGGAAGTGGAAGAGCTAGGACTTGAACTGGTGCTGTTATGAGCGATGCTGATGTCACAGGTGGTAGCTTAATCTGTTGTACCTCAAAGCCAGCCCCTATGGCAGGCTAATTTTTAAGTTGACCACTTTATATGGCTCGAGAATAATGTTATAAATATCCCAATGGCCCTTGGCAGGAAAAAAGGTTCCCCACCCCTGTTCTAAAGTCTAAGTCAACCCTGCCACTCTGTTGCTCAACACCCCTCCTCCGCCGTAACTTTCTATTTAAACAAATATAACATCTTCCAGTCCTAAGACACATTCCAGGATCCCGCCAGGGCCTGCTTTTGTCTTCATGTCCCTCGTTCTCTCAGCGCAAGCACACCAAGCTCTCTGGAACCGGGGTCTTAGCATCTGTTGTTCCACCTGCCTGGACCACTCATTGTGGGGATCTTCATGGTCACTCAATTCTGACATCAGCCCACTTCTTTTCATTGCTTACTTGCAACGGAAGCTATCTGATTTTCTTTTCTTTCTTTTTTCCTCTTTGACAGGTAGAGTTATAGACAGTGAGAGAGAGACAGAGAGAAAGGTCTTCCTTCTATTGGTTCACTCCCCAAATGACTGCCACGGCCGGCGCTGAGCCAATCAAAAGCCAGGAATGGGGTGCTTCCTCCTAGTCTCCCATGTGGGTGCAGGGATCCAAGCACCTGGGCCATCCTCTGCTGCCCCCCCCCCCCCCCCCCCCGGGCCACAGCAGAGAGCTGGACTGGAAGAGAAGCAACCGGGACTAGAACCCGGGGTGCCGGTGCCGCAGGCAGAGGATTAGCCTATTGAGCTGTGGCACCGGCCCTGATTTTCTTTACTCTCTGTCTTCCTCACTAGTCTGTGATCTTCGACAACTTCACCACGCACACTGCGGAATTCTGGGATTCAGAAGAGTGTTCGGCATACTTGAGGGAACCAGTACTTACTTGATAACTGAGCCAAGCACTTGACACCCAGCCAATACTGAATTAAAGTGAGATGCTGCTCCCTCGCTTCCCCAGACAATTCCTCTTGACTCTTTTGACAGGGCCCAGACTAGCGGATCGCTGCTGGAGAGAGGCAATGGAAGGGGAAGTGGTGTGTGTGTGTGTGTGTGTGTGTGTGGCACAGTAGCCGCCTGCAGTGCTGGCATCCCATATCAGAGCTCCGGTTCATGTCCCGGCTGTTCCACTCCCTATCCAGTTCCCCGCTAATGCATCTGGGAAAGCAGTGGAAGATGGCCCAAGTGCATGGGCCCCTGCACCCATGTGGGAGATCAGGATGGAGTTCCTGGCACCTGACTTCAGGCTGACCCAGACCTGGTGATAGCAACCATTTGGAGGAGTGAACCAGCTGATGGGAGATCTCTGTCTCTCCTTCTCTCTGCCTATCAAATAAATAAATCTTTATAAAATGAGAAGTCATTGAAGATCATCTATCCTGGTGATGTCCACCCTTTCCCCCACCTCAGCCCACATGAAGGCAACAGGTGCCCATGGCAGCTCTGGCCGTGTGCCCGCAGCATCTCAGGGGCTCTGCGAAGGTGGTGTTAGCCCTGTCTACCCCTTTGTATTGATGTTTAAGTAACACAGAGGAGTGACTAAAGGACTAAGAAACTGTGTGGGGGCTGGTGCTGTGGCTTAGCAGATTGAGACACCGCATGTAGCACCAGCATCCCATCCCAGTGCCAGTTTGAGTCCTGGCTGCTCCATTTCTGTTCCAGCTTCTTGCTAATGGCCTGGGAAAGCAGTGGAAGATGGCCCAAGTGCTTGGGCCCCCTGTACCATGTGGGAGACCTGGAAGATGCTCCTGGCTTCAGCGTGGCCCACCCCCAACCTTTGTGGCCATTTGGGGAGTGGAAGCAGGTGGAAGATCTCTCTCTGTGCTACTCCTCTCTCTCTTTGTAACTCTTTCAAATAAATAAGTACAACTTAAAAAAAAAAAAACTGTGTAAATACAGTAACTTGATTAAGCTTCTGGCTGCAGAATCTAAGCTGATTGGCTTGTCCCATGGGTCAGTTGCCCATGACCTGCCCTATAAATATCGCTGAGCTATTGAGGTATAAATATATCGTTTTAAAGAGGATTAGGAATCCACAGAGAGAAATGATAGCTTCAAGTGATAACAATAGTAAGGATTTAAGGAGGGCAGGGTTAGCAACTGATCTGGGGATTTGCAAAGAGAACCCTGGGGATTGCAGGCAGCCAGCCAGAAGCCTGGCTCCAGGGCCAAAGAAATGCTTACAAGCAACAAACTAATGTACACCCAGCCTCAGCCAGGCCCTGCCCTGGGCCCTCGTGGAAACTGGCTCTGGGCCAGAGTGCTTGCTCCAAGGGCGCTTGGAGCCTACACTTGCGTGTGGCCTCCTAAGATGCTCAGGCCCAGGGTTCGCGGCGGGCCTGCCAGGACGGCACTCACAGCCTCGTTCCTTAGATTCTTCCCCCAATCAATCCCTTCCCTTGTAAGCATTAGAGCAGGGGCGGGGAGCTGCTCCACTCCTCTGCCAAGCGCCACTTGGGTATTTACAACATCATTCGTGGGCCATACACGGTTGTCAGCTCACTAATGAGCCTGCTGTGGAGGTACTGAATTTCAAGTCCCACCTGCTGCTGCCTTGGCAGGGCCAGGCCGGATGACTTTGTGGGCCGGCCCTGCTTTACTGGGAAGGAGTTCACTGTGCTCATGGGAAAAGGGAAACACATTTGGGAATCAGGCTTGGTTATTATTATTATTATAGAGATTTATTATTTGAAAGAGTTATAGAGAAGGAGACGCAGAAAGAGAAAGAGAATCTTTCGCTTGCTGGTTCACTCCCCAAATGGCCACAATGGCCAGGGCTGGGCCAGGAGCTTCTTGATTATTTTAATATGTGGCCACTTCATGGGGCCTCCGACATCAGCCAGTCCAGGCCCCCACTGAAGCAAGACTTTCTCAGCAGGCAACCCCAAGCCAGTGGCCATGCACCTAGGGATGCTGGTGCCACGGCTCCTGGGCTGCCCCTCAAGCCTGAGACTGGTTACCAGGAACTTGGGGCCCGGGCAAGGATTTGCCAAACATGTTGGGAAGCCTCGGCCAGAGCTGCCCTCCCTTGCCCCTGCTACCCCAGGAAGCCGATGTCCACGTCAGGGTTCCTGGTGCCCTCTGCCCTGGCTGTGGTCGCTCCTGGGCCAGAAGAGCCCAGCTCCCAGCCAACTTCTGCAGGACACTCGAGTGAGTAGCCAGACCCGAACTTACAGTATCAATAAAGCAGTTCTTCGATGTATGGAAAAAAAAAGATGTGGCCTTTTTTTTCCTCTCTGCCTCTTTAAATTTCTAGGGGCTGTCTCTATCACAAAACCAAATTCAAATCAACTTCACCTTTCTTGGCTTCAGCGTCATCTGTACACTGAGAAGGCAAGTCCTAGCTCTCTCAGCCTTGGTTTTTCTCTTCTGTACAATGGGGACAGGGTGGCCCTTGCAGCTGGGGGGCCGAGGGTCATCTGGTGCAGGTACCCCCTCGGTGCTCCCCACAGAGGCGGCGCGCATGGCTGCAGTCCTGGGTGCTCGCACTCCCCCCCCCAACCCCGGACAGCGACAAAGGCTGGAGCCACCCTGCCAGGGCTTGAAGCTGTAGGTGGGAATAAAGGGTAGCGTTTACCAGGCAACGAGAGCGCATAAATCCTCTCTAACGTCCTCCAGCCCTCTTTTCCCAGGAGAGAACGTGCCCCCCTGGCTGTGATGCAGACTGGGAGCAGAGTGTTAACAGGTACGAGGACAGCGAAGCAACGCAACCCTTCCAGGACATTCCTCCTGATCTGTCCCGAACTAACTGCAGGCTGCATCATCCTGCCTCCAGGACCAGCGGTTTCTTCTGTGATCAATGCGATTCACAGGAATTCCTTAGGGAACAGACAAGATGAGTTAAGGGTGTGGAAAATATGACTTTTCTACTGGTCTGGGATTGGCTACGAGCTCCAGTATTTTCGTTGGAGGGAGTTTCATTTTGGGGGGGTGGGGAGAAGACTTCTGCGACTTGCAAGAAAAGGCCCCAGGAGAGCAGGTCAAGGTGGTCACGCACATCTTACAGAAGGCTGCGGTGGGCGGGACCGCTGTCCATGGGAGCTGAGGAGGTGGCCATCTTTGGGCTCATGCATTTGCACCAGCCACGGTAGGGCCTCCGCTAGGAGCTCTCGGCCTCCTCCTGCCATTCTTTCTTCAAACTTTCTAGAGAGACTTCATCCTCATGGGAACATTGGATGCTCCCGAAGCATTCTGCGACCTAGCTATGGCCATTCATGCTCCAGCAGGAGAGGAGGCTGAGACCTCACGTGAAGCGTCTCACAAACTAGGTGCTCCAGGTTTTGTGGTCTTGGCAACACCTGTGGTCAGTGTCCTTGACCTTCATCTTGGTGGCAGGCCTTCGCCATGGACAAACATTCTGGCGTCCACAGCAATCTGTTCCATCGCTGGCGCATTTCCAGTGTCGGGGTGACGGGCCTGGGCATGGCTAGCGAGGAGCTGCTTGCAGGAAGGCCCGTGCTTTCCAGCCCGCGCTGAGCCTGCTCGCCTGTGTGAGCACACACTCATGACCTGAACAGGGCCCTGGGCACAGCCAGCACTGCCTCGTGACTCCAGGATGTGACGTATTCTTCACGTGTTCAGCTTTTCTTTGTAAGGACTGGAAAGATGCCTGTGGATGATGGCACTGGCACTGCGTGGCTTTACAGTCCCTGTGGGGACCTTCCTGCTGCACGCCTTTAAAGATGTCAGCTTTACTCTGCAAGTTTGCCCATGTCTCTTTGGAAAGATGAAAAAGCAGTAAATGGCCAGTGCCGCGGCTCACTAGGCTAATCCTCCCCCTTGCGGTGCCGGCACACTGGGTTCTAGTCCCGGTCGGGGCACCGGATTCTGTCCCGGTTGCCCCTCTTCCAGGCTAGCTCTCTGCTGTGGCCCAGGAGTGCAGTGGAGGATGGCCCAAGTGCTTGGGCCCTGCACCCCATGGGAGACCAGGAGAAGCACCTGGCTCCTGCCATTGGATCAGCACAGTGTGCCGGCCGCAGCACGCCAGCCGTGGTGGCCATTGGAGGGTGAACCAACGGCAAAGGAAGACCTTTCTCTCTGTCTCTCTCACTGTCCACTCTGCCTGTCAAAAAAAAAAAAAAAAAAAAAAAAAAGCAGTAAATGGCAATTTCTCTAATATGTATGAAGTTCTTAATAGTAGTGAAGAAGACTTAACCTGTGGAATTGAACAACACCCTGGTGACAATATCTCCTGAAGAAATGGAAACCTAACAGCTATTTAAGAAAATGTAATTAAAAGGCTAATCTATTTTTTTAAAAAATGGGGATAATAATATTAACTACGTTATTGGGCTGTTAAGAGAATGAGATAGAATCTGTAAATGACCATGTATGTGAAAAGTTCAGCGTACGTGTGAGTGTGGCGGCTGCTGTAATGAGCAGGTTACATTTTGCCATCTCAATGAACCTTTAAGTCATATTCCAAGCTAAGTATTAGGAACTCCTTGCAGATAACCTGAGGACTTTTCCGACCAGTTTCAAACAGTTCCGCACACAAGCATCTAAAGTTCTGTCAAACTGGACTTAATCGACTTGACAGAACGTCTACAATCTGCCCAGCTTGTGCAGGCGCCTCATTAGTTATACAATACTCCAGTGTTAGCTAAGTAGGGAATTTTTTAAAAATACTTACTTAATCTCAAAAGCAGAGTAACGGAGTGGGAGAGAAACAGAATGAGATCTTCCATCTGCTGCTGCACCACACAGGTGGCAGTAACAGCCCTGGCCAGGCCAGGAGCTTCATCCAGGTCTCTCATGTGGGTCCAGGGGCCCAAGCACTTGGGTCATCTGCTGCTTTCCCAGGTGCACTAGTAGGGAGCTGGAAGTGGAGCAGCTGCTACACGAACTGGTGCCCACACTGCAGGCGGCTCAACCTGTCCGGCCACAACGCCAGCCGCAGTTAAGTATACGTTACTGCCTACATTTTACTAGCGAGTAAACTGAGGTTCTGACGGGGTTAAACACCTTGCCCAAGTTTATGGCAGTTGGTAGTGGCTCTTATCTGATTCTCGTCTGTTTGAATCCAAAGTCCGTGTTTTCTCTCCTCTGCTACTCACAATGTTGGAGTAGAACTATTTTAATGCAGGAGAGAACACAGTTGCTGATGTATAGAAGCAGTTTGTTTTACTGGGCCATGTTCAGAGAGCTGAAGGAATGTATGTCCTTCTCTTCCAAAGGGCTGGATCTTGGCTCTGACCCAGTTTAATCTGTCTGAACAGAGAACTGTGAGGTTACCCAGTAACAAACAGACCATGATTTTACTTAATGTGAATATGCTTCAGAGCAGAGTAAGAACTTTCGATCTGCCTTCTGGTTTATTCTCCATTAGATTCACTTTTCTCTCACTATCTCCCATCCCCACCATGGACAAAAAAGTGAGACCTGCGCATTCATTCCAATGTTTAGCAAACACTTTGACTCAGAGACCTAATTTTAAGCAAGCAAACAAACCAAAAGCCGTATCAGAATAAGAAATGACTTTATATTAAGTAGGCTTCAGGAATGGGTGTGTGGCCTAGAGGTTAACACTGGAGTTCAATTCCTGGCTCCGGCTCCTGATTCCAGCTTCCTCCAATGCAGACCTTGGGGGGCCATGGTGATGGCTACCATAACTGGATCTCTGCCACCCACCGGGAGGCCTGGATTGGGTTTTCAGCTCTTGGTGTTGCCATTGTGGGCATCTGGGGAGTGAACCAGTGGATGGGAGCTGGCTGAATCTACAGAAAAAAAAAAAAGTAGGCTTTGAACATGCCAATTTTTTTTTAAGATTTATTTATTTTATTTGAAAGCAACAGTTACAGTTAGAGAGAGGCAGAGAGAGAGAGAGAGAGAGGGAGGGAGGAAGGGAGAGAGGTCTTCCCCCTGCTGGTTCACTCCCCAGATGGCCACAATGGCCAGAGCTGTGCCAATCTGAAGCCAGGATCCAGGAGTTTCTTCTGGGTCTCCCATGCGGGTGCAGGGGCCCAAGGACTTGGGCCATCTTTTGCTGCTTTCCCAGGCCACAGCAGAGAGATGGATCGGAAGTGGAGCAGCCAGGACTTGAACCAGCGCCCATGTGGGATGCTGGCACTGCAGGAGGAGGCTTTAGCATGGCCCTGCCAAATGTTTTTTGTCAAAGAAATGTTGCTAGTTTTTGTCAAGTGGTGGTTTATTTGCATATTCATCTTAAAACATGATTTTAATATGTAACTTGAAGTGCTATTGGTTAATTTAGTCTGAAAACAGCTGACAGTGGACGCACACATCCCTGAAGCTCACAGCTCACATACGCCATCCTGATACTACAGTGATTTATGTTGTCTGCAACAAAGCCCCAAAACACTTAGATGTGGGTCTACATTTGTTTTAAAGAACCAAAAAACTAAAAAGCTGTCACAAACTGCTGCTTTGCCACACACACACACCATTGTTTTACTGTCTAGTTTTTAAAAAGAGTTATTTATTTATTTCAAAGGCTGAGTTACATAAAGAGAAGGGGAGGGGAGAAGTGGGGGAGAGCGAGAGAGAGAAGTAACAATCTTCTATTCACTGGTTCACTCCCCAAATGGCCACAACGGCTGAGGCTGGGCCAAATTGAAGCCAGGATCCAGGAGCTTCTTCCAGGTCTCCCACTTGGGTACAGGGACCCAAGGACTTGGGCCACCTTCCTCTGCTTTCCCAGGCACACTAGCAAGCAGGGTGCTGGATTGGAAGTGGAACAGCCAGGACTTGAACCTGTTCCCATATGGGATGCAGGTGCTGCAGGCCATGGCTTAACCTGTTGTGCCAGCCCCTACTGTCTAGTTCTCAATCCCGAGGTATATACCCGGGATAAGAATGCTTTAGGCAGCAGTGAATGACACAGTCAACCACCAGGCTGAAGAGGGCCGGGGGCTCCAGGCTGCCACTCTGTGTTAATGACCCAGGATTTGGGGGCACGTCCACTCCATAAACAGCAGACATTGCTAACAGGGAAGCTCGGCCACAGATCAGGAAGAGAGAACAGGCAGACTGAAGAGCGCATCAAGAAGATATAACTTCCCCAGGGCTGACGGCAGCCACAGAAGACCCAGACCCCACTCTGTTGTAAGGAGCGGAACACTCCCGGGGGCTGCTGGGCCAGCTGCTGTAGTCTGGCCTTCATCACGACGTTGACTGCTGTTAAATCACGGGCGAGCACACACTGCCGCACAAAACCAGCAGTATTTAGCAAACGGAAGAGCCCTTTGCATCAGCGAGACACTTCACATGGAAAACCAGCTATCTGTGCTGTGTACAATTTTAAAACATCATCATTTGTTTCATTAAAAAATTATTTATTTGGAAGGCAGAGTGAGAGAACCTTCTATTCACTGGTGTGTACCTCAAATGGCTCCAACAGCCAGCAGGTCTGGGCCACGAGCCAGGAACTCCATCCTGGTCTCCCTCATGGGTGGCAGGGGTATTTGTATTTGGGCCATCTTCCCCTTCTCAGTTACATGAGCAGGAAGCTGGATGGCAAGCAGAACAGCCAGGCCTGGAAGCAGCACCCAATACGGGAAGCTGGCATTTTCTAAGTGGCAATCTAACCTGTGGTGCTGTAAAGCTGGCCTCTGAACTGCCTTGTGTTGTGTGCCTGCCCTGTGCTCATCACTCTGTCCATATTAATTCACACACGAGGCTTTGCAAAGTGGCAATTCTAAGCAAGAACAAAAACCTCACTATACCATCAAAGTAAAAAAAAAAAAAACAACACACAAACAAAAAACAAAACACCACAGCCCTGGAGTCTTCCTCCTGAGGCAGGAAAGCTGACACAGTAGCTCCCGGACAGGCGGCTTCCACCTGGGGAAGGGGACATTTCAGGTCTTCTGCTCCCAGGCCAAGCTCTCACCTGCGGCCCTCAGAGGCCACTCAGCACCCCGGTGCTGCCTGACCCTCCCCTCCCCAGCTCTCTGAGCCATCTCAGTGCTCCTGCCTCCCTAGCCCTCTTCCCATCACAGGGACCGGTATCCTCCTCCTGCCACCCAGTGGGAGAGCCCCTAGGAAGGTAAGAGGCCCAGGTAGGACTTCTCCCCTTCTCAGAACATCACCTTGTTGGGACTGGACTTCTTGGTCCCCTCCACATTGCCAAATTGGATTTGGACCACGTGGCCCCCACACCGCCACAGCCACAGAGATCCTAGTGATTCTAACATGAAGAAGGGAGCAGATCTGTTAACACCTCCCCAGGGCTTGCGCCTGCTTCCTCAGGGTGCTGTCTTTGCAATGCCACACTGGCCCTTGGAATTTGACACATGCTCCCCTCCTTCCAGACACTGGCACAGCCAGACTGCCTGGTTTTCTCTCCAGTGGCCCTGGGGCAGTTCTGAGCCAGGAACAGGCCCAGAAACCAACAGCAAGTGCTTGACACGGGAAACTGGGGCCTGGGAGCATAAGGAACCTGGCCAAGGTCACGCAGCGTGGGATGGAGTCAGCTCTCAGTTTGCCACCCTCGCCACTCTGAGCCTATGGAACCACCCTGCACACAGTGACATCAAGTGGAAGCAGTGACATCTAGTGGGGCTAAACACTACTATTTCTATTTAATTTTTGTTTGGGATGTAAAGTTTATCAAATGAAAGCTTGATGAATGTATGAATCACAGGATGAATGAAATGATACAGGTACTCATTTCTTGAAAGCATAAATTCCATGATAATGTCCCTGTAAACAGCTCTATAAGGGTTTGGACAACAAGAGGTCAGTGTGGGGTCTCATGTGCTACAGTAGGTTAATTGCCACTTGTGGCACTGGCAACCCATATCAGAGTGCTGGTTTAAGTCCTGGCTGCTCTGCTTCCAATCCAGCTCCCTGCTAATGCACCTGGGAAAGCAGTGAAAGATGGCTCAAGTGCTTAGGGCCCTGCCACTTCTGTGGGAGTCTCAGATGAAGTTCCTGCCTCCTGGCTAAGCTCTGGCTATTGCAGTCATTTGGGGAGCGAACCAGCACATAGAAGACCTCTTTTTCTCTCTCTGTTGCTCTTTAAATAAATAAATCTTAAAAAATAAAAGGTCAGGGTATGTCACAAATGCATTTCATCTACTGCAAAGTATATTCACTTTTAAAAATGTGATGCTTAACGAAGGTAACGTTTGTTCACTATCCTAAATTAGCGAATGCCAGCCTGCACAAGGCATACACCAAAATCTGCACTTGACCTTAGCCAAAAGGCCAAGAGGCGATCTACCAGAAACCGTACCTGATCTATATGAAATTAATCAAAACGTCCTTCCAGGCACTTCAAAGGAACAAAGATGTGTGAAGAATATTCCAAACACTCATTTGCAGACAAAGAAACCGAAACTGGCATAAACTCATAACTGAAGAGCAGCGCAGTCAGAAACACAGTTTATAGTCAAAGTGGTTTGCTCATGTTTGTTAAGGTCAGAGCTGAAACAAACACACGTAAGTGTGAAGGACAGCCCAGGCGGTCCTGCCCCAACCAAGTCTGTCCTCGGGGTGCCAGCCGCACTCCCACGCAGCAGGCCTGAGCACAGAGCAGACTCAGCGTCCGCCAGCAGGAAGCACTCGCTGTGCACACACGTCGGGTCCGCCCCTCTCAGGGGCCCAGGCTTCATGACTTGCTTTCTCCTTTCTCCTCCGGTACTGTTTCCCAGATGGGCTCCTTGATGTGTTCTGGTAGCCGTTCTAAGTGTGTCTAAGAAAAGAAACGAGACGAAACTGCCACACAAACGAACTTCAGTGCACTCCTTGGCTACAAACTGGATTTACTGTCAAATTCTCCCCACGTCTTCTCCTTTTATTCCGCTACCCCCACCCCTGCTGCCTTTTTCATAGGGCTCGGAAATAGAGGAAGGAGGTCTGAATGTATATAAAGCACTCCCAGATCCATCTGCTCCCCAGAGACCAAGGGGTCATCACTGCACATGCTCCCCAAGTTTTGACAACTCCATTAGCGAGGAGACTTCAGAGCGGCTCGGGGGAGGCCTGGGCTGCACGCAGGATTCTGTGGCTCAGGGGTGGGGGTGGGGGCCAGTCCCTGGCCATTCTGCCTCCCAGCTAGCACGTGTGCATCCTTCCACTCAGTGGGCCAAGACCAGGCTGCCACGCATCAAAACAACAAGACAGATGTGCCCCAAAGAGGCAGAAATTCAAGTCATACCTTTGTTACTTCCATGGCAACCCCTTCAGGCAAGTTTCGCTGAATGTACTCCAAGTAGACATCCGCTGTGCTTCCAGTCAGACGCTCCAACTGGAACATCGAGCGTGAAAACGGTTCATGCTATGCCAAACCACAGGCAGAGAAGGGTGCAGACTGTTCTCCCCTAAGAAATCTTACACTGAACGCCAGTTACAGACAGGATAGACTGAACCACACTTCCGCTCTGGCGGAACGGGATCGGGGGCACGGTCCCAACGTCCGCTCCTCCCAAGTGCAGTGCTGCGAAGCCTGGGCTCTGCGGAATCAAAGCCATGGACTTGAAAGGGCTTCACAAAGCCATCAGCTGAAAGGAAGCGCACGCCCAGAGCACAGGCAGAGTTAGTGCATGGTTTTCTGCGTGCCTCAGGGCAAGATATTTCTATCTGACACAGTAGATAGAATTTTGGATTTCTTTTTCATTTTAGAGTAGGGACTATGTCTGAATCATATTTGGCCCCTTAATGCCTAGGAAAAGTGCTTCTGACATAAAAGACACACAGTGGTGGTTCTAATAACATCTACCAGTCATTTACCATATGAGGGAAGCAGTCTAAGTACATCACGTAAGTATCTAACTTAATCCTCAACTTGTGGGATGGGGACCATCATTCCCATTCTACAAACGAAGGAATTAATGCAGAGGCCATGCAGCCAGTTACGAGTGAGGACCTGGACTTCAGCACTGGCAACCTGACTCCAGAACTCACGCTCTCTCAACCATACGCGCGTGCTGGCTCTCATGGATGTGTGGATGAGTAACAGATGAACCCAAAGCCCAGTGCTGTGAACCACAGACGTGGGAAAGCCCGTCAACTTGGGAAAACAGCAGAACTTAAAGGTTTGAAGTATGAGCAAAATTATTCCAATGTTATCTTTTTTTTTTTTTTTTTTTTTGACAGGCAGAGTGGACAGTGAGAGAGAGAGACAGAGAGAAAGGTCTTCCTTTTGCCATTGGTTCACCCTCCAGTGGCCACCGCGGCCGGCACGCTGTGACCAGCAGGAGCCAGGTGCTTTTCCTGGTCTCCCATGGGGTGCAGGGCCCAAGCACTTGAGCCATCCTCCACTGCACTCCCTGGCCACAGCAGAGAGCTGGCCTGGAAGAGGGGCAACCGGGACAGAATCCGGTGCCCCGACCGGGACTAGAACCCGGTGTGCGGGCGCCGCAAGGGGGAGGATTAGCCTAGTGAGCCGCAGCGCCGGCCCCAATGTTATCTTACTGTATAAAAACATCTATCAGCATAATCTTCATTCTGGAGTTTAATAAACTATGTACTACTCGACAGGATGGCTTCACTTGAGCTTGATTTTCCTGTAAACACAACAGGACGTGTATCTTCTCTACAGTGACCTGCACAGGCTAACAGAAAGCCAACCGGTCATCGTCTAGGGAAGCTGACAGGCTAGTGCCAAGTTCTGGGTATTCTGAAAATACCTGAATGTCAGAGGTAAACTCACCTCCAAACACCTGTAGAGAGTCCTCATTTCATACTGAACCCTGTGCTTCTTGAAAATGTGCACGGATTTGAGAAGCGTGAATCGCTCTATCTTCCTTGGAGGCTCGTGTCTGAAATTAATGGGCAAAATAATATACTTAAGTTAACTGATGGAAAAAGCTGAGTCACTGCTACCAAAGCATGAGTCCACCACTCTGCAGGTCAGGCTCCCACTCAGTTACAGGCGACAACTACCACTTACAGACTTCTGTTTGTCAAGACTGTCATCTGTGACACTGCTGTCATGAAGCCCAGGCCAACAACAACACAGCAGACAGCAGCAGGAATGTTCTCCCACAGACCCAAAAACGAACACAACACTGGCACACGAGTGCGCACGCACACGCACGCGCACACACACACACACACCCCTGCTGTTTCTCCAACCCTTGAGTCCCTCATGTGATGAGCAACAGCATAGGGTTGAAGCCCTAGCCTGAAGCACCGGCATCCCATGTTGGCGCCGGTTCTAGTCCCAGCTGCTCCTCTTCCAATCCAGCTCTCTGTTGTGGCCTAGGAGAGCAGTGGAGGATGGCCCAGGTCCTTGGGCCCCTGCACCTGCGTGGGACACCTGGAGGAGGCTCCTGGCTCCTGGCTTTGGATCAGCTCAGCTCCGGCCGTTGCGGCCATCTGGGGAGTGAACCAGCGGATGGAAGACCTCTCTCTCTGTCTCTACTCCTCCTTGTAACTCTGTCTTTCAAATAAATAAAATAAATCTTAAAAAAAAAAAAAAAAAAGACAAAAGAGGCAATTCTACCTGACCCTGGGGAGACTCCAAGACCACATGGAGCTCACCTTGTTCACACATGAAGTCACTGGGGGAGGGTTGGTGTGAGGACAGATGGGAGGTAACATCCTACTGGCCAAAGATGACCGCACCCAGAGGCTGAAGGGACTGTGTGCCCTAGTGAGACCCCAGGCAGGCGGATGGATACCTTGCCTCTCCTTAAGTCAACAGCATTTCGAGGGAGAGGACTTCTTTCAATTTCCTTGTTTACTCATAGTGGTATTTAAAAACTGAACAGGAAGGGATGATCCTGCTCCGGACAATGCACCACAAAGCTACACTCTACCCATCGCGAGCACCAGCAGGCCAGGTTACCAAAGGTCATACTTACACTTTAATAGTGATCCCGAGTTCTTTAGCAGCAAGCACAGCGAAATACTCATAGCTGTCCAATACGGCCTTATCGTGGCCTTTTACTAAAATGGACAGTCGCTTATACAGTGTGTCTGGTTCATCAGAAACGGTTATCTAAAATCCCAAAGAAAAGTTTTAGTTGTGGCTCCTCTAACAGTTATAATGAGCAAATTTAACATATCACCCTCAACTGAGCAATTTTAGAGTTTACTAATGAATGGGGGTGAAAACGCTGAGTAACACTTTCCACTGTTAGCTTCAGGACCCGGGCACTGGCACCACAGCCCTCACAATCGGTTAGAACAGAGCGTGAAGCCAAAGGACTTTCACGGTAACAAAGTCCTAATGGAGCATTCCAACCTCAGCCATGGAGTCCCAGACTCACGAGGAGAGAGAACCGCAGGGCCTGTTAGCACAGGGGATTCAGTCAGAAGCCCGGGGCTGAGAGCTAAGCTCTGCCACTTGCAGCTGAAGGACCACGGGCAAGCCACACGATCACGCACTTCTGCTTCCTCAGACACCAGAATCCCTATGCTAGATAGCGCGTACCATTTCGGCAGGGGATAAAGTAAGATTCAAGTATTGTAAAATACTGTTCTACAGAGGCAAGCTCTTTCTAGTCATAGTCTTTTTTATTAGGTTTTATTCCTGCACATTTTGTCTGCTCTGATATACACATTACTCATTCCTAATTAAAACATTTGACACTGACTGTACTTATAATTTCTACCTCTTTCTCCCTAATACCTAAAGACCTTAGAAATAATGGGTTTCATATTTCTGACTTTCTTCCAAGAGGTGAATTATCTTCATTTCATTCACCCATTAGACCAGTATATGATACTACCAATCCAATGATTCAGTGTCGTATTACTTCATCCCTGGAAGGAAATCTACCTACTAACCAGGAAGCTAGACATCCACTGCTAATTAATTCAAGCAGGGTTGCTGGAAGAACAAAATATACTGACATCCAATAGCATATGCTGGGGGATGGAGGAGGAGGAATATAGCCCTAAGATGTGTTCTGACTGAGTTCTCATGTGGTCTTAAAGATATTATGAATTGGTTGAAAATATTAAAGATCAGAAGATGTCGCATAAAACTTCAATTCAACTTGGAAGATTTAGACAACGGGCATCACTAGGTCTGATTTCCCTCACGGCAACAGTGGCCAGGGTAGGCAGCAGTTGGCTTGCTTTGCAGTGTGCCGCTTGCCCATCCTGCTGCCCTCCCTCAAGGCCTGGGCCCTGCAGGCTTCCAAGCTGGAGACCAAGGTTTCCATGCATTGCTGTGGAAACATATCCAGGCTCTATTAAGTGAAAGAGACAAACGGTGGGACACTATGTATAACACAACTCCATTTAGTGTGCAGACGATATAAGTATACAAAGGCAACTGTCTACAAGGACCCAGAACAAACTGTTAAAGGGGTTATTTTTTAGGAGTATAAATGGAAGTACCTGGAATTTGTAAGGACTCTTAGGCATTAAAAATAACACAAAAACTTTGGGCTGATGGAACATTGGCTCTGACAAGGTTACACAGCTATGTCTGCATTTCTGTTACTTGTGCTAATGCTCCTTCTTCCTGTGAACTATGACGCATGGCCCAGGCCTGGGCTCAGTACTTAAAGTAAAATCAAAGACTTGAAGGCTACAAGAAAACTGTTTTCCAATAACATAACATCAAGTATTCTGCGTCATTAATTATTACAACTCTTTAAACTGGACTGAAAGCAGACTGGTCATTAGCACAGTTATTTGGGATAAATAACTTGTTCATCTAGAACTTACCTTGATACCCTGAAAAACAGCATGATCATCCTGACACATCAGAGAATAGGCACAGCAGACACTTGCCAGTATTCCAGAACGAAAGCTTAAAAAAATTTTTAAACTGATGTATTTGAGTCAGAGAGGGAGAAAGAGATCTCCCATCCACTGGCTCACTCCCTAAATGCCTGCAATAGCCAGGGCTGGGCCCGGCTGAAGCTGGGAGCTGGGGACTCATTATAGGCCTCCCACGAGGGCGGCAGGGACCCAACCACTTAGCCATCAGCTGCTCCTCACAGGGTGTGCATTAGCAGGAAGCTGGAATTAGGAGCAGAGCCAGGACTTGAACCTGTGCACTCCAACATGGGATATGGGCCTTCTAACTGGTATCTTAATTACTAGGCCAAATGCCCGGCTGCAGAACAAATTATTTTATTCATAAAATGCTTGGAAAACAACCCCAAATAAAACAATAAGGAAAATTCAAGAAATAGAGAACACATACCATAGGTTTGGTCAATTCCTTAGGAACGTCGATGTGTAGATTTGAAAACTGTACCCACTTCATATTGGTACTGCTGGGGGGGGGGGGGGAGAAACCTAAGTTAAAAAAAAAGTACAGGAACCCACTTTCATGCTTAATGCAGCACATTCAATTGTATACTTACAGAAGAAAACCCCCATTTTTGGTTGCACTGTCCTTAAAACCATTTATGGGAAAACTCCCCAAGTCCTGGAAACAAGAGCAGGGGGAACATGCGTTAGAAATGGGGCTGACTGCCAAGCTATTCATGGCTTCCACTAGAAATCATGTGACTTCACCTTCTCATTATTATTTTACAGAATAATCGTATTTCAATATTATACTTATTTTGCCTGAATATTTTCAAACAATAAAAATAATTAGGCATTTTTATAACCTAAGCTATTAAGATTTGGAGGAAGAATTCTAAAGCAGAGTTACAGAGAAGCAGGGGCAGAGAGAGAGGTCTTCCATCTGCTGGTTCACTCCCCAAACGGCTGATCGGAAGCCAGGAGCCAGGAGCTTCTTCAGGGTCTCCTACTCGGATGCAGAGGCCCAAGCACTTGGGCCATCTTGTACTGCTTTCCCAGGCCAAAGCTGAGAACTGGATTGGAAGCGCGACAGCTGGGACTCTAACTGGCACCCAAATGGGATACCGGTGCTTCAGGCATTGGCTTTATCTGCTACACCAGAGCGCCAGCCCCTAAAGCACTCTTTCCAAGCATACATATTTTTTGGCGTAGCTGGGACAATTGGCTTACAAATGAAAAGCTATGCAGTGCACACTGGAGCTCATTCCCAGCATTAACTACTGTGCGGCAAACTACAACACTTCATCATTTCCAAATCCTCTTTTGTCGGCTGCCCCTAGTGGGACAAAACTTTCTAGTTTCAGGAAACTTAAACAGTACTGTGCTTGCACATAATGGTTTGCAGCCCATGGTTTTTCTTTTAAGCTTTCCTGAGATTTAAAAGTGTAACGTGAGGGGAGTGTTTGGCACAGCAGTTACAATGCTGCTTGCGACGCCTCCATTCCATACCCACATCAGAGCGCCCGTGTTTGAGTTCTGGCTTGACTTCCAATCCCACTTCCTGCTACCGTACACCCTGGAAAACAGCGGATGGCGGTTCCAGCAGTTGGGTCCCTGTCTCCTATGTGAATTTTTTTTAAAAAGAATTATTTATTTATTTGAAAGTCAGAGTTACAGAGAGAGCAGAGGCAGAGAGAGAGAGAGGGGGGGGGGGGTCTTCCATCCGCTGGTTCACTCCCCAGATGGCCGCAGCGGCCGGAGCTGCGCTGATCCAAAGCCAGGAGCCAGGAGCTTCTTTGGGGTCTCCCATGCGGGTGCAGGGCCCAAGGACTTGGGCCATCCTCCACTGCCTTCCCGGGCCACAGCAGAGAGCTGGATAGGAAGCAGAGCAGCCAGGTCTTGAACCAGCACCCATATAGGATGCCGGTGCTTCAGGCCAGGGCATTAACCTACTGCACCACAGCTTCGGCCCCCACCTATGAGAACTGAGATCTGTGCTTCTGGCTTGGCCTGGTCTAGTCTGGGCTGTTGCGGGCATGTAGGAAATAAATTTGCCTTCCAAGTAAAATAAAAATAAATAAAAAATTCTAAAGCCCGAAGATTTCTGCTAAAAAAAAATGTAACCTGAGAAATTAGAATAACAATAAGGATTATTATGCCGGCGCCGTGGCTCAATAGGCTAATCCTCCACCTTGCGGCGCCAGCACACGGGGTTCTAGTCCCGGTCGGGGCGCCGGATTCTGTCCCGGTTGCCCCTCTTCCAGGCCAGCTCTCTGCTATGGCCAGGGAGTGCAGTGGAGGATGGCCCAGGTGCTTGGGCCCTGCACCCCATGGGAGACCAGGAAAAGCACCTGGATCCTGGCTCCTGCCATCGGATCAGCGCGGTGCGCCGGCTGCAGCGGCGGCCATTGGAGGGTGAACCAACGGC
The DNA here is from genome assembly GCF_964237555.1 of Oryctolagus cuniculus. Taxonomy (NCBI): domain Eukaryota; kingdom Metazoa; phylum Chordata; class Mammalia; order Lagomorpha; family Leporidae; genus Oryctolagus; species Oryctolagus cuniculus. Next base: position 127,727,697 of record NC_091436.1, on the reverse strand, counting down.
AAAAGGAAGACCTTTCTCTCTCTGTCTCTCTCACTGTCCACTCTGCCTGTCAAAAAAAAAAAAAAAAAAAAAAAGTAACAATAAGGATTATTGAAAATACAATGAAGATGAAAATAACAGTTCAGCACAAGTGAAGTTTAATTAAAACAACTGATGGCACCTAAATATGTTTTAAAAGCCTACTCTTAGTTTTATTATCCTTTCTTGTTCCTAACCCAAAATGAAGATAAACCATAGCTTTCCCAGGGCCAAGGGGGAAAATCAAAAGAAGTGAAATCAGGCACAATACAAGATAGTACAGGTTGTGTGTGCACCATTCTTCATACACAGTCACACAGAAAATTCCCTCCTTGGGGCCAATGTGTGGTGCAGCAGGTAAACCCACCGCCTGTGACGCTGGCATCCCAAATGGGCACAGGTTCCTGTTCCAGCTGCTCCACTTCTGATCCAGCTTCCTGATAATAGTCTGGGAAAGCAGAGGAAGATGGCCCAGGCCCCTGGCCCCTGGCCCCCATGTGGGAGACCCTGATGAAGCTCCTGGCTCCCGCCTTCAGCCTGGCCCAGCACTGGCCATTGCAGCCAACTGGGGAATGAACCAGTGCTTGGAAGATTGCTCTCTCCCTCGCTGTCTGTAACTTTCAGAATAAATAAATAATTAAAAGGAGTGCCAGTTCCGTGGCGTAGCGGGTAAAGCTGTTGCCTGCAGTGCCAGCATCCCATATGGGCACTAGTTCTAGTCCTGGATGCTCCTCTTCTGATCCAGCTCTCTGCTATGGCCTGGGAAAGCAGTAGAAGATGGCCCAAGTCCTGGGGCCCCTGCACCTGTGTGGGAGACCTGGAAGAAGCTCCTGGCACCTGGCTTCAGACTGGCACAGCTCTGGCCGTTGCAGCCATCCAGGGAATGAACCAGCGGATGGAAGACCTCTCTCTCTGCCTCTCCTTCTCTCTCTGTGTAACTCTGACTTTCAAATAAATAAAATCTTTAGAAAAAAAAAAAAAAAAAGGAAAGAAAGTTCCCTCTCTACATTTTAGTGACCCCACAATCCAGTTGTGCAAAGGAGCACAGGTCTAAGGGAACGGCACTTCCGGTTTCTGTGTTCCCAGCAAACCTCAGCTCTCACAAGGTCAAGCCTAAAGTGTTGTTACAGCCACAAATCAATCTTAAGAAGCCCTTACACTTTTCTCTTTTGTTCTTTTTAAAATTCGGTCTGGTTCTCCGGGTGTGGTCTGAGGACCCCTGGCAGGGTCTAGGGGACACTTTCAGGAGCTCCGGCAAATCAAGACACTTTTCCTAGTAACACAAGGCAGTCTGCACCCTGCCACTCTCAGTCCCCAGGCAGAACCGGCGAAGCTTTCTGGAGGCTGCACCAAAGCCCAACTGCAGGGACACAGCCCAGAACCCAGCTGTCTTCCACTAAGCCAGACACGCAAGATTTTTGCAAAAACGCAAACTACTGCCACTCCTTACTAAATCTGTTTTTGTTTTGGAGACTATGGGTAATTTTCAGCAAGTGTTCATTACGTTCCTCCGTAACTAATTTATCCGTGTTACTTTTAAAACAGACTTGTTACTTTTAAACGAGATACTGTCTTATTTTGGAAAACTAGACATAGGTAGCTAACGCCACAAAAACCAAAGCTCTCTGGAGTCCCCCCTCCTTAAGTGTAAAGGGATCGACTCTGGGCGCAAAGCGCTGGAGAACCGCTGCTTAGGTTTCTTGCTTCCGCTCCAAAGAACAAGAGTGCATCCAACTCCTGCCCCTGACTTCAGAGAACCTCATCTAGATCTTCGAAGCCCTGGATGTCGGGGGAGGAATCTCAGTTTAGATGCGGGGCAAATATCCGCGATCTCTGTACCAGCTCAGCCCCCGGTTTCGCGACACAAGCTTCCCGTCATCTTGCGAACAAGAAGGAACGGGTGTTGGAATATACATATGCTCAATATCCTTTCCAGCTCTGACCTCCTACAATTCTTGCTCCTGTCTTTGCCCTGACAGTAGTTTCTGTTTAATCCCATGAGAGGATACGAGGTAAAACCAGCACCCTTTTCCATCACCTCCTTGCAAACAATAGCCCGCGTGAGAAGTACAGGGGAGGCCTCCTGACGGGCAGCAGGGCGGCTGGCAGCAAGACTTGGTGACATCTGACCCCGCCAGCCCGCCCGGCCTCCCCAGCCCGCCTGGTACCTGCCAGAGGCGCCGGCAAACAGACACAACCGCTGACCGCGCCGCCATCTTGCTGCCCCGACCTCCCAGAATTACTTCCGGGGTCACAGCGGCGCCCTCGGATCATAGAGTTTGCAAGAGGAGAGAGCGTATCCTCGTGTTCCGGCACGGGAACTGCCACAGAGACGTGAATTCCCGCTGTTTTATGGGTGAGATGACCCCCGCCCTGGGCAACTCCTGAGCTCGTTAACCTTACGCCTGCCTGTTTCTGAAGTTACCAGGTCACATCAGTGTTCTCCCTTCAAGGCGGGTTTGTCCTGTGGATCCTGTTTTGTTGTAGGAAACCACGTGTTTGGAGAAATACAGTATATTGACAGGTTATCGCTGGGTAGTGAAATAATGATTGATTTGTTTTCTTAAATATTTTCAGAATTTTAACAAAATGTATATTCATTTAAAAAATTTTTAAAAGCCTCCACTACTACAGCGTCCGGGTTCCAATCCCTTACCTTAAAACAATTACCTTCTAGTCAAGGTCTTTAACTCTTACCAGCTTTCCCCAGTGCCAGCCATCTTGTGCACTACGGCCCTAAATATTCCTAAATCATTCTTTTTTGTATGTTCCTCTCATATTTCAGAATTTGCAATGGCTGCCTTCACCTAGGATAACAACCTAAAAGTATTTTGTCTAGTTATTACTGTCACTGTAATTTAGTTTCAAGTAAAAAGGCTTATAATTGGGGTTATAATCTCCCACTTGTGCAGATTTCAGTTTTATTTCCCCAGAGTGCCTTCACATACGCAGTTTATCATAATGGAAAACTCTAGACTTACAATCAGGAGATGTGGTTTCTAATCCCAGGTTTGGCACTTAACTGAGTGGCTTCCCCACCCTGGGACTCAATTTTCTCATGTCAAAAAGAGATGACAATAACAGTTCCTACTTCAAATAGTTGCTCTGAGGGTTCAGTGAGATATACTGACTGTGGTGTTTAGTACAATGCCTGTCACATTATTATGTGTGATAAATGTCATCCACTATTTGTAATACAAAGTTGCTTCTACCTCATCTGCTTCAACAGTTGTTGAAAAGATGAAGAAGATCAAGTTTATGAGAACAAGTCATGGTGTCTAAATAAAGTACTGTGCAGATGTAAAGATATTTTGTTTTTATTCCTTGCAAGTAGGTATTACTTACCCTGTCTTGCGAAAAAGAGAACCAAGGAAGGGGTGGGAAGATTTGCCAAACATCTGACAAGCTGATGAAAGGCCTGGGAATGGAAACCAGTGTTCTTATCCCTCAGGCTGGCCTCAGTCCTCGGGAGGTGTGGCCAAAGTGTCCAGCGTGACCCTACACCCCAGCGTGGAGTGCTTCTGCCGCGGTGGGCTGAGCCCCACCTCGGTGACCTGCCTGCTGTCTTCCGAGTTAGTCTCCCCAGTTCACACGGAGGCAGTCTCTATCAGAGGGCTTTCCAAAGCCTCCCCCCCCACCCCCCCCCAGATGCAGCATTCGCTACCTGCCCCCTTCGGGATAACCTCGCAGCCACAGTGGTGGTGACTACAACTTGCAGGTGACTGTCACTGTGGCATCTAATGTGAAGGTGTGAATTTTACCTGGAGTCAGAGATAAAGTGGCTCACAAAGTCAATGTTGAGTGTCCAGAGTGATCCTGAACCAGTAACTGTCTTCAGAGTCCACCTGAACCAGTGACCACCTTCAGAGTCCTGGTTCGCTGTCTTTTCTTCCCCTGAGTGTGCTGGTTATAATTCGATGATGAGATCCACTTCTATCTGGGTCTTTCTTGGCGGAAAGAACTAGAGGTAGGCACTCTTCCACTGTCTCAAAAGAAGAGGGGGTTTGTTTTATTTTAAAGATTTATTTATTTATTTGAAAGGCGAGTTACACACAGAGAGACAGCTTTCATTCACTCCCCAAATGGCCGCAGATAGGCAGGGCTGGGCCAGGCTGAAGCCAAGAGCTAGGGTGTCTTCTAGGTTCTCCCATGCGGATGCCGGGGCCCCTCTTCCACCGCTTTTCCAGGTCATCAGCGAGGAGCTGGATTGGAAGTGGAGCAGGGGGGAATCGAACTGGCATCCATAGGGGATGCCAGTGTGACAGGAGGCAGCTTAACCCTCTAGGCCACAATACTGGCCCAGAGGGGGCTTATTGTTAAGGACCTGGAAATGTGCTGAAAGCAGCCCAAGGGGCTGGCTCGCAGTCCCTTCTGCAGAGGCCAAACCCGCTCTTTTTACTGGTGGGCTCTCTCTGCTAAGGAAGTTTCTCCTTCCTCAGGGCTTGGCCTTGCGTTTGGCTACTCACTGTTTCCCTTGAATCACCAAGTTTCTAAATTCTTACAATTGTGGACATTTGTTCTGGTCTCTCCACCTTCCTGGGCTAAGCCATGTTGAGTGTCACCAAACAGCCTTAGTCCTAATGGCGTTGGGTCAGGTGCCAATCTGGTCCAATTACCTGGGGGCAAAACCTACAGTGTTTTTTTCCAACAGTTGGGCTGTGGACAGGGCTCTTTGGCCTCGTATGTGGGCTTGGATAGTGTTCTGAATTTGGCCTATCCACTGTGGGTCTCTTCCCTACAGTCTAACCTTTCAAACAGCTAACAGAGGTGAGCAGCAGGCCAGTGATCCTTATCAATGCACTTGGCTTTCTATCCAGGAAAAATAAGAGTAGACCAGTATTTCTAAGTTAAGTCATATTTTGATTGTACCAGTTGTTTCTAAAGACGGCCCTTTCCAAGATTCTCTTACATAGAGGAAGTTACCAAGCCTTTTGCTACTTTATACAGAGGTATCTATGAGCCAGAGATCACTTAGGATTCATTTGGGATGAATTAAAATGTCTTCCTGGCCACATTTTGTTTATGTCCACATTAAAACTCAGCTACGTCTGTACAACCCTGCTGGCTGGCTGCGGCTGAGCAAACTGGACTGGGAATCCATGGGATTCAGAATCGACTTTAGGGAAACTCAAAGGTGCTCCCTTTCTCTCTGCAACCCTCCCCCGCCCCCAAATAAGCATACATGGAAGACTAGAGAAGTGATTAACAGTTGCAGAGCACCTGCTATGAACAGCTGTGTGTGTGTGTGTGTGTGTGTGTGTGTGTGTGTGAGGTTAGGGAGTTTAGCATATTATGAAACACGACCTTTGCTCTTTGCAGTGGTGGGACTGATCAGTTCCCGGTCCCTGTACGTTCCTTCCAGGCGTTACAGTTCTTGGCAGGAAGCACTCGTCATGTACAGCCATCTTCATACACGCGCTTCACCATGTTTAAAACAGGATGCAGGGGCCGGCGCTGTGGCGTAGCGGGTAAAGCCGCATCCTGCAGTGCCGGTATCCCCTATGGCCGCAGGTTTGAGTCCTGGCCGCTCCACTTCTGATCCAGCTCTCTGCTATGGCCTAGAAAAGCAGTGGAAGATGGCCCAAGTCCTTGGGCCCCTGCAGTGCAAGGGAGACCTGTAAGAAGCTCCTGGCTCCTGGCTCCTGGCTTCGGATTGGAGTAGCTGCGGCCATTGCGGCCAAGTGGGGAGTGAACTAGCGGATGGAAGACCTCTCTCTCTGTCTCTCTGTCTCTCTCTCTGCCTCTCCTTCTCTCTCTGTGTAACTTTGACTTTCAAATAAATAAATAAATATTAAAAAAAAAAAAACAGGATAGAATAGTGCGTGGGACACGGTGGCTCATGAGAACTTCCTGGAAGAAGACTGGATGCATATACATTGCTTGGAGACTAATGGTTCTTTTATTTGATGCAGGATTGTCTAAGCCAGACAGCTAAAATGCATGTAAAAAAACAAACCAAGATCAAGGTCTTGCCCAGGCATACCTCAAAGGAAATTCTTCATGCAATGCAAAATTTCAAATTTGTCCTCAAATTGGCTGTCTACCATTAAAAAGGAAACACAATTAAAATTTACAAATCTAGATTTAAAATAGAAACGAATCAAGATGGGTAGGGACTTCGTGGAGGATTTGTTAGGAAAAGAGGCGTGGAATAGAGAGGAGGCAGTGTACGAATTTACAGCCAGAATAAAATAAATTTACAGAATTTATTCAGAGAAAATAAATTCCGAGAGATGGTGACCAGCTGCCCACGTGCACACTGCTGGAACCTTCGGCAGAAGGCCTCGACCTCCAGGGGCCGGGTCATCTTATATTTCAGGAGAGTTAGGGGTGGGGGTGGGGTGGGGGCAGCAGGCTGAGGGGAATTCCTGGAACTGGGCGGGGCCTTGGGAACCTAAAAGAATGCAGGGTGGGGTATGAAGGCAATAGGGTGGGAGACCCAACAGAGAGTCAAGGGCAAGGAATACATTCCAGTGTTTATGGATCTCTTGGGCAGTGAGCAAGAATGGCTGAGGCTTATGTCTTTGTTCCATCAGGATTTACTGTAGGGAGTCTCTGTATGATACTGGTCTCTTAAACAACAGCTTGAGTAATAGACCGAGACCACTGTTGGTAGCAGAAATGTTAGCCTTATCTAGCATTGAGGAGTTACATCAGTGGCTAGAAAGAAGGAAGTTTTAAGCCAGAAGAAACTCAAAAAGATAATATTTTTATTTTTCAGAGCAGCTGATGCAATATTGAATCAGGTTTTCACAAATAAATATAACAGTGTCTATTTGGTTACATCTCTATTTGATGAAGGCCCACCTATAGGACTTGGCATACATTTCCGTGAAGGCTAATGACTGGAACCTGCGACAGAAAATTCTCCTGGTTCCGTTTCTGACAAAGTACTGTGAGAATTTTAAAAAGATGCTTGTCCCTCAGGGGAAAAACAACCTAGAATGCCCCAGTTTTGTTTTGTTTTTTAAGGAATGCACCTTTTCAGGACAAGTCTATAAAACATTTTTATTTATTTGTTACATATGATGTTTAAATATAACTTTGCTTTCAAGCTTCAAACTTTTTTTTTAACCCCTGGTAAAATAAGACTTTTGGTTCACCTTAACAAAAACTGACCTAGGAAGAAACATTTTTAGCAAAATGTTATAAAATTCACTAGAAAATACTGTCCTCTTGTTTTTGTTTTTGTTTTTTTGCCAAAATGTTACATAAAATCCTTATTAAAAATACACACGTTACAAAAGAAAAATTATGAATATGCTATACATAGTGCTTTGATATGAACCAAGGGACTTGCATTCCGGCAACACAGTTAAGCACACGAGATATTATGATGTCAACTCATAATAGTGCAAACCTGAATAAGTTACATCCTGATAGGAAGGCATGCAGGGCTTCTGCTGAGAACCGAACATAACAAAGCCAGAACAGGAAGCAATCACAACCACCATTTAAAAAGGTTTTCCTTTTTATTACAGTAATTTTTTTCAAAAATACTTTTCTTTACAATAGAACTCCTAGAAAATATGTACAACCTTCCTCTAATAAAATATAACAGCAGTTAAATATATTTGAAAATAAGATGGGTTTTTCCATAAAATATATCTGTTAACTTTTTATATACAGGCTTTCTCAAAGAGGTCTAGGTTCACTAATGCAAAACCATCTGATAGTAAACAGGAACTGTGTTGAAGACATCAGCCGTCAGGAAGAGAAGGTCTTGGGGAGGCGGGAGCTAAAACACAACACACACATGCAGGCAGAGTCTTTGCAGGAACAAAGGTAAGTGCAATATTTAACCAGGAAGTCTTTTAAGCTGATAAGTCAAGAAATACTAATTCAGGAATGTGAACTGTCTCGCCAAGGAGGAGTTCTTTGGTCATTTCAAGTCAAAAAGCCTTCTGCTATCCTGCATGGGAGATTAAAATGAAATTGTGCATTATATTTTTGCCGTGGCAACTCAGTTTATTTTTAATGCTTCAAACCCGAACAGCTGGGCAAGTCTCCAAACAGAAGAGACATCTTTGCTTTATAAACAGCCCTCTGCGCGTTTGCTCTCGACAGATAAGCTTCCACGCGGCCAGCAGCAGAGCTTAGCAGACCCACACTCAGACACCAGTGAGTCGAGGGAAGGAGTCCCTGGGACAGGCATGACCGGCCACTAACACGACAGACGGAACAGTTCTAGAATCTCTGTCCTCACAGCAATGCACGCTGCCAGGCGGCTCTCAACTCAAAACGGCTTAGGAAATTTTCTCCCCCTCGAGTTAAGGAAAGTGCCAGGCTCTCCTCTCTGCGGACACAATGATGGAGAGGAAAGTAACCTATGTTTCTTCTGTCCCTGGCTTTCCTGAGGTCCCCCGTGGGACCGTGGGCCACAGCGGGGTGGGGGCCCTGTGCGTGTGGGCGACATGTTTTCGCAGAGGCAAACTTCAAAGCTGCCTCAGGCCCTACTCTCCTGCCTCCACGGAGGGGCTAATGCCAAGACTGTGCCAGCCACGCAGCCCAGCCTGCGAGCCACACTTACAGGGCGCTGGGGGCACCTGGCCTACCTGAGGCGGGCTGAGGCCTGCCAGCACCTGCTCGGACAGTCACTCCACGCTAGAAGCAGGATCCACCCCGTGCTGGGGCTGTGTCCCCGCCTGGCTTTTGCCCTCCCGGTGGGACGGGTCAGTGTGACTCAGCTCAAAAGCCTGGGCGATGACATATGTGAAGGATTAGAGGTCTAGTACCTTCAAGTACAAACAGAAAGCCGCGCAATGTAGCCGGGAGGTCTAGAAGTGCTTTGCTAAGTGACTTGTGAGAACACATTGAACATCTGAATGCAAACACGGCCCTTAAGGTGTATCTGAAACCATTCCGTCAGCCTCAGTCAATGCTGCTTCCTTTGTATTTGCCCTCACACGTGTCGGAAAATCCCACTCCATCCTATTTCTCGCAGCTACAGTAAACTGTAGCTCACCAGATGTGAATTACAGCCACATCTCCACGGTGGAGGTTTCCTGGTACTTCCAAGTGGCACAAAACAATTTCAGGACCCCACTGACCATTCTCAGTGTGGCCAAAAAGAACAGGCTCTTCTATGGTTTTGGGTGGAAGAATGCTTCCTGGCTGGTCCGAACAGAGTAAAAGTTAACTCCTCCCGAGACCCCAGCGTGAGGGGGGTGGGCTGCTTCCTACGCGCGCACTTGCAGCACGCTCTGGGGGAGCCGCCCAGGAGGGCTGACATGACAGCAATGGGCCATGAGCAGCAGGCATGCTCCCTGCTAGGACGCAGTGTGAGAACGCCCAGATGAAACACCTCTTATAGACAGTTGCGCCAAGCATTTATTCCCCCACCCCCGACCCCCACACAACTTTTTTTTTTTTTTTTAACAAAAGGAAAAGAAACTGGTTTTCCCCCCCCCCCTCAGAAACCTGAATAAAACGACCACTTTTTAAACAGGTAGTTTAAAAGGGTTGCAAACACGAGCAGTCAGTCCGGGCTTCCTGAAGACTGCACACAGGGGCCATGGCTTTGCACCGTCTCTGAGTGGCACGGCGGGCTCTACAGTTCCGTGTCCCCCTGGAGCAGCACTGGGTCCCGATCATCCAAGAGCAGATCCGTGTCCACGACGTCGGCCTCCTCCACGCCGCCGCCCAGCTGCTGCACCACGTCCTCGTCCAGCACGTCCACGCTCTTGAGGGGTTTGATCAGACTCAGCTGGTCCAGCGGCAGCAGCCCCGGCGCCCCCGCCGGCCCCGTAGTCCTCTCGATCGTGGCTGCCATGTCCGCCGAGAAGGCCGCCTTCTGGGCCTTCTGCCTCTGCTGCTCCTCCTGCTGCCTGTGGGTTTTCATGTGTGCGTTTCGGCTTTTGATCTTGAAGAAGACTCTGCAGAGGAAGGAAAGCGGCGTGTGAAATTCAGAAGGGGAGTGCTGGGCAGTCCGGGTGACCTGCAGGGAAGGGGTGTGCGTGATCTGCTGTCTGGTCTGGGGTGGACGTGACAGGCTCCTGTACACCCTCCCCCTGGGACCTGTCACCTCGCCTCCCTCCTCCGCGAGGAGGCGGGACAGGGACAGGAGCGCTGCACACAGTGCGCCCGGCTCCCTTTTAGGGACAATGGAGGAGAAATTCGTGGAGGCACTCCTGTGCACTTGGGGTTGGGAGCACCTGCTCTGTCTCCTCGTCAGGTCAGCTCTCCTTCCTCTCTCCCCCTCGCCGACCATACCCTCCCTACCACAGAACCCTCAAGTCGAGCTAATGCGTTCTGGGAGTTGCCATTCCTAAAAGCAACCCGTCTTCTGCCTGGGGCCTCGTCGTTCCACAGTCACACTCCTGGAGGATGCGTGCACAGGGTAAACCATCTCCTCTGTCTCTTCTATCCTTCCCCCTCAGGTTCTGGTCCCCTTGGGTGCTCCTCTCAAGGCCACCAGCCCCTGTGTGTGGTCAAACCCAGCGGCCCCTCTTCTGTCCTGGCTGTGCTGGGCTTCCGAGCTGGACCCGCCCCGATGGTTACTTCTGAACCTTCTTGCTGGTCATTACGTTATCAAAGGTTCCTGGCTTTCCCAGGACACAGTGCTTCTCAGCTGGAGCGTGCGCCCTCCCAGGGTGCATCTGGCCAATGCCCAGAGATGTTTCTGGGGGAGAGGGCAGTACTTCTGTATGCAGGGAGGCTGCTAAACACCCAGCAAGGTAGCGGACAGCCCCCTTTCTCCAAAGGAGGAGTTATCAGACCCGAAATGTCCACTGTGCTGAGGCTGAGAAACGCTGGGGTAAGAGGACATGGTATGATGGGGGCTAACCCTTTAGGCCGGGGGTCTGCCAGTACAGTCAGTGGGTCAGATCCAGCCTGGGTTTGTCAATAAAGCTTTATTGGAACACAGCCACATCCACTTGTTTATATACTGCCAAATGGCCAAGCTGAGCGGTTGTAACAGCGACAGTCTGGCCCCCAGAGCCTAAAATATTTACTATCTGGAGCTTTTTCAGAAAAAATCTGCCCAGGTGTGAGACAGCCTGTTTATGAAGAGGGGTGAACATAAACACGCCAGGTTAATTCCTGAGCTCCTAAAGGAAAAAAAAAAAAAAAAAGGAATCTTGATTTTTACAGCCTGCGTCAAACAGGGCCGATGAATCACGATCCCACTTGGCCGTACTGAAAACTGTTTAATGTAATGAACACAATTATAGCAGCTGAAACACGCTGCGAGCATGTGCCTCATGTTATTCCTAATCTGGAAAACCACAGAACATGTTTCTGTTTTCTATGAAATCTTAACTCTGGCAGAAAAAGATCTCAAGCAACATGAACACACACACACACAAACACACACACGTACCAGGTGCCCATGAGAAACAGCCAGAAATGGGACGTGGAGGTAGAATACCCCTGCCTGACATGTTGGGGCCCAAGAAGCATTTTTGATTTTGATCTTTTTTTTTTTTTTTTTTAGCTTTTAGATAATTTGCATGTACACAAAAAGCACTTTTTCATATACCTTCTACACAGAGATGGAAGGCAATTTTACACACAGTTGTAATAATTTTGTGCATGAAACAAAAAGTTTCACAGTATGGAGTGCCCCACTTGTCACACGGTATCTAAGTATTTTGGGTGTTGGAGCACTTTGGATTTTCAGGTTAGGGAGGCTCCACTTGTACTAACTGTTGTTTGTTGAACGGTCCTTTGTCTCCACCTGGTGGAATAAGGCGTTGGAGCCTGTTTGAGTCAAACGAGGGAAGGCGCTGCTTCCTTGCAGAGGAAACTGGGCAAGACCCCAATGCCCCCACACTTCTCAGGACACATAGGAGGGAGAGGACTGAGAGTCAGCTCCAGGTGGGTTGGTCACTTTTTCCAGTAAATACGGGAGGTTCATTCTTTCATGGTCCCCTCAATGGGTGGTGACATGAAGGTGACGTCACATCCGGGCCCTCAAGCACAGGAGACCCACATCTACATTCATCTTGCCTATCCTTGTGTTTGCAGAGGGGAAGAGCCGTGAGTTCCGATTCACTGCGAGGGGTGCAGCGGAGTGGGGCTGGGTTCACGCAGAGGCAGCGGGGTGGGAGGCGGGGGACGTACGCCCACACCGCCGGCCTGCTTTGCATCCCTGCTTGGCCGCTGGCTGGGTTCTGCGACAAGTAGTTCAACCTTCTGGCGGCTCCATTTCTGCTTATAAACAGGAGGTACTTGCCTCGGAGGGCTATTCTACAGATTCATTAAGACACGTAAGACACCCCTTAAAACACTGCCAGGCAAACAGCGAGCCCCTGGTAAACAGCGGTGATACCTCATAGGCCCCCTGAGGCTGTGCAAGCGAGGGCCCCGGGACCCATAGGGGCTTTCCTGGCAGGGCCTCAGCAGCCACCTGGCCGACAGCTCCCGGGTAACACTTCCCTCTGCGTGTGAGGCCCTGGAGATTAGGGGAGAGCAACCCAGCAAGACCCCAGGGCAGGTCGTCAGGACAATGTGACCCCTTCCAGGTCAGGAGGACCCACCAGGAAGCCAGCTGACATTCTCCGCTGGAACCCCAGGCAGAGAGCCCTGCATCTGACTCATAGCTTCTACCTAATGTCAATAAACAAACCAAGCAAAGCAAAGAGCAGCAGCCGGAGAGCCCAGGCTTCGCTCAAAGCTGGTTTCAAATCTCGGCTGTGTGCTTCCCTGGCCGAGTGACCTGGGGAGGGAGGGAGACAGAGGATCACCCAGCAGCTGGGCCGGGCTGAAGCCGGAAGCTGGGAGCTCACTCCCAGTCTCCCATGTGGGTGGCAGGGACCCAACGAATCGATATATTCCTGCTGCCTCCCAGGTCCACATTAGCAGGAAGCTAGAATCAGGAATAGAGCCAGGACTTGAACCCAGGCACTCTGATATGGGATGTGGGAGTAAAAACAGTATCTAGAGTGCATGGGGTTTCTGTGTGGGGATTAAATGGGTCCCTGCATGTGAAGTAAGCAACACAATGAATGCCCAGTAAATGTTACCTGTTATTACTAACCATTGTCAGTGTCTCCTCTTAGTTATTTTAAATCATACCTAAAAGGGCAGGCATGACAAACAGGCTTCATCTCATGTATCAATACTGGTTATAACTTGATTACAATGAACAGGATTTGAGGGGCTCCATCTTACTGTCATAGAAAGTGTGGTGATTGATTGATGATGTCTGCCCTGGGCATAGAAATGGGCAGCAATGATAGGGATGCCATGTTCGGGCCAAGAGTTCTTGATTAGGTAATCTAGAGAAAATCTCGAGTCACTCAGCAGGGATGCAAACAGAATGACACTTGAGAGGACAGTTTGGGTGTGAAGGGAAGGAGGAGGAATTAGCACCCTACCATCATTTCTGGGAAAGAGTACGTTTGGTCACTAGAGGGGAGCTCTCAGAGTCCACTCTTACCAGGCCTGAAAACATCAGAGACGAGGCTCACCTTACGGCCCGCAAGATGGGATGAGTTTTGAGGGTCTAGGTTCTTTTTCTTTTCTTTTCTTTTTTTTGTGGTGCAGTTTTTTATTTATTTATTTATTTTTGTTGTTGTTGTTTTTTTACCCGGTGTCTCTAGGTTCTTTTTCTAGACAAGGAAACCTCAGCCTATCTGGGCCCGGCCTCCACGGAGCAGTGACCCACCAGGGACTTGGAGTCAGCCCCCGCCCAGGCCACCTACTTGCCACACTCCTTGCAGGGGAAGATGGTGGTGGGGTCTGTCTCGCCGCTGGTGGTACTGTGAGAAGGCGAGCTCTTCACCGAGCAGTACCCGCTCTGGGCACCACCAGGCTTCTGCTTCCCAGGGGGGATGGCACCCCGGGCTTTGGTCACCTGGTTGGTGCCGCCATGGATGCGGGCATGGCCGTTCAGTGCCTGTCGAGAGCTGAACACCTGGGGAAGAAAGGGAGTGACATGACATCTACAGTCCTGAAAAGGAAATTAGGGTTATTAGTTACTGAGTGGCAAAACAGGCGATACTTGACACAGTGTCTATCGACAGGCAAACTTTGGGCATTTGTCACAGCAAATACAACTCCATCATCACAACCACAGCTGCTGTGCCCATGCAAACAGCCCCATCGCTGCTACCCTCAGGACGCAGGGGGCATCACGGCAGAGTGAAGGACAAAGCTCCTGTCTGCAGGTCAGGAGACCAGGGCCCGGGCCCGGGCCCAGCTCTGTCATCACCAACAAGGACTGGCCATTAGGCCACTTCCCCCTGCACACCTAAGGAGGGTGCTGGACCAGCTTTTGTACTTTTTATTTTTTTTTAAGCTCCAGACTCCCTCCCTTTTACCTCTTTCCCTTCCCACCTCCCAACCCTGCTTCTTTCTTTCTTTCTTTTTTTTTTTTTTTAAACAAGTCAAGTCTTACTCAAAGCTCAAGTTCAAAGCAGAGGTGTTCTGGCTGAAGTGGAGCCAGCACCCCAAGATGGGGCCTGTTTGCTTTGCTCCATCCTTCCCCCTGACCCCCATCCCAGGAAGCTCCAGCAGCGCTAGGAACACACTCTGAAGACACTGTTAGGTTCCCTACCATCTCCCCTATAGGACAGATGGCCTCAATCAGTGGCCTGCTGCTGCAGCAATGTCTGACCCCTTTGCAATTTAATTGGGGGGAAGTACTGGCAGTCTTCCAAGCCTGCCATAAGGTAAGGTTCCTCAGCCTTGGCGCTCTGGGCTGCGTGATTCTCCACTGGGGGATGATGTGGGGGTCTCTGCCCTTCAGATGTCAGCAGCATCTCCCCAGATGGGACAGAAACATCCCTAGACATTGCCAAATGTTCCTGGGGGAACAAATCACCCCCAGTTCAGGACCACAGCTGAAAGAGTATGCGATCCACACCCCGCAATCCCAGATGCCCAATATCCGGCTTGCTCAACTCAACAGCTAAAGGGAGCACCCACCAAGCTGTTGTCTGGGGAGAGGGGCGGCTCTGGGTTAAGTTCATGAGCTCTGTTTATTGTGTCATGCAGGGGAAAAAAAAAACTACCGCTGATTTAGTAACCAATGTTAAGCAAGCACTAAAACCAGCATGCTTCCCCATTTAACAAATATCTATCCTGCTGAGCATTTCTGATTGCTGAAGTAAAAGAGGACTTCCCCCTCAGTGAGACGTTTACTATGTATCAAGACTGGGACTTGAGGAAGTGCCCAACTTCTGACCAAATTCACTGAGCAACACTGTCATTTAAAGTTGCACCGTGGCCCTCCCTGGACTGGAGCCCTCAACACCAAGTAGCAGTGACCAAGGGGCCAGGTCGGGAAGCACTTAGCAGCCAGCCAGTGATCTCTCCAGAGCTCATGCGCAGTGTCTACCTCTTTATTTTTACCTTTTCACTCCCCCCCCCTTAAAGGTAACATCAAGTGAATTTTTGCCTTAGGATCTAAATATTTTATAGACTGCTGCTTCCTTAAGCTTAATGACGCTCACGAAACAGTGCTCAATACCCCCTGGAAACCAGTGCTGTTCTATGGAATGTACGGGCAAAGACGAGAACATCAGTTTGGCACCTGCCTATAGCTGTGCACCAGACTTTAAGAAAGCTGATCTCAAAAAAGCTCACCAATTCAGATTAGTCAGGGACAAGTCTAAGACTCAACATCCTTTAAAATCCCCATGGTGGGGCGGGGCTGGGGGAGGCACTTGGCAGAGTGGGTAAGATGCCTGCCTGCATCCCATATCAGAGCGCCTGGGTTTGAGCCCCAGCTCAGATTCAGTTCGTACTGAGGGCAGGGCCTGCCGTATGTCCTCCAGCCTGCAGTGTGGCGCTCGACACAGAGCACAGACTCGGTAAATATCTGTGGGCCGAGTGAATATGACAACAATGGCCACACAGAAGAAGGTTGAACGTGAATCCTTTCTCTTGGAATAGGGAACAGCAAATGCATAAGAAAATAGCTGTTAAGGCTTCAGGGATTGGAAGTCCCGACATAATACAAGGGACCCCAGGATGCTAAATTATTGGGACGAGAAAGAAGCTATATTCAATGTCCAGAGTGTCACCAGGGCTCATGGAAGCCCATTTAGCTATCACTGATATCAGATGATACACCCTATTAGATTCTCATAAACTGGAACTTATATTGGAAATTATTTTATATGATATTTTTGGATTATTAAAGAATGCTGTATTTGAGCAATTCAAAACAGCAAGTGCATCCTTTAAAAAATGCATCGTTTCTTAAAAGCTGGGCACAGCTGTAAGGCCCTGGCTTGTCCCCGATCCCGGACGACACAGAGTCACTTACAGCCCCACAGTTGGGCATTTCACAGATGAAGGAGCCGGAAGGCTGGCCAAGGGCCTGCAGGGGCGGCCCCTCAGTGGGAGCCAGGACAGGGACCGGTGGCGGCTCCGGGGTCTTCGGCACTTCACTCTCCTCTTCTTTCGTGGATTTCCTATCTTCTTCCATGTCCTCCTCCTCTTCCTCTAACTCCTCCTCTTCTTCACTGGTCTAATGGTAAGGTAATAAAAGCAAGAGGGGAAAACCCCCAATGGCACTGTTAGAGATGAACGGAAATCATAGGCCAGTAGATGGGCGAGGGGCCGGTCGTGCGGCCGTGTCCTTTTCTTTCTGCACAGGAATGACTGGCAGTGCCCATCGGGCTCAACCTCGAAGAGGCGGGTCTCTGGACTCTTGTCATTTTGAGGTCAAGGAGATGTGCTGCACTGTGGGCCACCCTCATCCTCTGTATCAAAATATGCCTCCAGGGCATGGGTGGGCATTTGTCCTAGCTGTTGATGCTGTGTCCCATAGGGGAGTGCCTGGGTTCGCGACCCAGCCCTGCCTTCCATTCCAGCTTCTTGTTAACGCACACCCTGGGAGACAGCAGGTGATGGTTCAAGGAGTTAGGTCCCTGCCAGTCACGTGGGAGACCTGACCTGAATTGCTAGTCCTGGGCTTTGTCCTAGCCCACTCCCAGCTGCTGGGGCATCTGGCGAGAGAACTAGCAGATGGGAGTTCTTTGTCTGTCTGTCTGTCTCAAATGACCTTTGAAAAATACGGCAAGGCAGAGAGGAGAGATTTCTGTATGTGGAGACTCTCCCCAGCCTGTCCGAGACCATCAGGCCTTGGAAATGACTAACATTCAGACAGTCCTCCTCCCTGCCATCTCCTCCCAGCAGGGAGGCGGGGTTTGAAGCCATAGCAATCCAGTGGAAAGCCCTCAGGGGAGAGACTAAAGACCTCTAATGATGAGTTTTACAGGCTGATAACACGTTTCCCTGCCAGGCACCTGGCTTGCACCACAGCCATGGAAAGCATGTGTCACTCTTGCTCTGCTCTGTCAGAAGGCAGAATGCAAAACGAGAGGCCCTGGAAGGGAGATTCCCTGCCACTGTTCACGCGGTTTTTCTCTTGTCTCTGACCACGGGCTCGGCGAATGCAGTGTGCTCAGGACTTCCACGTACTCATCTTCTCCTTCTGGAGGCATTTTATGAAAACCAAGGACAGCACTTTTCTATGAAGAACTTCCCCTCTGCTACTCTGTCCCCTTCTCCCCACTTCAGAACAATAGGAATGCGGGAAGTTAAGCAGAAGGTCTGGCTTCCTCAGGATTAGCGACACAGCAGTTACTGGAGCCGCCTGATGGGGTGGCCTGGATGGACTCGGGTGGAAGGTAGGGATCTGGGAGGACTCTGCTTAACCAAGGGGGGACAGGTTCTCGTATGTCCCTTTACGCATAATGGCATATGACCCACGCACATCCTCCCACCTACTCTGTTTCATCTCTAAATCACTTGTAAGTACAACGTGAGCGCTATGTAATGGCCATTACCTTACATTTTTAGGGCATAAACAAGAAAAAAAGTCTATGCATGTTCAATACACAGGCAGTTATCTTTTCCCAAGTCTTTCGCACCCGTAGTTGGTTGAATCCAAGGATGCACAGCCCACGGACACGGAGACGCACTTTGACTTCTGTTTGTGCGTCAGGATGGGATGAGGGACGCTGGCTCCTGCAGGCCCAGGAAGGCCCAAGGACCAGGGAAAGGAAGTTCTATATTTTAGTCTCCTCATTTTATGTTACATCGTACAGTCTACAAAGCGCTTTCATAGTTACTGTGTCACTGAGTATGCCACTTTACCAACAAATGAAAGGTGTGTCCTGGGACAGGTGTGGAGCAGGTAAAGCTGCTGCCTGCGATGCTGGCATCCCACATGGGTGCTGGTTCAAGTCCTGGTCCAGCTCCCTGCTGATGCACCTGGGAAAGCAGAAGATGACCCAAATAGTTGGGCTCCTGCCACCCACATGGGAGACCCGGATGAAGCTCCTGGCTCCTGGCCTTGGCCTGGCCCAGCCTGACCATTGCAGTCATGTGGCTGGAAGATGTCTCTCTCTGTCTCTCCCACTTTTTCTGTAACTCTGACTTTCAAATAAACCAGTCTTGGAGGGAAAAAGAAGAATGGTATGTCCTGCTGTCTCTTCACCCCACAGGTCACTTGTCTGTGCCAGACCCTCCTTTTGTACTCCCTGTGGAGAGCATGGGGCTACAGTCTGCTTTTCTCCTGCCAGTGACATAACTCTGGATAAGTCTATGATTGTTGAAACCCATGAGCAAGAATTTCTAATAAAGATTTCTTAGGGCCAGCATTGTGGTGTAGAAGGTTAAGCCTTCACCTGCAGCGCCAGTATCCCATATGGGTTCTGGTTTGAAACCCGGCTGCTCCACTTCCATTCCAGCTCCCTGCTAATGTGCCTGGGAAAGCAGCAGAGGATGGCCCAAGTTCCTGGGTCCCTGCACCCTCATGGAAAACCCAGAAGGAGTTCCTGGCTCCTGGTTTCAGCCTGGCCCAGCCCTAGCTCTTGCGGTCATTTTGGGAGTGAAAACAACAGTTGGAAGATCTCTTTCTCTTTCTCTCTGTACTTCAGGCTTTCAAGTAAATAAATAAATCTTTAAAAACATGAATAAAGATTTCTGACAGTAGTAGTAACCTAGGATCCAGAAACCATAAGTTTACCCTCTCTAGTTTGGATTTGGGGTGTGTGTGTGAGAGAGTGTGAGAGTGAGAGAGAGAGAGAGAGAGGAAGAGAGAGAGACTTAGTGCCTCCTTCCCACTGTATTGTCCATATTTAACACCACATATGTGAATATTTGAGGTGAGGCATTAAAAGGGTGTAATTTAAGAAATGGTCCCAGTTTCCAGTGGGTTGATTAGGGTGAATTAGTAATGATTACATTTGTGGGAAGGCCTTCATGAATACGGATGTGGCTCTAATCCTCAGATTTTACAGAGTGCTTTAGGATACAGGCCACAGGCCTCTTGCCAGTATAGAACATAAAGGGTGACTTCACGTAGGTGGCCTTGTTCTCATGGGAATCTACCATCTTTCAGTCCCAAAGAGAGCCTCAAGCCAAATCATGCTATGTCAAACTCCACGGCTATAGGACGGGCATTCTGTGGTCTCAGACGGCCTTCAATTTGGCATTCAAAATGAGTTACACAATAACTTTAATGACAATAGCATTCGTTTCATGGCACTTGTAATTTTCTCACAGTGACATTCTTTGGCTTAAAAACTCTTAGAAGAAGCATTTCTCGTAGCCCTCAAATTATAGATTATATCCTTTTATACTGTGATTATGTATGTCTCAAGAATTGGACAGGTTTTATTTAATTGGCAATCTATACACGTTCATAAAATGATTTATCACCAAGCCATTTGGCTCACCAGAGTGACTAAGAGATACAGAGATAGGAGGACAGAAATCCCAACACGTAGAACTTTGTATCAACAAGTTGGCCATTTTATGATACACTGTGAAACAAAACACTGGGTAATATTTCAAGATTGGTAGAAGGTGGGCAAATACAGAGCAGGAGGAGGTAGCATATCTAACAAGGGGCTCAAAGGCCTTTGAGGAGCAAGGTATTTTTGTTTCTCAGACATGCAAATGTAATGCACATTTTGAGAAACTGGTAAACTGTCAACAGACACTCAACCTCCCAAATGTTGGACCAACTTGAGAATTACACTCACTAATGTAACAATGACAACCACAATGAATGGAATGCCTGGTAGGAATCAGGTCCTACACACATTCTTTCTCTCTCTCCCCTTCTCACAACCTTGTATCACACAGTTTATGTGATCAGGAGAGCTCTGTCAGGCGTCCCAGTAGGCCCCGAGGACAAAGACAGGACCAGGTCCTAGGACTGTGCCCCTTGTACCTTCCCAGTTTTTCATCTCCATGTGGCAGATCATGATCAGAAGACTGACTGGGTACACAGTGCCCAAGAGGAAGCCGCAGCCACACTGTGCGCCGGAAACCAAGGTTTTCTTGTTTTTGCTAGCCTGAGTCATCTGTACACATACACTTTTGCTTTCCTTAAGCTAACAAGTGATGAGGGTGTGGATGCTCCTGACCCAGCCCAATACTGGCTCCTGGCGAATAAACCCAAGCAGGTGTGGCCCCTTGGGCATTGCCTTTTTTTTTTTTTTTTTTTTTTTACAGGAAGAGTTAGACAGTGAGAGAGAGAGAGAGAGAGAGAGAGAAAGGTCTTCGCCGATCCGAAGGCAGGAGCCAGGTGCTTCCTCCTGGTCTCCCATGCGGGTGCAGGGCCCAAGGACCTGGGCCATCCTCCACTGCCTTCCCAGGCCACAGCAGAGAGCTGGACTGGAAGAGGAGCAACTGGGACAGAATCCGGCACCCCAACAGGGACTAGAACCCGGGCTGCTGGTGTCGCGGGTGGAGGATTAGCTTAGTGAGCTGCGGCACCGGCCTGGGCATCATCTTAAACTCTTCTTCTCCCATGAGGCTGGCCTGGGACTTTCAACCCACCTTCTTCTTCTTCTTCTTTTTTTTTTTTTTAAATATACATTTTTTTAAAAATTTGACAGAGTTATAGACAGTGAGAGAGAGACAGAGAGAAAAGTCTTTCTTCCATTGGTTCACCCCCCAAATGGCCACTACGGCTGGCGCGCTGTGCCGATCCGAAGCCAGGAGCCAGGTGCTTCCTCCTGGTCTCCCATGTGGGTACAGGGGCCCAAGCACTAGGCCATCCTCCACTGCCCTCCCAGGCCACAGCAGAGAGCTAGACTGGAAGAAGAGCAACCAGGACTAGAACCCGGCACCCATATGGGATGCCGGCGCTGCAGGTGGAGGATTAACCAAGTGAGCCATGGCGCTGGCCCCTCTACCCACCTCAAAGCCCTGCCAGCCCAGGGTGGTGCCCCTGCCTGTGCCTCATGCGGTGACATCTTGCCTAGCGGTGTGCCCGTGCTCAGTCTCCCCTGCCCATACTGTCTCCCTCCAGCGCTTTCAGAGAGGCAGTGTTGCTGGGACTCAGAGGGATTCTATCTTGGGAAAATATTCACTCAACAAATAACCCAGAAAAAGAAAGCGTGCCTGTCTTATTCTGGGACTGTCCTAGGCACTTGGTACACCTGATCTTGAAAGATACCAATTAACTTTAGGAGGTTGTATCTTCCAAAATAGGGCAGTGACAGCCCAGAACATTGCAGAATGGAAGGGAACGTTCCGAACCACCTGCCTCATCTTACAAGTCAGCAAGCCGAGGAGCCAGGTCCTAGGTCGTGAAGGCCAGCATTCTTCCTGTTACCTCGTCTACCTTCTCTTCTACTCCTTTAGAAAGGAGTGCTCTGTGTGACACTAGGTAAGCCCCTGCCCTTCTCTGGGCCTCAACCTTCTTCATGTGAAGTGCAACTGGGTGAGAGTCTCCAAGGCTGGATCTAAGACTTTCCAGTTCTCATCTCATCCTGTTATTTATTTATTTATTTAAAAAATTATTTGAAAGGCAGAATTACAGAGAGAGGAGGACAGAGAGAGAGATGTTCCATTTTCTGGTTCACTCCCCAAACAGCCGCATTGGCCTGGGCTAGGTCAGGCCGAAGCCAGGAGCCCAGGCGCTTCTTCTGGGTCTCCCACGTGGATGCGGGGGCACAAGCACTTAGGCCATCTTCCACTGCTTTGCCAGGCACATAAGCAGGGAGCTGGATCAGAAGTGGAGAAGCCGGGTTTCAAACTGGAACCCATATGGGATGCTGGCATTGCAGGTGGAGGTTTAACGTGCTATGCCACAATGCCAGCCCCCCCATCTCATCCTGCTTTTAAACTTCCCATTTGCATTATGTTGCATCTTCCCAACTAGAATATGCGCTCTGGGCGGTAAGGGAACCTGAGGCGGAGGTCATTTATCGTTCCGTGGGTCACCACATCACACACTTTGCTGCTTACATTGTGGGAATTCAGTTGCTTTTAGTTGGCTGAACCGGAAAAGGCTGTACATTAAGCTACAGATGAGCAAAAGGCTACTCTGATGTAAGACATCACTATTTAAGACAAACAAAAGCCTTGGTCTCAGGAAACCCTGAGTATAGGATGCTAACACCTGTGATTAAAAAGATTGCATAGGGGCTGGTGCTGTAGCACAGTGGGTTAATGCCCTGGCCTGAGGTGCCAGCATCCCATATGGGTGCTGGTTCAAGACCCGGCTGCTCCACTTCCGATCCAGCTCTCTGCTATGGCCTGGGAAAGCAGTGGAAGATGGCCCAAGTCCTTGGGCCCCTGCACCCATGTGGGAGACCCGGAAGAAGCTCCTGGCTCCTGGCTTAGGATCAGTGCAGCTCTGGCCATTGTGGCCATCTGGGGAATGGAAGACCTCTCTCTCTCTGCCTCTCCTCTCTCTGTGTAACTTGTGGGGAGCAAACCGCACTAGACTGAGTTACTGGAATTAAGACTTATTCTATGCATCTGCTCTCCCACAATATGGCGCTGGGAGAGAAGTAAACAGCTTCCGCACAGCTGCCTCCAGTTCAACCAATAAACTGTAGGACTTGCTCCTGATTGG
This sequence comes from Oryctolagus cuniculus, assembly GCF_964237555.1. Taxonomy (NCBI): domain Eukaryota; kingdom Metazoa; phylum Chordata; class Mammalia; order Lagomorpha; family Leporidae; genus Oryctolagus; species Oryctolagus cuniculus. The sequence continues at coordinate 127,704,896 of NC_091436.1, read as the reverse complement.
AGAGCAGCGTACTCGGCGTGTGGGCAGCCGAGTTGGGAGTGGCGGAGGAGGACTATAAAGGAGGAGAGAGACGGCATGCACCGAGGAACATCTAAGGGAACACCTGTGCAGCCCCCGAGAAGAGCCGGCCGGCGGTGTGCCGCTCCCCTGCGGAAGTGGGGAATGTGGCCAGGGGGAACTGCCCTTCCACGGAGGTGGAAGGGATAGTAGCCAACCCGGGAAGAACCAGCAGCAAACCCGGGGAGGGCCGAGCAGACGAAAGAACAGCGCAGGGTCCTGTGTCGTTCCCCCATGAAGAGGGGGAGCGACAGTAACTCTTTAAAATAAATAAATCTAAAAAAAAGAAACATAGGGCAGAGTGTGGGTGATTTGGCACAGTAGGTTAAGCCCAGGCTTGCTACACCTGCCTCTCCTATCAGAGGGCCTGGCCTCCGTGGCCCATCCAGCTTCCTGTTAATGTGCACCCTGGAAGGCAGCAGGTGACGGCTCAAGCACTCAGGCCCCTGCCACACACATGAGGGACTTAGATGGAGTTCCTGGCTCCTGGCTTTGGCCTGGCCCAGTCCCAGATACTGAGGGCACTGTGGAGTGAACCAGCCTATGGAAGATCTCTCCCTGTTGCCCTGACTTTCAAATTAAAAAATAAATAAATAAATAAAATGAAAAAAGGCAATGCCATTCTATTCCACAGATTTGTGCCTGCCCTGATCTTGGGGCCCAAACATAAATGCGTGTACGTGCGTGCATTCCATAGCTAGGATCTACTCTTAGTTAAGAGCTTATGCATTAAGGAATCTAAGCATTTTTTTCCCCACTTCTCTACGAGAAATTGCATTTAACTGCTTTTAAGGATGACACAAGGGAACAAGGCTCAGACAACACATCCACCAATTGTGTGGCTACGGCCAACTTAAGCTATGTGTCTCAGTTTCCTACCTCACAGAATTGGCAGTAAATGAATTAAATTGGATTTAATGAGTCAACATTTGTAAAGTGGCTGGCACAGTGCCTGGCACACAGAAAGTGCTATTTAAGTGCCTATTAGAGAAAATCACCCACACATGGCACTAACACAACTGGGAATGAAAATATAATTACAAATATTCACATCATTTACAAATTCCAAACACTCTCATCGATGGTGATGGAGGCTGGAGTAGAGCCATTTGCTGGGAAACAGAATCTTTACATATGCATATGCAGTACCAAGTGTGAGAGGGAGATTTCTCTGGGCTAGGGCTGCAGATAGGAGAGTTAAGTACAAAGAAAACAGGTGACAGACATTACCAAAGCCACATGTAGGGGTCCAGAGACCGTTTTCATGTCTTTAGGATATACCCAATGTTAGTAGGCAGCTGATTTGGGATGGCCTGTTAATGAAGGAAATCAATGCCAGGGACACATGGTGACACACGGATGGGAACAATCCACCCTGTGCTTCAGCAGTTGAGGGTTACGGGTCCTTCCTAAAGGTCAAAGTTCTCCTTGCTCACGCTTTAAAGAGAGGCTGGCAACAGCCCTAGCGCTCCTTCATCTTTCTAAGGCTATCACAGTCTCAGGTCAGTGGCACCTGGAAGGAATATTCCAGGAGGTCAGGACACCTGCCAATAAACCAACCAAGTCAAGGTTGGGGCTATCCTGGTTTAACTCTCCCGTGCCTTGAAATACAAGCCAGCCCTCACCTCTGCAACCCAACCCTGGGGCATAGGTTGAACCCGAAAATGTCTTCCGCCTGCCTATACCAGGAAGTTAAGTCCTGTCTTTCAAAAGGGAGCCTTACCTCTGTCGCCCACCTCGCTGCAACTATCTGGCCATGTCCCTAGCAAAGCCACATCAAACGCTAGCCATTGACAAACCAGGGTGCCGGGTGGGAGTGCGGCCAGTGCAAGCAATGACTTTGCAGCTTCACTCACCATGCAATCGTCAATGATCTCCGCTAGGCGTGTCCGGTGCTTCCGCCCCAATCGCATTATTTTTTTCCACGTGTAGTAGTACTCCACACACTGAGCCACGGTCTTGGACTTCACCTGTCAGGGAAGTGAGCTCAAGGTTATCTGGAAGTAGGCAGTGAGCAAAGGCTACCGTAAGCCTCCATGAGCACTTCGTTCTGTAATAGGGACTAATTAGGTTTATACAGTTCAATAAAAGAAGAAGACATGGAAAGCCTTCCTTCCCACACCTGTTCTCCGTCCTCATCTGCAACAGAGGTAGCCCCTTGCACTGAATTCTTGGCTTTCATTCCAGAACTTCTTCATGCACGTACACAAAAAATACATTCTGCCCCCTGCCACCATGTTTCCTCACAAATGGCAGCTATTATGGATTGTTTTGCAACTTGACTTTCTTTTCATAGTAGAGCTTGGAGATTTTTTTCAGATCAATCCACAGAGACCTTATTCTTTTTTTTTTTTTTTTTTTTTTTTTTTTTTACAGGCAGAGTGGACAGTGAGAGAGAGAGAGACAGAGAGAAAGGTCTTCCTTTGCCGTTGGTTCAACCTCCAATGGCCGCCGCGGCCGGCGCACCGCGCTGATCCGATGGCAGGAGCCAGGAGCCAGGTGCTTTTCCTGGTCTCCCATGGGGTGCAGGGCCCAAGCACCTGGGCCATCCTCCACTGCACTCCCTGGCCACAGCAGAGAGCTGGCCTGGAAGAAGGGCAACCGGGACAGAATCCAGCGCCCCAACCGGGACTAGAACCTGGTGTGCCGGCGCCGCTAGGCGGAGGATTAGCCTAGTGAGCCGCGGCGCCGGCCGTTCTTTTTTTTTTTTTAAACCTATAAAGCTGCTTTCTCATTTAATGTGCTTGAATGGATTTTGCTTTCTGACTTGTTGACCTTCAAAAATCTATTTATGAGCATTGTTCCCTAGCAAAGGAAGAGGAGTATAAGGCCAAAGTTATGACGACAGAACATAGATTTTTGCAGGAAACAAGCTGTGCCCTGTTCACTCCCAACAAGGCAAAGGTATATTATGTATTTTAAAGTGAAGCATCTCTTTGATTAGCTCACTGTATATTAGTTCAACAATGTTGAGTTTTTTGGAGGCAATTTAAAGGCTGGCCCTACCCAAGGCAGTGGGAACATAGCTGGCCACGTGGCAAGATGAGGGTGCCACCAGGAGTCCCATCTCATGCAAGTCCTCCCTTCACATCCATCTGACATCTGACATTTCTGCACTCAAATCTTCACTGAGTGAAGATCCCAGCTCAAAAAGCCCTTGTTTAAAATTTGCATTGCCCATGACATGCATCAGTCATGGGTCACCCAAGTGTGGGCCCATCAAGGAATGAGACCTAGGCCAGGTCAGTCCTGAGGGGAAGGAGAATCAAGGAAGGTCACAGCCTAGGGGCTGCTGGGACAGCAAGGAAGCAGCGGCCACAAGGCAGGGGTGGGTACTGTGGGAGTAGAGGCAAGTCAGCGACAAAGCCCCCTCATTCAGACGCTCATTCAGGCAAGGCCCTGGACGAAAGACGACCTCACTGGGGGCCAGCAGCAGCCAGTGGGAGCTGTTCTCTGTGGACCTCACCGTCCTTAGCTATCCAAATAATACAACATGGCTCCATCCTTCCACCAGTTTGTTGAGATCCTCTGCGTGACTGCCACATTTTAGCCTAAACCGCCTCTCAGCTAATTACAGCCTATGATGTATATCACCTGTTGTAAAAAGCGCTGTTTCATCCAGGTGAGTCTCATTTTGCTGTAAAATGCTGACGCCATAAGGCATTATTTTTTATTACTGTCATTATGATGAAATTCTACAACTCTGCTATAGGGGGAGGGAGGAGTTGAGGAGGCTATGAGCCCTCCCTCCATAATTTCCAAGAAAAGGTCTGGAGGAAACATGATAGATCTGTCAAATCCACATGAAATAAACCACGTAAACGTGAACCCGAAGCTCCAGCTCTAGTTACTGTGGCAGAGTTTGGAGTTGCCCATTTTTATGGAGATAGAACCCCTACTCCACCCTCCACACGAGGCCGTGTCCAAATCATCGAGGTCCTCTTTTCCTTCTGTCTTCTCCGCCCCCCCACAACACGGGGCTGTGCCACCCCGGTAACAACTACCAGACTTCACACATCCTTTGGGGGGAGTGTTAAACCAGCAACCGAATATTTCTGAAGTGTACAACTTCCCAAATTTAATTTCAAGTGAGCAATGGAGAGAACCATGCTTACCATCTTTTGTACAACAATAAAGTCTTTGCTGTAAGTGGCTAGTGCTTTATTAAACAATTTTCTTTCTAGAGACGTCCACTTGTCCGAACCTACAACGAAACACAACTTCATAAGAATAGCTCACAATTCTTCTCACTTTTAGTTGCTGGTTCCTTATTTAAGTTACAAAATACAATTGTCTAGAAAGTGATATAATACATGTCAAACTCTTTTGAACAAAAAGTCAGTGCAGTGTAATGGTTAACAAGCCTGGTAGCTGGGTTCAAACCTTGGCTATGGCTTTGACTTTGGCAAGTTATTTAACCTAAGACTCAGTATGGTTACCTACAAATAGGAGTAATTGAAACAGTGTCCACTCCTTAGGATTTTTTGTGAAATTTAAAAAATATAACCTGTGAAAAGTGCCCAGTCTAATAACTGGCAAACTGCAAGCAAGCACCCAACAAATGTCAGCTGCAGTTTTTATGCAGTTATCCGAGGTCACCAGTGCAAGCATTCACATAGCAAGCACGCTGTAGGACATGGATGGTCCACCTGCCTCCACCCTCATGATGCTCAGAGTCTAATGGAGAGAGAAACCAGTAGTCCATTGGGTTCAAGGTGATAACTGCAACTATAAAGGTAAATATAAAACAACGGAGCACGAAGGAGGACCACCACACTTAGGTTAGGGCCAGGGCAGCTGAGAAGGCCTCCAGGTAGAGAAACTATCTCAGTTGAGTTTTTTTTTTTCCAGGCTTATTTTTAATTTATTTGAAAGGCAGAGAGAGAGAGAGAGAGAGAGAGAGAGAGAGAGAGATATCTTCCATCACTGGTATACTCCCCAAATGGCCACAATGGCCAGGGCTGGGCCAGGCTGAAGCCAGGAGCCTGGAACTCCATCTAGGTCTCCCACTGAGGTGGCAGAGGTCCAAGCACTTTGGCCATCTTCCACTGCTTTCCCAAAGTAGAGCAGCTGAAACTCGAGTTGGAGCTCATATGGGATGCTGGCATCACAGGCAGCAGCTTAACCTGCTGTGCCACAACACCAGCCTCAGAGCTTACAACATTCAAGTTCTAAATACTTTACAGCTATTAATCTAATAATTTGCTGCTAAGCCTGAAGACTGGTATTACTAAAAATGAGAAAATGGAGAGGTTCCAAGAATGATCAGTATCAGGCATGGTTCACGCATAGAGCCCCAGCAGAGTGAAAGCAGACGAGGCCGGGGTATGAGTGGGACCAGTTCTTGACAAATCTGCAGACTGACAGAGCAAGGCTCCATGGTGCTGGGCTGGTGCGGATGATCATATTCAATGCTTTTTTTTTTTTTTTTTTTTTTGACAGGCAGAGTGAATAGTGAGAGAGAGACAGAGAGAAAGGTCTTCCTTTTTTCCATTGGTTCACCCTGCAATGGCGGCCACGGCCGGCACACTGCGACCGGCATACCACGCTGATCCGAAGCCAGGAGCCAGGTGCCTCTCCTGGTCTCCCATGCAGGTGCAGGGCCCAAGGACCTGGGCCATTCTGCACTGCACTCCTGGGCCACAGCACAGAGCTGGACTGGAAGAGGAGCAACCAGGACAGAATCCGGCGCCCCGACTGGGACTAGAACCTGGTACACTGGTGCCGCAGGCAGAGGATTAGCCTAGTGAGCCGCGGTGCTGGCCATATTCAATGTTACTCGTCTGTTTGGGGCAAGAAATTAGGCCTACTGCTAGGGGCTTCTTAGAAGTTTCTGAAGACTCTTGAGAAGGTGCTTGTTCATAGAAAACTCAGCCTGATCTGCTGGCCTCTAATTCTCTACAGCTCTGATTTTTTTTGGATGATAAATGGCTGGCTGGGCTTTTGACACTCCCTCCCAGAGATCGAATCCCCTGCACCACAGTATCCTTCCTTCCATCCAGGGAAGGTGCAAGGTCAACTGATGGGGCTGGAAGTACAGGACATCTGAACTGCTTTGCCTTGGAAGGTGCAGCCAAAATGAGTGACCCAGGCAGAACCACTCTGGGAAGGCAGGGGCCTTCCTAGGTTATAGGTGGAGATCCAGGGTACTTGAGAATCCATGGCTCAACGGTGGCGAGTTGATTTCTGAAATTAACACCATCTTCATGTGACTGTGAAGGGTCCTCAAGTCAAGAGCGCTGGTTGTACCCAGAACATGCTCTCCACCATGGAGAGCAGGAGAGCAGAGGTAACATCTGATGTCTTTGTTTTGCGACCTTATCTCTTCTAGAAGGAAAGCTGCTTTCCAGTGCATCCTGAGCAGGAGGAAGTATCATCCACAGGTTCTGGAGGCCTGGCCCTCTCTAGGCAAATCACAGCAATAGGCTAGGGGCTTGGAGAAGCCTTGTCATAGCGTACGTGAGTAGAGAGGGCTGGTGGGGTTTGCAGCTTGATAGCAGGTCTATTGCCATTCTTCAAATTCTGTCCAATGTTCAATGCCTTGGGGGCCCAGCTCCCAGATGTTCCCTTTGCCCAGGAGCAGAGGCAGAAAGGGAAGACAGAAAGGATTAGCCAACAATTTAGCTGAGCAATCACAGAGTAGTCATGGCTTCTTTTAGGCATCCATCAAAATGGCAAAGAAGCAAAAGGGGTCAGAAAGATAATGATGGAAAATCTCGATGGTGACACACCAACCAGTGGAATCACACAAGCTTAGCAGGAGGTGGCCAGTGCGCTATCCCGATGTAGGTTGAGGCTGTGTGGCTCTCACCTGCCACTCAGATGAGGCATCAGGGGACACTGTGCTGATGAAACTCCCCACTAGATCCAACAGAATTCTCAGGCAGATCCTGTTTCCTGAGTTAGAGTGCAGCTGTGAGACCTGGTGGACACTAACAGGGCCTTCCAGCCTTCCCAGGCCAGCATTCTTCTCCCCACGCCGGGCTTATCACCTGACTTCCTGCTCCAAGGGCAGTGTTGAGTTTCTAGCTGTCTACTTCTTCTTCTTCTTTTTTTCTATAAGATTTATTTATTTTGAAAGACAGAGTTATAAAGAGAGAGAAAAAGATCTTCCATCTGCTGTTTCACTCCCTAAATGACCCCAATGGTTGGGGCTGGGCTGATCCAAAAAGCCAGGAGCCAGGAGCTTCATCTGAGTCTCCCACACAGGTGCAGGGCCATCTTCTGCTGATTTCCCAGGTGCATTAGCAGAGTTGGATCACCAGCCGGAACATGAACTGGTGCACACATGGGATGCCAACACCGCAGGTGGCGGCTTTACCTGCTCCACCACAGTGCTGGCCCCATGTCTACTTCTGAGAAGCATGTCCTGTCGTGTTTCCGAATGGCTGGCCAGGGGTGGGCATGTGGGGGGGGCAGTTAAGATGCTGTTTGGAACACCTGCATCCTATGTGGGAGTGTCTGGGTTTGAATCTGGCTCCATTTCCAACTGCAGTTTCTGGCTAACGCATTCCCTGGGAGGGCAGCAGTGAGGGCTCCAGCACATGGTTCCACATGGGAGTCCTGGATTGTGCTCCCAGCTTTATAAATCCTGGCCCAGCCATGGTTGTCGTGGGTACTGGGAGAGTGAGCCAATGGATGGAGGATCTGTCTTCCAAGTAAATGAAAATAAACAATAATAAAAAAAAGGCTGGCCAGCTGCAACTCTAAGGAAGGTGAAGCAAGTCGCCAGCCCATGTGGAACAGGGGACCCCGGACCTCACAGGGAAAGCGCCCCCTTCGTGCTCGTCCCAGCCCTTCGGTGTGCATTCTGCACGACTCATCCTGGATGGGAGGCAGATTTCACACTCCGCCGTCTCTCTGTGCCTCTGTCCACCAGCCAGCTGCCATTGCTGGGGCACGGAGCATGGGCTTAGAGGTTAAGAGATGGCTCCTCTGCGTGTTCCTGTGTGTTAGTGCAAATGACAGTGCTGCGTGTGTGTGTGCAACAGGTCATCCATGAAGTGAGGGGCACAGGCTGGGCCAGACGGCGAATCCTTTCCCACACTCACACTGGAGCTGGCCTCCTCGTCACAGGTCTGCCCACCAGGGTTGAGAATCCATCCCGGGCTCTTGCATTGCCTTCCGAGGCCAAAGCCCAGGACAGATTAAAAAAAAACCTGCTGAATGTACTCTCTGTGCTGTGACAAAAAGGGTCACTTAACTCCTTCTGTGACCCATGCCAGCTTGGAGTCTGAGTTTTCTCCCGAGTGGATGGTGGCAGTCACGCTGTGGTTGGCAGCATGTGGCCCAAGCAGGTGCTCAAGAGATGTTCTGGATATTCACTGGTCTCTCGGAAACAGGTTACACGACAGCCCAGGGCTCCAGGACTCGCGCTCTTCACCGACGTGTGCGCAGCGCCCTCCTGCAGACCGCCTGTGCCACCTGTGCGCCTCGCTCCGGGTGTTTCTACTCCCGCGGCCTGGCTCTTGGCTGCTCAGAACTTCTGCAGTCTTCCACGCCCTGCCCCCCAGGGAAGACTCAGGTGTCTCTCCTTAAAGGCTGACAAGGGCCCTTTCTTCATTCTTAGATGAGGTCTAAACCAGTCCTTCCTGGATTCTGTGACTTAGACAAAGTCCAGGATAAAAATGGACAACAAAAGCCCAGGGCCGCCTCAAATCCTCCCCTCTCCCCACCCTCCCTTTCTGAGACCCCTGCTGCCCACCAGGCACACACACAGGGTCGCTGGGCTCACACTCCCCCTACACTCATTTGTTCTACCTGGGGATTCCTGGCTACTGGGCTATTATCAGCAGGGGCCCCTAACAAGCCGATTAAGGCTAATTACAAAGAGCCTAATTAACTGGATGAAACTGGTGCTGGAACAGTATCCAGACGAAAAATGTTCAGTGCTGTGGTTGCTGGGAAACAGGCTCTGGACTGTGGCTAATCTTGGGGCAATCAACAGTGAATCCAAACAATTAAAGACATGGAAGGGCGGGAGAAAGTTTCTCTCTTAGAGGGCCTTTCTTCCTTTTAGGATTTTTAGAACTTTTATTGATGTCGTTAATTGCAGTTATCCAGGAAAGACAGGTTCATTGTAGAAAAAAAAAATGGGAGGACTGTTTTGACACTAGATCTTCATTTCCAAAGTGAGAGAAGGCTGGGACATTTTCTAGGGAACTGCCACAGTTCCTCTAGGGACAAAAAGGGAGTGAGGTTTCCATCCGAATTCAGAATCCCAGGCTGTCCACTAAGCATGGCCTTTGCACAAGGGCTGGGTCAGGCAAGGCAAGAGTGTTAGCTCGGCTCCTGCCCTCGAGGGGACGGCCGTCTAGCCAGAGACACGGGGTAAGAATGCCTGCGGCATGAAATCACAGCTGTGCGTCTTGCGGGGTGTTCTCTTGAGTATGAAATCGTCTCCTCCCAAGCTGAGACAGCGTCTCAGGCAGACACCAGGCTTCCCTCGGGAGACGGGGTACTTCCTCCAAGTCCCCCCAGCTCCAGAGGGCGGGACAGGCTTTCAGGTGGTGGGATCCCATAGAAGGTTCTGGCGAACCCTTGCTGAGAGGCCAGGGTTCTGCACCCATCTGCAGAAGGACCCGCTCGAGGGAACAACCAAGGATGCCGCAAGGCCTCTAAACACAGCCAGGCGTCCTCCCCAGCCTGGCTCCCCACACCCAACCCTTCCACACCCAACCCTTCCCCACCCAACGCAAGAGCTAACTTGGGAACCAGAGCACACAACTGCTGACCACACAGGGGTGGAGGGGTGCTCAGGGAGGGACAGAGGGCCGGACCGTGCAGCTGGGTAGAAGGGAGTGCTGGGGGCCAGGGATGGGACTTCATTCTTGGACGGGGCTTGTCTGCCTTGGCCAGCAGCCTTGGGATGTGGGTGGATCACCCAGCCCACTGGTCTCCCCATCAGTTATGTTTTCTCCTGGGTCCCATCATTGGTCATTTCCCCTTCTCTTACTGAACTGCTTGGGTTAGAGTGGGAAAGGGAAGGTGATGAGTAAAACAAGGAGAGGGGTTTCACTGGCCTGTGTCTCTTTTTCAAGCTTGCAGCTGCCCTCCCTGAGCCCAGCCTTGCTGCCTTCCCTCCATGGCACAGACAGGGCCTGGGAGATCCAATCTCTCTCTCTAGATAGCTGGGACCCTGGAGTATAATCCAGGGCTGGGAGTCAGGACAGGTGACACTGGCCACAGGGCTGGGCATCAAAGGGAGACCAGAAGCTGGTGGGGCTTAGCACCAAAGCCAAGGCAGTATGGAGCCAATGAGCTAAGACTCTCTGGCACTCAGGAACCATATGGGGAGGGGGGCGGAGCTTGGTCCAAAGTCGGGGAAGGAGGTGGTGGCTGGACCATGTGATGGGGTAGACTCTGCTGTCTCTCCTGTGGCTTAGAAGGGAACTATTAACGGCATGGAGAAGGATCAGACTTTAGAGGACCAGTGACCTCTGCCTTATATTGCTCATAGTTCCAGAAGATTCTCTGGGAACCAGTCTGCAGTCACTTCCTGGAGAAGGCATGTAACTGGAAGACACAGGTAAGCCCCCTTGTCATGGGGACACCCACCCTTCACACCTCAGCCCCACCTCTCTCGTCTCCGAGGCTTGAAGTGATTCCAGAGAACAACAGAGAAGTCCTTCCCAATCTGCCGTGGGGGAGGGGCAGGGCATGGGCGAGGGATTAACTAGGAACCCCAACCCCAAAAGATCAATTAACTGCAGCAGAGTTTAGCGTCCTCTGGTTTCAACCTTCTTCACAGGGTTTACGTTTTCTGTTGTGCTGTGGGAGGGTGGCTCCTGGTCTGCAGCTTTCCAAACTTCGTTAGGTCATGATACACGCTGCGGACAACTGGTGGGGAGCTGAGTCGCACATGAAGCTGCCCACAGCGGGAACTGACCCACCCAAAGGCGCTGGCCACCTGAGCCAGGCCGAGGGCAGAGGGCAGCCGCATCTCACAGCATAAGGTTGGGAAGCTCCTCTCGGTCAACCCACTGTTTCACCCACTCTGCACAGAAACTGGCAGCAGGCTCCAGGAGGCTGGACAGCCCGCTGGGGTTTACTGGGCAGCAGATGATGCTGGGAATTAAGAGAGGGCTGAACGGTTCCCAGGGCAGATTAGAGAAAATTCCCCCATCTTTCTCCCCACGTTCAGGGCAGACACCAAGCCGGGAATGATGGAGGCAACATGGAGAAGCTGGCCCCTGGGGGTCCCCCACTAAATGATGGGCTTGTTAGCCCACACATCTGCGCTGTTCCTGTTTGGTTCCAGCACCTGCTGTGGGCTGACGGCGATGCACAGGCTTCGCTGTGTTTAGTCGAGTGGCTTCAGCGCCTTCCTACCTTGAGATGAGAGGCAGGAAGGCCCACACAGGAGAGGAAGAGAGACACAGGAGGAGAAGCAAGCTACGTGTACGTAGGTGCGTGTCTATGTGTGTGCGGCATCTCACGGCGAACGCTCTGGTAGCTGTAACAAAGTTCTCACCTGAGGCCACCTCTGGCTGCCTGGACCAAGGCCTGGCCGACACTAGGTCCACAAGCCCCATATTTAGCACCTGCCTAGGTAGGCTCCGTCTGAGGCACCAAAGAAACCCTCAAATGATTACAAATCAAGGGGCACTGGAGGACTCAGCCCAGGGAGGGCCACAGGACGGACAGACTTGTCCGAGTGAATGGAAATGAGAACACTGACCTCAGTTCCACTTGCCCTCTCTTCCGGCTTCCCCTACCTGTTCGCTTCTCTCTTCCTGCTTTCCACGCCCTTTCAATCTCACAGGTGTCTTCTATTTCCCTCTCATTGGCGGTGCCCCTGCTAACCTACACACTCACCCCGTGTGTATAAAAGCTTTCTCCTGCCGTTAGTGTGATCAGATAGTAACTGTCTCCTCAGACTCCAAACTGCACGAGGCAGGGCTGCGTCTCTGCGTCAGAGTCCCTGCTGCGTCTTAGTGTTTAGTACAGGTCCTGGTATGCACTTAAGTGTTAAATAATAGTCGAAGAAATAAGTAACAGTAGCTACCCGAATATGCCAGGCATTGGGCTACACAGGCTATTTCTGATCTCCACGAAAACTCTGCAAGGGTGGAGTATCAGCAGCATGACTCTTAATAACATACTCCACATTTTACAGGTGAGCAAACCAAGGCTGCAGAGGCTAAGGGACTTGGCCAGGGGGCTGCAGTCAAGATTAGAACCCAAAACCAGGGGACTGATCATTGTCGGCTCTGAGCTGGACCCTCTGAGGCTCTTTCCTCTGAAACACTTGTCTCAGTGCCTCACGCACCATCACCCAGGTCTTACACACCACAACGGGGAGGAGCTTACACAGACCAATGCCTGACCGGCAAACACAACTGCCCCCAGGTGGCTTTGAGCTTACAACTGACAATCAGGATGGAACTGGTGCTCTACGTTATTCAAAAGCGACACAGCCAAACATGCAAGCAGCCCGCTTTCAGGCAGCAATGGGGCCCAGGGCTCCTGGCAACCTACCGGCATAGTGGTAATTTGCTAAGGGATGGCATTTTAACCTGACTGGCTTCCGCAGCAGCAGCATTTCCAGGGCAGCCTGTAGAACCGGGGAGAGGAAAGACCGGAGTCAGTACTAGGCCCGTGTGCCCCTGGGAGACCAGCTGCCCACAGGGGGAAAAGGGCCCCAGAGGGAAGGCACTGAAGAAGACCAGAGGGAGACCACCTAAACTGGGCTTTCCTTTCTGTTCAGTCCTAGGGGGACTCGCTCTGACATCCGCCCCAGGCCAAGCCTGAGGCCAGCTGGTCAGGCCGCAAAACAACACAGCCTCCTGCACTGGTGAGGAGAGACGGTGGGCATCCTCTCCACAGAGGCTGTTTCTGGGGGAAGGGCCCGAGGAAATGAGTGGGTGATTCATAACTGTTTTACGGGAAAATCACGTCTCATTACAACTGAACATAAACAGCTGTGTTAGTAATACATGCCATCTTTTCAGAGGTAAACCCCTTCAAATCTTCCTTCTGCCTTGTTGGCTTTAAAAAAAAATGCAGGGTATTGTAGTATTGGGACATTTATTTTCACAATTTCACAAAATCAAGAAGCAGGAAGCGAGGTCTAATACCAGGAAGAACCATGCATTTATAGGAGGGGAAACTGGCTAGTGATTGAGTGTTCTGGCCAGAAGTCCTGGTTGAGCAGGCAGATTGTCAAATGGCACAAAGGCTCCAGTTTGGGGACATCTGCAGAACCATGTGAAAGAGGGGAAGAATGGGAACAGCTGGTATACAGCAAACACTTAATTTTGGTTAGAGGAGAAAACAGTTCTCCAACATCCAGTTCTGACGAAGAATAATCATCAGGGTACGCTAGGCCTGAGTCAGAAAGGCCTTCCGCCTCCATCACTGGAGACTTGGTTTTCTGATGTAAAATACAAGGAAGCTGAAAAGAAATTCTATCTTTCTGGGACAGATGTGTCTACAACAATGACTTAGGAATGGATGTGCAAAAAGAAGTCCATTCAGAGACATTTTCTTCAGGATCTGAAGTCCTGAGCAACTCACTGAGATAAGGAACATGGAGACATGTTGACGGGTTGTCATGGCACGCCTTGGTTGTGTGGTATGTGGGCCAACACAGAAACATGGGAAAACATGTGTCAGAATTCTGAGGTGAACAGCCTGCTTTTCCTGGTTCCTTACCATCACATCACCTTTGGCCTCAAAGAGAGAGTGCAAAGCAAATTCAGAATTGGTCCCTCCACCTGGCAATGCACTTGAACAGCACAAGTTCAGCAGATTCTCCACTGTTGGGAACAAAGAGAAGCCACTGCATCAGAGAGAATGCGATATCATGGACAACACACACTAATCCTGGAGCCAGATTCTAGGAGAGAAGGGAGTGTCTCCTGCCCAGCTCTTCCCAAGGGCTCCTACCTCTTTGCTGGAGGTCATGGTTTTCCAGCTCCGGCCAAGGTTTCCACACCAGTGTGGCCTTGTGTGTGTCCTGGGCCAGGGCAGAGACATCCTGGAGTTCTGGAATCTCTGCTTGGAATCTCAAGCCAATGTTGATGCGTCTTTAACGACAAGAAGGAAAACAACAGTGGGTCTTCAATTGATGGCCTAGGCCAAGGTGACATCAGACACTTGAAAAAGAAGGAAGTTGTTCCTTCTGAAGGAACACAGAGGCATTTCATCAGTGTGACCCTGAGATTCTGTGCACGGCCTTTTCACTGGGATAAGGAACAGCTTTTATTTATTTTTATTTTTTTGACAGGCAGAGTGGACAGTGAGAGAGAGAGAGAGACAGAGAGAAAGGTCTTCCTTTGCCGTTGGTTCACCCTCCAATGGCCGCCGTGGCCGGCGCACCGCGTTGATCCGAAGGCAGGAGCCAGGTGCTTCTCCTGGTCTCCCATGCTGGTGCACGGCCCAAGCACCTGGGCCATCCTCCACTGCACTCCCGGGCCACAGCAGAGAGCTGGCCTGGAAGAGGGGCAACTGGGACAGAATCCGGCGCCCCGACTGGGACTAGAACCTGGTGTGCCGGTGCCGCAAGGCGGAGGATTAGCCTAGTGAGCTGCGGCGCCGGCTGGAACAGCTTTAAGACTGGGGGGAGATGTTGGGAGGCATGAGGGAGCAGTTTGCCTGGGCCTTCATAGCTCTCTGTGTCTGGGAGTTGGGAGGGTGGCAAATTCTAGGAGAAAAGCCATTAAGAGCATGGCCAACAGTACCATTTACCAGAAAAAAAGGGACAACTACAAAGTGATAATGTCATTTTTTTTTTTTGACAGGCAGAGTGGACAGTGAGATAGAGAGACAGAGAAAGGTCTTCCTTTGCCGTTGGTTCACCCTCCAATGGCCACCATGGCTGGTGCGCTGTAGCCGGCACACCGCGCTGATCCGATGGCAGGAGCCAGGTACTTCTCCTGGTCTCCCATGGGGTGCAGGGCCCAAGCACTTGGGCCATCCTCCACTGCACTCCCTGGCCACAGCAGAGAGCTGGCCTGGAAGAGGGGCAACTGGGACAGAATCTGGCGCCTTGACTGGGACTAGAACCCGGTGTGCCGGTGCCGCAAGGCGGAGGATTAACCTATTGAGCCGCGGCGCCGGCCATAATGTCATTTTTTTTAAATCCTTTTTTTTTTTTTTTTTGACAGGCAGAGTTAGACAGTAAGAGAGAGAGACAGAGAGAAAGGTCTTCCTTTCCTGTTGCTTCATCCCCCAAATGGCCACCACAGCCGGCGCGCTGCTTCCTCCTGGTCTCCCATGTGGGTGCAGGGCCCAAGCACCTGGGCCATCCTGCACTGCACTCCCGGGCCACAGCAGAGAGCTGGACTGGAAGAGGAGCAACAGGGGCAGAATCCGGTGCCCCAACCAGGACTAGAACCCGGGGTGCCGGCGCCACAGGCGGAGAATTAGCCAAGTGAGCCACAGCGCCAGCCTTAAATCCCTTTTAGACCACTTTTGCATAAGTTATCCCACCTAAGCCTCACAGATATCTACAAGGTAAACCAGGCAGTCATAATCATTTCCATTTCATCCGAGTCAACCAGAGCCTAGAAAGGTTAACTCAATCGAGATCCAATAACAAAATGGTGTCAGAATCAGATCTGCTGATTCCTGACTCAATCCTTTTCTATGCTTATCCATAAAAGAACCACCCCCTTCCCTTCCATAACACAGTCCTCTTGTCCTTGGTTTCACTTTCTGTGGCTTCAGTCACCTGTGGTCAATTGGTCTGAAAATATTAAAGGGAAAATTCCAGAAAGAAACAAGTCATAGGTTTAAAATGGCACTCCATTCTGAGTAGCAGGATGAAAGCAGACACCTGTTCTAACTGGCTCTGGATATGAATGTCCCTTTGTCAAGAGTATCCAATGCTGTATCCACCAGCTGCCTATTAGTCACTTAGTGGCTATCCTGGTTATCAGATTGACTGTTGCAGTATTGCGGTGCTTATACACAGGGTTCAGTATTATCTGAGGTTTCAGGCATCCACCAGGGGTCTTGGAACATATCCCTCTTGGAAAGGGGAGCACCATTGTACCTCCCACTGACCAGCATGATGTAAGCAGACAACACACCACTTTGGAAGAGTGGGAATGAAAAGTGAGGACATTCAGAGAGCTGGGCACGCTGAGAGAAATGTCCAGTGTCACTAGGGAAGTGAAAGCTCATGGCTACCACCACAGTAACCTGCAGGCAGAGATGGACTAGGATGGATGCTGGGTTCTCTGAATACAGGGCTTCATGCTTCTACTGTGCATCGAGTCTTTGGTGAAAGCCTTCTCCTGGCAATGCTAGGAAAATAACAGGACTCAACTGTAGCATCATGATTCTACAATTTGTACAACGGCTCTCTCTCTCAATGGCCATTCTGGCCACTGGAATACTAACTACGCTTCTCCGAGTTCTGGATTCGTTTTCTGTTCTAGAGAATAACTGATGTTTCCTTACGGTTCAACATCCACCGTCTGCTCTCCAGGCCCTGGGGTGACTGTCACATTGCTGCCATCAATGCTGTCTGAAATACAAAAACCAGAGGTCACTGGTCAACAAGGAAGAGACTAAGGCACAGGAACAGTTACCTAACCAGTCCCAGCAGCGCTCCTCTCCTCCCCAACCCACAGGCTCCAGGGACCACAGCGGGCCTGGCGCTAAATGGCCTCGGGTGGGCAGGAGCGGGAGAAGCCAGTCCCCCTGCTCCCGCACTGATCTGCTGTGTGTTTTCCACACAACCCCTCTGGCTCCAGAAAGAGATCCTGCATAGGCCTCTGTGTGCTTGATTTTTTTTTGTAAAGCCTGCTACACAATGCCAAGGCTTGATCTCGTGTTTTGTAAGAAGTCCTATTTGTCCATCCACTTGGGATAGCTATTGTATCTTACTCATCCCAGAGGGGCTACAGTGATCACCTGATACATGTGTCTCCTCACACTGTGACTCCCTGGAGAGGACTACAGGGGTCTTCAAAAAATTCGTGGAAAATTCACTGTGAACCGCTAGGCGCGATTTCTTACACTGCTTGGTCCCCAAATCAATTTATCTTTGAATCCTATTTTTCCCCGTGAACGTTTTCCACTACCCTCCTCTACCTCATTCTAAGTATTTTTTTTTTAAGCACACAGCACAGCGTCTGGCACACAGGAGATAAAAGACAGGCAGGCCTCCTGGGGAGCGTCCAGCACAGACAGGGGGGACCCCGCCACCCCACGCACACGACACCTGTGAGGAGGCATCCTCGGCCCACTCACTCGAGCGACACAGCAGCACCCGCGGCGTGGGTGTCAGGGGCGTGAGGGGCAGCTGGGGGTGGGCGCCGGGGCCGTGGCCGTGGCCGGAGATGAGGACGTTGCTGAAGAGCCCCGAGCCTTGGCGCACCGGGCTCAGCATGGGCGGCGGCGTGTAAGGGGGCAGCTCGTGCGCGGGGTCGAGGAGCAGGTGGTCGCCGAGGACGCGCGGGGAGCGCAGCTGGCTCTGGTACAAGGTGGCGCCAGAGTAGGAGGCGGGGCTCGGGTTGTAGGAGGGCGGCGGCGGGATGAAGAGGGGCTCGGGCCGGTGCCGGAACTTTTTCTTCTCCTGCACCGTCTTGGGGGGCTCCTCAGCCTTGGGCGCTCCCGACTGCAGCTTCCTGGGGACTTCCTGAAACGGGAGGGAGGATGGGATTGGAACCGTAGGCTCCGGCCCAGGGGGGCCATCTCCACAGGCGTGCGCGGCGGGGAAGGGGGCTTCCGCCCGGCCCCTCCCAGCCCACCGGGCGACATCCACTTCAGGCAAAGCGAGCTGTGGCAGATCCGCTAAGGGAGAAGACGTGGGCTATGGAAGACACCCCTCCTGTCTGGAGGGAGCTGGGGGTGGCAGGACTAGCGGGTGGGCGAGAAGCGGGAACCTGCAAGCTCAGAGCAATTACTCGGGGAGGCTGGGGCGCAGGAGGAGGGGGCGACCCGCCCTGGGCCCTGCGAGACGCTTCAGGGCCGGTTTCTTGTTGCTTCCCATCCCGTGGACCTGGCCGCCTCCCGCCTCAGCACCCCTGGCTGCAGCTCGCAGCCCCACTTCCTGTCAGCCGAGCGGCGTTAGCTCGCGGGGGCGGCAGCAGCATGTTGGGGAGACCTGCCTCCTGGATACATGTGTACTATTAAGTAAACATGTGTCTGTGCAGAGGAAGCCGGCGTGCGGGCGCCACACAGACCCGCTGGGTGTGGCTGGAAGGGCCTTGGGGTTGGGAGAGGGGGTACCTGTGGAGAGGGCCAGACCAGGCTGTGGTGCCCTCCCAGGCCCTGCAGGCCAGTGGCCAGTCACAACCAGGCTTCCTGGGATCCCTGTGCCCAGGGGGGCTCCTGAGGGAGAGGCAGCAAGGAGTGATGGGACGGGCTGGACAAGGTCACATGACTAGCTGTCTCCAGACCATGTGACCTGGCCCGGCAGGCCCTCGGCTCTCCTTCAGCACTTCCTGCTTCTCCCTCAGCTTTCTGGCCTCCAGCAGAGGAGCTCAGGGAAGCAGGGAGCTGGGGCTGGGAGGAGGGGGCCGAGCTGCCTCAGACTCCCTGACCCAGGAGGAGGTTCTGAACTTGACCTCGCCCCCAGGCAGCTCACCTCAGGCCAGAGCAGGCCAGCCTGTCTCCTCTCTCCACCAGAGGGCTCCTTGGTGCCTGAGGCTGAGGAGAATGGGGGGAGGGGAGCGATCCTGAAACCTGACACCCTGCTCCCCCTAACTGTGGAGGTTCTCTAGGTAGAGGCAGAGCTCACCCTGGGGCCTGGACTTCTGCCCCGGGGCCACAGGTCCCCTTGGGGCTCCCTCTCCTCTACCCTCCTGTCTTGTGACTGCAGCTCTAAGTTCTCCAGGTAGGACTCTGAGCACCCAGAATACCACAGGTGCACCTGCAGCCCACCAAGCTAGTCAGACTCCTGGGGAGGGGGGCAAGCCCTGGCCCACAGGGCAGGGTGACAACACTTCAGAGCCCACCCCCTTCAAGGTCAGGGGAGCAAACTGGGTCTCAGCTGCTCCCTCCCAGGGGGCTAGGAGCAGAGTGGGGATTGGAACTCAAGGCTCCTTCCCAGATATTTTAGTGCCAGGACTTTGCTCATCTTGACTTAGCCCCACCTACATGCCGCCACTTCAGCCAATCCCCTCCCTGCTGGATCTCCCCCACCCTTCCACTAAGCTGAGCTCATCCCTTCCTTCAAAACCCTGCTCAGCAATCCTTGAGCAAACTCCCACCAATGCCCTGGGTGCTCCCACTCCCTAATCAGCTCCCCAGGCACGGAAGCTCTTCCACTCACGATGTGGCTGTGTCCCCTTAAAGCCATCTGAAGTTGAAAATACCCCCAGTCAGAAATAAAAGGAGCGCCCCTGACCTGCCAAGCGTCAGAGCTCAGCGACACAGCACACACGAGTGTGTAGCTTGCTGGGAGCTGGGAGCCGAGGCTGCCACCCGACACCAGTAGAAACACTGGAACTCAAGCATCGTAAAGTCAGGGACCCTCTGGGTTCCCTGTGTTCCCATCAGCCCTGTGCAGGGCATGGGTTTCTCTTCCTCTCTCATTGCCGTCTAGAATGGGTGGGTAGGTGGGTGCTGTCAGGACCCCTGATTGACAGATCTCCAAGGGTACAAAGGGTCTCTGGCACCACATCAGCACCCTCCCCGGGGCAAAGGGGGAGTCTGGAAGTGTCAGTGCCTCTCTGCCTACTGCTGGCTCCCAAGTCCTACCAGCTTATGGGACTCGTCGGGTTCTCCATCAGGTTCCTGTCCTGAGACCCCAGCGCCACATACAGAACCATAAAGGTTCTGTCTGGGCTTTGCTAGGCTCTGAACTACCCTCCCTACCCCTTCTCTGGCCCAACCCTACCACACTGCCTCCTGATAGCCCAGCAGCCACCTGTCTCAAAGGACAGATAGGATTCAACCAGCAACTTTGTGGGGTGGGGGTGGGGGCGGGTCTGATAAAGCCAACCATGTAGGTCCCGGATCCCTTGGGGAGGTTGTAGGGGAAGGCTCTGCCCCTGAGCGGAGTTTGGCTGCTTGGGTGAGCACTGAGAATTAGAGAGACAGAAGAACTTAATAGCAAGTGAGAGACACAAATCTCTTTGCTTTCCTGAGACTGGGGGTGGCTGGCTGGCTGTGAAACTACCTGGGGAACATTCACGAGTTAGGTCCTTATAGGTATTTAAGCAGGTGCATGTTGAGAACGTTAAGCAGCTGGTGAGGCTGGGCATCAGAATGCATGGCAGGGCTACTGCCTGGACGCCCTGCTGTCTCAGGGGCTACCTGTTTGGTTGCTGGATTTGGGTAGATTTGGAGAGGTCTGGTGATCTTGGGGAGGAGCCAGGGCCCTGGGCCACAGCTCTGTACTATCTGGGGCAGAAACACTTCCACAGTTAACAGGCAGTCTGGCTGTGTTGGTGGTTGCCAGCTGAATCATCACCTCTGTAGACACCTTCAGGTATCTCCAAATCTAAGCCAGGCTGTTAGCCCGGAAAGTGACAGGTGTTTAATGGCGGCCACCAGTGTGGACGAGGGGGCTGGGCCGGGAGAGGCTCAGGCCACGAGCCGACCCCATCTCCAGGAAAGCAAAGGGATGTCCCAGCCCAGGCAAGGGGGGGGGGGGGGCGGTGCGGAGCAGCAACTCACGGCAGGTGCGTGGGGGGCAGCCCCTGGGGGTGAGTGTGGGGGAGAGAGGGTCATCCTCACGAGCGTGGGCATCTCGTCGTCGGACACGGAGCTGGCCGGCTGGTCTCTGGCGGAGGGGGCGGCAGCGACGCTGTTGCTGAAGCCCTGGCAGCTGGGCTTGGGTGCGAGAAGCTTGACAGGGACAGACACGGGCATGACCATGGGTGTGAGGCTTTCGGCCTCGGGAGGGAGCTGCGGCGGCGCGGGCGGAGGCGGAGGCGGCAGTGGCGGCTGGGGCGGAGGCGGCGGGGCCTTCTCTCCTTCCTCCTACACAGACAATAAAGGCTTTGATCCTTGGCTGGCAGCAGCTCTCACAAGGAGGGGGGCATGCACTTTGCTCTTCCTGGGCCTGAGTGATGCCAGCTGGCGGGAGACAGGGCCATGCACTCTACATTTAAACAATCTTGATCATGGACCATGTGTATAGCACAATATTCAAAAGTTTTTGGTGGCTGTCACTGCTTTTCAAGAAAAGGACATGGACTTGTAATTGGTTAAAAAGTGATCTTTTTCTAGGAGCTTTTAATTCTCTGGGCCTCAGTTTACTCATCTGACAAATGGGAACAGGCTGTCCATCTTACATTTTATTTAGGTTAGGAAACCACACTGAAAACACAAACCATGTTACTTTAAAAAAAGTCAAGACCAAGTTCTTTTATCTAGCATGGTCAGGGGATGGAGTGATACGGGTAGTAGAAAATTTTTGGTGAACACAGGGTGAATCCCATAGATTTAAATTAAGATGAACAATATTCAAAGACTTCTGAGAACATTCATTGAATTTTAATTGAACTCTACAACTCATGAATAGTTTACTACCTGGATAATCCAGGGAGTAGTTCAGGATCTTTGGATGCTAGAGCCAAACACCACTGCACTGGTGGATGGAAAATTCTGGCTGAGAGCCTGATGGTTACCTTAGCTCTCCTTGGCCACTGCGTACTGATCTGGAAGGCCCCGGTGGCCCTGGTCTTGGGTGCGTCAGGCAGCAGAAGAGAACCACTCCTGCACCCACCTGCTTCCCTTTGCTGTCCCCTCCTCTCCGGGAGACAGAGATGCAAGAATCCCCCAGAAGGATTTCTGGAACCTCTGTTTTTGACCCTTGTCCTTAAAAGCCAGGTAAGTGGGGGCGAATTGCCCTGGCTGGCTCCCAGGGTCGAAGCTTAGGCGTTCCTGTCCGGAGGACTGGGTCCCCAGGGACCCACACGGGGCTCACATCACTGTCTCACGGCAGCAAAGCGAAGCAAGCAGCACACGGCCCGGGAAGCACCTGTGGAGGCCTGGCGGCGGCTCACCTGTTTGAGGCTGGGGGAGGCCCTCATTCCCCCGTGGGACCGCATGTGTCCATTCAGGGCGGGCAGGCTCTTGAACTCCTTTAGGCAGATGGGGCACAGCTTGTTCTTGGCATCAAACTGCTCCCCAAATACTCCTTTGGCTTGGCCACTGCTCACAGGGAGGGCCAAAGGGAGAAGACACACATGTTGAGGAAGCAGGAAGAGCAATTCACCACAAGACCTGGGACCCACAGGAACCCTTCTTATTCACCCAATGTGCTCTCATCCTATTACCCTTCAGAGAATGAAGCCCAATTTACAGCTGAAAAAACTGAGGCTCAGAGCGGGAAAGGACTTCGTTATCGTCACACAAGAATGGAACAAAATATCCTTCTTACTCCAGGCCTGCAGGCCCTGGGCTTTCTGCCCGCCATGGTTTAGTTTCCTTCTGGGGTCACCCTCCCAGGAGCCTTCCCTTGGGACACTGGCCTGAGTCCGCCGAGCAGGTTCTGGCTGAAGCTGCCATTGCCAGGCCCATGAAGGAGGAAGCAGGCCTGTACTATTCACTGCTGCGTTCCCAAAGCCTAGCACTAAGCTGGGCACACAGTAGGCACTCCACAAGGCCACACTACATGGACAGATGGGGGGCAGCACGTGGACAAACCCACCATGGCTACTTGATGGGGAGCCTTAAGCTCTCCCTGCCTCAGTTTTCTCATTTGTAAAATGGTAATAATAATAATAATAGCTCACTATTTACATTCATCTGGTAACCTTATTCACTCTCACTGGGTTCTTTTACTACACATAATAAAAGAGGGGACTTCAAAAACATTCATGGAACATGTGTATTACCACAGTAAAAACAAAAACAAAACACTACCCATGGATTCCGAAAGTCTTTGCACCAAAATAAGAATTTTTTGATGTTTTAAAAATTTTATTTATTTATTTTGAGAGGCGGAGACAGAGTGAGTCAGACAATGCTTCCATCTAGAGGCGGAGACAGAGTGAGTCAGACAATGCTTCCATCTGCTGGGTCATTTCTAAAATGCCTGCAATGGCCAGATCTTGGCCAGGCTGACGTCGTGAGCCAGCCACTCAATCCGCCTCCCCCATGGATGGTGGCAGGAACGCAATCCCTTAAGCCATCCATCATCCCCTGTCTCTCAGGGTCTGCATTAGCAAGAAGTGGAATCACAGCAGGAGCTGGGCACTGAATCCAGGTAGCCCCATACGGGCTGTGTGTGTCTTTGTTTTGTTTTCAGATCTATTTATTTGACAGGCAGAGGTACACAGAGAGGAGGGAGAGAAATCGATCTTCCATCCACTAGTTCACTCCCTAAATGGCCACAATGACCGGGGCTTGTCCAGGTCAAAGCCAGGAGCCAAGAGCTTCTTCCAGGTCTCCCACGTGGGTGCAGGGGCCCAAGGACTTGGGTCACCTGCCATTGCTTTCGAAGGCACATTAGCAGGGAGCTGGATTAGAAGTGGAGCAGCCAGGACTTGAACTGGCACCCCTATGGGATGTTGGCACTGGAGGCCATGGGTTAACCTGCTGTGTCACAATGCCAGCCCTCAAACGGGATGCGTGTGTCTTTTTTTTTTTTTAATTTTTTTTTTTATTTTTTATTTTTTTGACAGGCAGAGTGGACAGTGAGAGAGAGAGAGAGACAGAGAGAAAGGTCTTCCTTTGCCGTTGGTTCACCCTCCAATGGCTGCCGCGGCCGGCGCGCTGCGGCCGGCGCACCGCGCTGATCCGATGGCAGGAGCTAGGAGCCAGGTGCTTTTCCTGGTCTCCCATGGGGTGCAGGGCCCAAGCACCTGGGCCATCCTCCACTGCACTCCCTGGCCACAGCAGAGGGCTGGCCTGGAAGAGGGGCAACCGGGACAGAATCCGGCGCCCCGACCGGGACTAGAACCCGGTGTGCCGGCGCCACTAGGCGGAGAATTAGCCTATTGAGCCGCGGCGCCGGCTGGGGATGCGTGTGTCTTAACCACAGGTGGTGCCTAACATACAGTAAGCATTCAAACCCAACAACTACCATTAATATTCCTTTAGACTTCTGTGAGAGACTGACTTTGAATTTAGAGATGAATCATAAGACACAACCAGGAACACCTCCCAGTCTCCCCAAACACCAAGAAGCCTCCACAAATCCTACCTTGACTCAGGAGACCCTGGCTGGGCTCGCCCGTCAGGGAGTTGCACCTAATTGGGAGCCAAACAGGACATCGAAAGAAAGAAGAAAGAAAAACAGATGTGTTTCTGAAGGGAGGAGTTCCGGAGCAGCCTCGGGGGGGGGGGGGGTCTTCCCGCCCTCCACCTCTCCCTGACCTGGTCCCTGTCTGCTCGCGTCTTTGCTCTTCTGCACCCGACTTGGTTCCCTTAACTGCTCCCTAACTCGGGACCACTGCCCTCTTCCGGGAGGTGCTGCCAACCACACGCCTGGATGCGCCCCCGCCTCATTCCTTCTTGTCCTCCCAGGGCACGCAATCTGCACACAGATAGGTTCCCTTCCCACAGGAGACACAGAGAGCAGAGCCGGAAGAGCCAGCATCAGGGCAGGAGCGTTCCTACTGAAATTCTTTCTTTTAGAAAAGCCTTGGCCATGCCACGTGGTTCTCTTCTTAAAGCGCCTTGGCCGTGGCATGTCATTCTTATATTCACAAAGGCTCTCCGTCGCCACTGGGTCTGAGCCCCAGCGAGAAAATGAGGTCAAGGGGGAAATTCACCTCTACCCTTCAACCTCCATCAGGGCCCTGTCCACCCAGCCAGTTACTATTTGGGGTCACTTCCTCCCTAGACCCTGTTGTCTTGTCCTGTAAGTGTAGCTCTTGGAACAAGCCAAAGCATGAACAGTGTCCGGCACCCAGGAGCCTCATGTGTGGTCAGGTACTAACCAATGGTTAATGACCACGGCCTCCAGGTTGAATCTGGCCTGCAGACATGTTTCCTTTGCCTAGCCTCTTATTAAAACTCCTGAATGAGAATGTCATTGGATGAGGCCTCTGCTCTTGGTCTACTACAGTCTCCACTACTCCCTATTGTCTTACATCAGACCATTTTGCTTATTCATTTTACCAGCCTGGATTCTTTGGGCAGCCAACATTTTCCCCTCTGCAACCACACGTAACATGTGAGAGTCACAAAACACGGGCATACAAACAGCCCTGAGAGGCCTTTCACATAAAGAAATCCCAAATATATTTATCTAGAGATCCCGTTTCCACATCAATAGCCATGAAAGGTTTTGTGGGACTGCTGTTCTATGCAATCTACTTTGAGAAATGGGCCGTAATGGGGGACCAATGCAAAGGGAATACCCTGATCTGGGTGTAGGGGGATGAGACACCCCCACTGCCTGATCCCCTGGCACCCGACTCAAGGTCTTGACCATTACATGAATCATCTCGGCCATGATACAATACTTTGGCCATCTCCTTATGTGAGATTAAAAGCTCCACAGGCAAAGGAGGGAATCCAAATTGACTTTGGACTCCAAGTATCTGACATAGCGCCTGGCACAGTAGGTTAGTGTTTGTGGGATGATTAAAGACCCAAAGGGTAGAAGGGGCTGCAACGAGGATCGGCCACTGCACAACCTTGGCCCGGCCCAGCCCGGCCCGGCCCGGCCCAGCCCTGCAGCACACTGAGCTATGGTGGTAAACTCGCACTGTGAGAATACCTGGGGCCACACGGCACTGGGAGACAGCTGCTGATGCTGAGGCCCCAGGCTGTTGAGGTGCATCCCGCTGGGCGACAGGAGCGGTCGATGGGGCAGGGCACTGCCGACCCGGGTCACGTCGGAGCTCGCTGGGTCTCCCAGTCCTGTGTCAGGAGGTCCCAGGTCCCCGTGGGAGCTCAGCATGGCCTGGGCCTGCCTGTCGCTAGAGAAAGTCTTCAGCTGACTGTCCTCCCGCGGCTGGTGCTGGGGCAGGTGGCTCTGCTGGTAGAGGGGGTGGCTGTAGGGCTGCTGGGGCTCCTGGTAGTAGTACTGGGGCATGGAGCCCAGCTGAATGAGCTGGACAGCGTGCGCCTGCTCTGGGGTGTACTGGTGAGGGTCCCTGTGATAAGGAGGCTGCAGGTGCATCTGTTGCTGCTGCTGCTCTTGCAAGTGTGGCATCATGGGCTGGGGCTGGTAATACTGAGGTATCTGCATTGAACCCTGCCGCTGCTGGAGCTGGAGCTGTTGCTGCTGCTGCGGCGGCGGCTGCGGGGGGCGAATCTGTTGTTGCTGCTGTATCTCCTGCATGGAGAGCCGCTGCTGGCCAGCTGGCGGCGGCTGCTGCTGCTGCGAGTAATACTGGTGCTGCTGCATCTGCGGCACGTGCTGGGACAGCATCTGCGGGGCCTGCAGCGGCTGCCCTCCCTGCACCGGCATCTGGGCCAGTGGCTGCTGGTAGTCATAATACAGGTGCCCCGGGGTAGGGTGCTGCCCGACCTGAAGCGCTGGCTTGGACAGCCCGCCAGCGAAACCAGGGTGAGGCTGCTGGGGCACCTGTTGGTAGCGGGAAGGTATAGCCGGGGCCGGGGGCTCCATGGGCTTCTGAGAGAGCAGCTGGCGGAGGGCGCTGTCGGGGGCTCCGTCCATCACTGCCGACTGGGTGTGCAGCACCTGGGCCATATTGTTGACCTGAATCCGCAGGTTTTGGTTGGCAAACACCTGGGTGAAAGAGTCCAGCTTGTGCAAGACACCGCTGGTGAGCTTCTGCGTCCGGATCTCGCTGGCCTGGGAGTAGGTATATTGGTAGCTATCGGTGGGCTCAGCCTGGGCTGGTGCCCCCCACATCATATTAGAGTTGGCCAGGTTGCCACGGATTTGGACGTGGTTTCCAGGCCCTGCGTGGCCTCCCCACGCTCCCTGCCTCGAGGTATCCATTTGGCCAAGGTTTTTGGAGCCCACAGGCAGACCCAGACCGTCGCGTGCATCTTGAGGAAAGTGGGGGGAGATGGGCGAGGCCTGAGGGGCATCCAGTCCGCCCCCTGTGACTGAATTCCCATAGTTGTGGTTCAGCCCGCCGGGGACGCCGAGCGGGGGCTGTTGGTAGAAGAGATTCTCACCACCGTGGCCCATGTGGTTGGTCTTGTACACTTGTTGATCCTCCATGGCACTGGCCTTGCTTGTGAATGTTCAGCCACAAAACCATATAAAAAGGTAAATGAAACAAACCCGAAAGGACTGAAACCCTGAGAAGCTGAGAGCACGTGTCCGCACTACTCCACGGCTGTCATGTCTGCGAACGGGGCTGGAGCCAGGGGATCCTGCTGGCTTGTCCCACTCACGTGCAGAGCGGGGGGTGGGCTGACATCCTCACCGGGGCTGGGGTACGGACCAAACACCGCCGTGGTGAGGAGACACCGCTCACACCTGCAAGCCAAGACACAAAAGACAGCAGATGAGCAACCTGGACGTTGTGGAACCAGTGATTGTATCTACCGAGGCCTGTTACAGAGATACATACTAAACAGATCTGCTTAGAAAGAGCCAGTGTCACTCAGTCCACCCACCTGACAGCAATTCTGCATAGCTTGAACTCTCTTACTCTCAAGGCTTCTGTTCACGGGCTCATTAGCTCATTGATTTGTTAATTCATGGTTTTGCTCATTGATTAATTCATCCGTTCTTCTAGAACCCTGCTAGGGAAAGCCCAGCATCATCCTAGTGCCTCCAGGGAGACACAGAAGTGTGAGATGCGCCCTGATGGATGCATCAGTTCCACAGAAGATTACTAGACACCTACTCAGGGGCAGTCACAGAGCCGGGAAGTGAGGAGGCTGTGGGGTCCACTCCCAAGGAGCGCTCGGAACAAGGTGATGAACCGCATGCAGCACTATGTTGCCAAGCAGAAAGAGCTGTATGTGGTCAGGAAAAAAAAAAAGGCAAAAATAAAGAGACATGGGAACTCAGAGACGGATGAGCTCATTTCCAGATGCACAGAATGGGAGGTTTCGAGAAAGAGTACTTCAACGTAGTAGGGGTACTTCAACCAAATGTTCATGGACAAATGGAATTAAAAGATAAGCTTATTTGGGTGCAAGAATTTTTGAAATCCATGCATAATTTTTTCATAATACATATTTCCAGGAGCTGTTTAAAGACCCCCAAGTATGCATGGATTTAAAATATTTTACACCACAACAAACTTATCTTTTTTTTTTTTTTTGACAGGCAGAGTGGACAGTGAGAGAGAGAGAGACAGAGAGAAAGGTCTTCCTTTTTGCCATTGGTTCACCCTCCAATGGCTGCCGCGGCCGGTGCGATGCGGCCTGCGCATCGCGCCGATCTGAAGCCAGGAGCCAGGTACTTCCCCTGGTCTCCCATGGGGTGCAGGGCCCAAGGACTTGGGCCATCCTCCACTGCACTCCTGGGCCACAGCAGAGAGCTGGCCTGGAAGAGGGGCAACCAGGACAGAATCCGGCGCCCCGACCGGGACTAGAACCCGGTGTGCCGGCGCTGCTAGGTGGAGGATTAGCCTAGTGAGCCATGGCGCCGGCCCCAAACTTATCTTTTAATCCCAAATTTCTTTGAACTTTTTTTAAAAATTTATTTATTTATTTGAAAGGCAGAGTTACAGACAGGCAAAGACAGAGAGAGAGGTCCTCTATCTGCCGGCTCACTCCCCAGATGGCTGCAACAGCTGGAACTGCGCCGATCCAAAGCCAGGAGCCAGGAGCCTCCTCCAGGTTTCCCACATGGGTGCAGGGGCCCGAGCACTTGGGCCATCTTCTACTGCTTTCTCAAGCCACAGCAGAGAGCTAGATTGGAAATAGAGAAGCTGTGACTTGAACCTGCGCTCATATGGGATGCTGGCATCACAGGCGGCAGCTCTACTGGCTACACCACAGTGCTGGCCCCTTCCTTGAACTTTTGAAAGTACCCTCATCTATGTTGGTTTGCTTGTCAGGACAACATGGTCACCAGCCTCCTGTGGCCTGTGCTCAGGGAAACATCTGTACCCATAGGTGACCAGTTGGCCAGAAACTTATGACTTGATCTGGTATAAAAAAGCAGTGAGGGGGCTGGCGCCGCGGCTCACTAGGCTAATCCTCCGCCTTGCGGCGCCGGCACACCGGGTTCTAGTCCCAGTCAGGGCGCCGGATTCTGTCCCGGTTGCCCCTCTTCCAGGCCAGCCCTCTGCTGTGGCCCGGGAGTGCAGTGGAGGATGGCCCAAGTCCTTGGGCCCTGCACCCCATGGGAGACCAGGAGAAGCACCTGGCTTCTGCCTTTGGATCGGCGCGGTGCGCCGGCCACGGCGGCCATTGGAGGGTGAACCAACGGCAAAGGAAGACCTTTCTCTCTCTCTCTCTCTCACTGTCCACTCTGCCTGTCAAAAAAAAAAAAAAAAAAAAAAAGCAGCAAGGGCCATTTGGATTCTCTATGTTAGAAACATGAACCAGGCAACCTGGGGAGGTTGGTCTGGTGTGGTTTAAGTCCACTCAGGTTCTTCAGTGGACTACAAACTGGAATGTGAACCCCCGAGTGCACATAAGGACTTTCTAGGCACTGCACAGGCACCCACAATTTTAGAGGGGGTTTGAGCTCCCAGATCCTCAACTTCTAAAGAAACTTCTAGAACTGATGAGTGAGCGAGGTGCAAGTTGTTCTTTTACACCTGCTGTTTCATAATCACCCTCCTCCTTTACAAAAACAAAGGCTACCCCCCCAGATCTCAACGGGGTGTCCTGCCTAGAGAGAACACTCCTTTCCCCTTCTCCCTCCCCTCTCCTGCCACTGCCTGCCAGCACATAAGGTGACACTGAGCAGACTAAGAAGGCAAGAGCAGTGAACCTCGAGCAGGTAGGGGGTTTCCATCTTTTTTTTTCAGTTAGAAAATCCTATCAGAAATAATTACAATAACAACTTTTAGTGGTAGCACACTATGTGACTTCTGGCATATAACCCAGAAGCAGGTCAAAGAATAGAGTGACCCTCATACAACTCATAGAGTGACACACAGAATGTGTTCCTGTCTACTGGTTCACAGCAATGAGAGTTTTAGTGCTCCACCTATACACATGCAATCAATGCCGACCCAGGAAACAAGATTCTTACATGGATACATAAACAAACTGAAGATGGCCGGCGCCGCGGCTCACTAGGCTAATCCTCTGCCTTGCGGCGCCAGCACCCCGGGTTCCAGTCCTGGTTGGGGCGCCGGATTCTGTCCTGCTTGCCCCTCTTCCAGGCCAGCTCTCTGCTGTGGCCAGGGAGTTCAGTGGAGGATGGCCCAAGTCCTTGGGCCCTGCACCCCATGGGAGACCAGGATAAGTGCCTGGCTCCTGCCATCGGATCAGCGCGGTGCGCCGGCTGCAGCGTGCCGGCCACGGCAGCCATTGGAGGCTGAACCAACGGCAAAGGAAGACCTTTCTCTCTGTCTCTCTCTCTCTCACTGTCCACTCTGCCTGTCAAAAAAACCAAAAAACAAAAAAACAAAAAAAAACCTGAAGAAATAGCCCAGCTCCAGCTCCAGCTCCATTTAATTTCTGGGCCTGGTCATAAGTGCAGAGATGTGCCTACTCTGTGATGCCCCAGGCCTTACATTATGAGCTGGTCATACATATACCAATATGTGTTAATATATAATGAATACATATAATAAATATATAAATATATATACATACACCAATAAATATTGCTATACACCAATAAAAAAGCATACCTTAAAAAGCCATCTAGCACTTCCACCTCATTAAGAGCTACAATTTCAATACAATTTTACCTTTTATGTTTGTTAATTATCCAAATTAGTAAGATGTTTATGTTGCTTTGATCAATTATGTCCTATTAATAATTGTAATGATATCTCAAACTAGAAGAAAAATGGTAATACTTAGAGCTTTATGGTTTCAGGAAATTAAAAAATTCCAACTCCGTATAAAGTTGTTATAGAGAAATACGGTAGGGAAACAAATGAAAGTTTTAAGCATACAAATATACTATATATATTACATTAGGGTAACATTCTGCTGGGGAAGTGAAATGGAAATAAAATTTCAGGGAGAGAAAAAGAGCACTGACTATTAGAGCAGAGCGCATTTGTGCATTGTGTAACATGGATGACGGTGGGTATCAAATGGCGATGGTGTTTAGATTCCACTGGATAAATTTAAAACAGTGATGTCATCGTTTTACTTAAAAATATCAATGTTTACAATATCCTGGAAACAGCATCTTCTGCAAATGTGTGATTAAAAAAAGGAGATGTAAACTTAAAATCGGGTAAGGGGCAAAGAGTTTTGCCAAATTCCTTCAGGCAGGATTTAAAGCAGAAAAGTCTGGCATCGCCCTCCATCTGGGAGCAAGCTGAGCTGGTCTCATTCCCTTTCTGAACCGCAAGAGAAAGACATGGAAAAGTTCTGGTGGAAATGAAGTGCGATGGGTGATGGGAAGCGGAGAGGGGAAGAAAAGGATGGCCAGAGACCTGGAGCAGACCCGAACTTGAAGCGATGCTGTGAGCGGCAAATGGCCCCCGGAGGACTCTGAGCAGAGCCAGGACTGTTCTGAGTTTCAGAAGCAGGGACCCTAATTCCCCTTGAGGCTCACACTGGGGTCCCTGGCGCCTGGAAGCTGGTTAGAAATGCAGGCTGTCAGGTCCAGCTAAGACCCACTGAGCTGGAAGCTTCATATACTGAGACAACGCCCACCTCCAGCTGCACCAGTTACATGTGCATTTTTTTTTTAATTTACAAACTTTATTTTTTCCCAAAGAAACCTTTTATTTAATGAGTACAAATTTCCTAAGTACAACTTCATAAATATAGTGATTCTTCCCACCATACGCGCCCTCCCACCCCACTCCCACCCATTTTCTCCTCCCTCTCCCCTTCCCAGTCCCATTCTCCATTAAGACTCATTTTCAATTAACTTTATACACAGAAGACCAACTCTAAACTTAGTGAAGATTTCAACAATTTGCACACACACACACACACATACAAACACACAAACTGAGAACAAGTTTTACAGTTAACTCTCATAATACAACTCATGGAGGACAGAGGTCTTGCATGGGAAGTAAGTACACAGTGACTCCTGTTGTTAATTTAACAATTAACATGTTAGTGACTACCCGAGGCTCTTGACATGAGTTGCCTAGGCTATAGAAGCCTTCTGAATCCACAAGCTCTGTCAGTGTTTAGAAAGGCCATAAGCAAAGTGGAAGTTCTCTCCTCCCTTCAGAGGAAAGTGCATCCTTCTTTGATGGCCCCTTCTTTCCTCTGGGGTCTCACTCACAGAGGTCCTTCACATAGGACACATTTTTTGCCACAGAGTCTTGGCTTTCCATGCCTGAAGTGCTCTCATCGGCTTTTCAGCCAGACAGGAAGCCTTAGGGGCTGATTCTGAGGTCAGATGCACATGCATTCCTAGCAGGCGCTTCCCGCATCCAGGTGGACATCATTAAGACCTGACCTATCTGCCGGCGCTGCGGCTCACTAGGCTAATCCTCCACCTTGCGGCGCCGGCACACCGGGTTCTAGTCCAGGTCAGGGCGCCGGATTCTGTCCCAGTTGCACCTCTTCCAGGCCAGCTCTCTGCTGTGGCCAGGGAGTGCAATGGAGGATGGCCCAAGTGCTTGGGCCCTGCACCCCATGGGAGACCAGGATAAGCACCTGGCTCCTGCCTTCGGATCAGTGCGATGCGCAGGCTGCAGCGTGCCAGCCGCGGCGGCCATTGGAAGGTGAAGCAACGGCAAAGGAAGACCTTTCTCTCTGTCTCTCTCTCTCTCACTGTCCACTCTGCCTGTCAAACAAACAAATAAACAAAAAAACCTGAACTATCAGCATGTGTCGCTCCCCCTCTTCATGGAGGAGCAACACAGGACCCTGCCTAGGTTTCCTATCCGAGTCACGGCACCATTATGTCGCTCCCCCTCTTCGTGGAGGAACGACACAAGACCCTGTGCTGTTCTTTTGTCTGCTCGGCCCTCCCCGGGTTTGCTGCTGGTTCTTCCCAGGGATGTTCCTGGTGCATGTTGTCTCTCTCCTCCTTTATAGTCCTCTTCCACCAATCCCAACTCTGCTACCCACACGCCGAGCACGCTGCTCTCCTCCAATCAGGAGCAAGATCAGCTCCTGCAGCTCAGTCAATCAAATTGGCTAGAGGCAGCTGTGTAGAAGCTGTTTACTCCCTTCTCAGTGCCATATTGTGGGAGAGCAGATACATAGAATAAGTCTTAATTCCAGTAACTTAGTCTAGTCCGAGTTGCTCCCCACAAGCATGGAGCATGGAAAGAGGGAGAATGAAAGAACCAGCCCTCACACAGCCAACTGGAAGTGACTCTCCTTCCTTCGAATGCTCGGCCCTTCAGGGGCTCATGACCCCGCTGGAGGAGACACCCCGTTCCCTTCTTCACACAGCCCTTGTCCTGGTGGCCTCACCCACCACTCATTCTTTGCAGACTCCCAGTGTCCACCAGCTCCTGATCAGCTGTCCTCTCCACGTTACCACGTCCATCTTCAACGGCAACTCAACATCACCTCCCACAAACTGGCCACTGTTTCCTTCGATCTGCCATGCTGCCTCCTACACCAGGACCTCTGCACGTGCTGCCCTCCCAATTTGGAGAGCTCTTTTCCTCCCCACCTCCTATTCATCCAGCTAAGTATTAGCTGCCCTTTAGATCCCAGCTTGGACTATACCTTCTCAGAAAGCCACCCTGACCAAGCCCCAAGCCTACCTCATGTTCCTCTCTACCTGCGTTCTCAGGCCATAAACCTCTTTTGGACCACTCTCAGTTTGTAAGTGTACTTCTACCAAAGCGCTTATCTGATTACTGGACCTTATCTATCGAAACAGGACTCAGATCTGTTTTTACCAACACTTCTATTCCCATAATAACAGGAATTATAATGGGAATAATTCTAATGCCCAGCACATTGGAGCCCCTCCCCACCCCCCCCACCCCCCCGTGATTTGTTACAGGAAGGACACCATTTGTAGAATCAATAAATCCATTAGATCACAACAATGAGATAACAACGATCAAGTGTCCCTCGGAGTTGAGATAGGCAGAAAGAGTCAGGACAGAGCCATTAGATGTTCAGTTCTCATGGAGAACGGCCAGATTTCACGTTGGTCCTCCCAAACAGGAACCGGAAGTAGAGAGAACCAGCGATGGTATTCCACGCATGGACCAGTGAATGAGTCAGGTGCAAGGGTCCATCCTGGGGCATGACGTTCTTGTCAGGCTAGATTTGTAAGGTGGGGCTAAATCATGGTGGGCCTTACAGGACGCCCAACAGTGCGATCCTGTGGGTGTAAGCCTGGCAATTTCAGATTTCCCCACCTGACTTATACCCCTCTACTCAACCTTCCTCAAAAGCCTTGCACGGAGTCACCTCCCGCAGGGGGAATTACTGTTGAAACCACTCTCTGATCTCAGGTCCGCCACCATGGGTCCTGTGGCCGGAAGGGAACCAGATCACTTAACTCTGGCTGACATGCTTGCTTTGTTAAAGTCTCCCCTAACTGTGGGGCAGTTTGCCTTGTGATGACTTTGCCTTCTGAGCTAGAAGAATCCATTCTTTATTTGCTGCTAACCCCCGAGCTGGAATGGAGTCTATTTATAAGCACAGAACTCCAGATGGAGCCCTAGATAGGGTCCCCAAGTGGGGTGTCTGGGTTTATAGTACCAATATCACCTAGGAATTTGCTACAAAGGCTAATTCTTGGGCCCCCCCTAGACCCCGGGTTGGGGGCCCAGGAGGATTCTAAAAAGCCCTCCTGGTGAGTCTGACATACGTTCAAGACGTTCAAGTAGAAGACCACTGCCTGGGAAGCCACCCCATCTCCACACGCTACAGATGAAGGAGGGAGGCCCAAGGTCATGACCTCTGGGCTAGAACAGCGCCTGGCTTGCAGCAGGTGTTGAGGAACCACTTGCTCACTGCCAGACAGGGAAAATCTCTTTCCTGCAACAATGCAGGGCAGGCACGGCAGAGCCACGCGCTGTTTATTTTCCATCGCCTTTATGTATTTTTTGAATAGGTACTACAGTCACATGGCTCAAAATCCAAAAGGTTAAAAGGATTTGAAAATGATCCCAAGTAAACACTTGAAAGCAAAGTGCAAAATTATCACAAGTTACAAACCACAGTATCTGTGAGAAGCTTTCCTCCCACCTGACGCCTGGCCACCCAGCGCCCCTCCCGGGATAACTAGCTGGGGTCTCACTCGAGCACATCCTTCGAGGTCTCACAAAAACACGCGTGCACACACCTCTCTACACAACAGCAGCATGACCCTGAGGCCGAAAGGCTGTTTGAAACATAAGGCGACAACCTAGAAATTGTTTTTTCTTGGTGGATTAGTCAGCCTCATAGAATTGTTAGATTACCAACCCCAAGATGGAAGTGTTCATTATTTTTCTAATAAGGGAACTGTTTTACTCAATACACAATTTCCTAATGGGTAAGCGGTACCAGGAGTTTTTTCATTCATGAAGGAATGAGAGCAGCTACTATATTCACATTTCTCTGGTCAATTCCTTCCTTAGAGCAGGATTCCAGGATTCCGAAGGGGGCTTAACAAATAGATGCCCACTCAGAACCGAGGTGGGTCTCCAGGTGCACCCCTGCTCCCCGCCCCCCCAACCCAGGCAGCCTGGGACTGCCCTGACCCCGAGATGGTGTGTCTCCCTGGCTCCACACCTGATCTGAAACAAGGGACAGATTTCTTTCTCTAGAAATTTTTACTTTATTTTATGCATTTAGAAGACAGAATGACACACCCACAGAGAGACAGAGAGAGAGAGAGAGAGATTGAGAGAGAGAGAGAAGCAGCTAGAAAGATCTTCCAATTGCTGGTTCACTCCCCAAATGGCCACGATAGCTGGGGATGGGCCAGGCCGAAGCCAGGGGCCCGGGACTCCATCTGGAGTGGGTGGCAGCAATGCAAGTACTGAAACCACCACTTGCTGCTTCCCAGGGCGCACATTAGTAAAAAGCTGGATTGGAGGTGAAGGAGCCAGGACTTGAACCAGGAACTCCAATATAGGATATGGGTGCTCCAAGCGGCAGCTTAGCCACTATGCCACAATGCCCACCCCTCTATTTTCTGTTAAGGGCTTAGTGCGCCAGAGCGACAGACATGTGAAACGTAGCTCATACAAGGCTCTACAGACACCTCCTAGTGCAGGGCTTGGAGCACGTTTCCTGTCCAGGGCAGGCTGGCTGGTATTTTCAGCACAGGGGACCATCCGGTCACTACTACAGCTCTGCTGCTGCAGCGTGAAGTCAGCCATAGAAGATCTGTGAATGAACAGGTGCGGGTGTGTCGCAACACAGCCTTGTTCATGGATGCGGCAACATGAATGTCAAGCGATCTTCCTATGTCAAGAAATACTGCTCATTTTTTGATTTTTCTCCATCCTAGCTCACAGGCAGTCCGTGGACAGGTGTAGGCTGGATTTGGCTCAAGCCATGGTGGCTTGAGCTCTGTTCTGCAGCATCAAAGGCTTTGCCCCCCACCCCTACCCCCCACCCCAGCCCTGACCCTGAGGCGGCAGGAGGCAGGCACAGCCTGCAAGGAGGATATCTGTCGGAAGGGCCATCCTTTGAATTCGAGAGGCAGCCAGGGAGGAAGTTGACTTTGGCCGAGGTTTCAGTAGACTTGTTTGCTTACAATTCAGAAGGGGTAACACCCTGCGCCTGCCAGACCACCACTGCTGGCTGCAGGAAGAAAAACCAAAGAGATTTTCCCTTCTCCAACCCTGGTCTGTCACTCCAGGACTGCACACACACTACCCCACAAATGGCTTGGCTTATGGTTCCGTGACGCCTCATGCTCGGGTTTGTCCAGGCTTGGCTGGGTCCTCGTGGGATTCGTCGGGCTCCAGCTCTCCCCCGACCCCCAAGGCGAACTAGGAGTCACAGGCCATGCTCTCAGATGAGGGTACTTGGTTCGCAGTCTCCTTCTTTGCAACGCTGTCATTCTAAACGCTTTCTGATTAGCTTCTAAATAAAGCCGGTGGGTCTGCTCTAATCCAGTAACCCGATTACTGTGGATGCGCTTTGCCAGCGATGGTGGTTAGTGCCTGAAACCTCCTCCCCACCCCAACTCCGGGTCGTGCTGGGCTCACTCTTGTAACCTTCCT
Organism: Oryctolagus cuniculus; assembly: GCF_964237555.1. Taxonomy (NCBI): domain Eukaryota; kingdom Metazoa; phylum Chordata; class Mammalia; order Lagomorpha; family Leporidae; genus Oryctolagus; species Oryctolagus cuniculus. The sequence continues at coordinate 127,667,847 of NC_091436.1, read as the reverse complement.
AGCCCTGGGTGCTCCCCGCCTGGGGTGCGCGCTGGCTCTCAGCAGTGGGAAGATTTTCAAGGCTCCCTTTGGGCATCAAGGGACATTTATTGCTCCAACCTTCAGCCTCATCCTGAGACATCCGTTGTTTCTGCAAGTCCTGAGAATCAGCAGGAAGCCCAACTCACGGACCCTGCTTCCTACCTGGGTGCCCAGGGCGGGGAAGGGACAGGAGAGCTACTGCACCTTTTGCTGGAGAGTTTCCTGGTCCTTGTTGTCATTTCCAGCTCTTTACCAGGAACTTTATCATTGCCTCCTCCTGTGGCTGCCCAATGCCACTCCTCTCTCTCCAGAGCTGGAATGGAGTGGTGTGGGGAGAGGGGTGGGCGCTGCAGCAGGCTGGGTGACTTCCTGGAGGAGGAGGAGGCAACCATGGTCTGAGTGGGCCTTCTTGATATATTCCTGGGCACATTTTTCAAACCACCCTGGGAGGAGAGCCGCACATGAGCACGACTACATTCGGTGCTGCTAGAGAGGCACTGGAGTCCCAAACTCTGGTTCCACTGACTCTGTGTGATCCTGGGCAAGGCATTTGCCCTCTCTGGACCTCAACATGTTTTTATATATACAGATAACTGAAACAGACACCCGCCTTGTCCTTTATGAGCTTGTAGATGCACTGTCTTTAAGTCCATGTCTCAGGGTACCTACGTGCAGAGTGTGGAGACCATCTGGGTCTCCATCTCCCCTTCCAGGGCACACAGAAGTCACAGAGGGGGCAGTGGCATGGGACGGATGGGACCCATGCGCCCGAGCACTTCCTGCATCTCTGGGGGGGCAGAGCGGGACATGGCTCAGTGCAGCCCCAGTGCCGATCAGGTCAGTTATGGTTGATGGTCCCAAACCAACTGCATCTTGGACACCAAAGGGAGAGATGCAACAGGCACTGAGCAGGAAGAAGCATGTCACGGACAAGGACCGAGGTGGCTGCTGGCCTGGCTCCCTAGGGAGTTCCTCCCACCCCACAGCTGACCTCCTCCCCAGCTCCCCAGCTCCTTGGCAATGGTGGGGTTGACTGAGGTCCCAGCCCAGGGGCCTGCAGAGGGGAGACAGCTTGGGAGACCCCCTAAACAATCCATACACTTGGCCTCCTTGAGAGACCTACATGCCGGTGGCTTCCTCGTGGGGAGCATCCGTTTCAGCCATACTGCACATGCCCAGGTCTCTGGGCACAACCTGCAGTATGCCAGGAGGGATGAGCAGGGCAGGGCTCCCAGAAGCTTCCAGTTGAATGGGCCAGGGCCCTCAGGGCTGGGACACGGACATCAGCGCCCTGTTCCACCCCCTGTATTCTCCCATGCACACTCACTCTGGAGACCTTCCAGGCCAGGACTCTTCTCTGGGAGATGACAACCCACCAACCTGTGTCCTTAAGTCCACAGTCTGCGGAGATGAGCTACCAAGAGAGCCCAGAGAATTTCACAAGGAAGGGGTTCCCCCAGCCTAGCAGGGTGAGAGCCACTGTATAAAGCTCAGGTCTCACAGGAAGGCCTGGACGCTCCAGCCAGGGCCCCAGGTGGTGCAGTGGGCAGACGTTTGCTGTTGGGGGCTCAGGGGGAACCTGGACGGGCACTCAGTTGGAGGGGTCTGGCCCAGATTCTGCAGAAAGGATCCTCCATGTCTGGAGTTGGGGCACGGGGCCTTCTGAATCAGCACTTGGGGCCACAGCCAGAGAAAGATTCCCCAGCCCTGCAGCCATCCCAGGCAAGGCAGAGCAGGGCTGGGAGAATGAGAGGAGACTTCCCTCTGGCTGCTCCACCATAGCCCTGGGGAGCATGGGGGATGAAGATGGAGGGGAAGGGGCAGGGAAATCTGGGCCCTCTGGCCCTACCTGCAGCCCCAGAGTGAATTATTAATCTAAGAAAACACAAGATCCTAAGAGCTCTGTTCCTGTTATTCAAGGCCACAGCCGACATCCCCAGGCACCCAGCTGCCAAGAGCCTCCAGCAGGTCTGTGCGCAGACTGGCCTCCTTTGCAGGGCACCAGAGGGAGGGGAATGGCCTCAGGGTCACTATGTTCTGGCCACACACACCTGGGACAATACCAGCCCCACACAAGTCCAGGCAGGCTGCTGGGTTAGGGGTTCAGTTCCCTAATGCCCCTGCCAGTGAGCTTGGCTTTGGCTTGTAGTCTTCAAAGACAACGGAATGTACAAAAAACAAATGCTCTGGTCACCCAGGACCCCAGGGAAGGGGTGGGTGTCCAGGGGAAAACCACGCGCTTCTTTCTGGACAACAGCTCCCAGCTCACGGGTGGCAAAGTCGACGATGCTCCTCCTGCACTAACTGCCCATTAGCGCCCTCGGGTGGGGGTGTTACCACTCTCCCGGGCTCTGCTGCCTGCATTTCAGACAGGAAGCCCCTGGCGGAAGGCCCAGGCTACCCCAGGCTATGACATCAGTGCCACTCTGGGGCATTCTGTAAACACCGGCAGCAACACAGACCCACATCCTGGGCAGTGCCACGGCCCTGGACTCCGCTTACAAGATAAGGGGGCTCGGACAAGCAATCCCAGGGCTTCTGGCTCAGAGTTCTAAGGTCTTTTGGGGAAATTCTGGGAGTCAACAAACAAACCGGAGGGACCTCTGGCGTCTGGGGCTGCAGGCCCTCCCAGCAGCACTTCCTGAGTCGTTCCCTCATCCAATCCCCTGTGGATCCAGTTCTGGCCTGCTCCCAGAGGCCCTGGCGGACTGTGAGCATTGCTCACGCACCCACCTCCCAGCAGCCATGACCCCTGCGGGGCCTGTGTCTCTGGGCCCAACCTGTGCTTCCCGCCTTGGCGGTGTGAGAGCCCACGCCCTGCAGCCCTGGAGGTGCAGCCCAGCTGCCTGGCTGCCTTGCACAAGTCTCCTGTCCTTCCCTGGGCTGCAGGTGGTCGGCCTTGCCAATCACAAGAGAGGGGCTCCTCACTGGAAGGTCCCTGGGGAGCCTCGCCCCTGGTGGCATCTTGTGCAGGCTCTCAGGGACCTTGCAAAGCTAATGGAGGGGAAAGCAAGGAGTGACGAGACCAGGGGACAGTGTGGGGCCGATGTCTTGGAAGGAGCAAGTCTGGGGAAGCTTTTGGGAAGAGCGGGTCAGGAGGGCCTTGTTCTAAATTTGTTGCAGATCACAGCACGTCATGACTAGAAAAACTGCGTGCTTCAATTTTAATTGGAAACAAATGCTTGGTGTGGGCATTTGGCACAGTGGTTAACATGCCGCCTGAAACGCCCACACCCCATATTAGAGTGTGGTTCCAGCTGGGGCTTCTCTGCTTCCGGTCCAGCTTCCTGTTAATGTGTACCCTGGGAGGCATCAGATAATGCCTCAACTGCTTGGGTCCCTGCCACCCACACGGGAGACCCAGACTGAGTTCTGGGCTCCTAACTTTGGCTTCACCTAGCCCCAGCTGTTGTAGGCATTTGGAGAGTGAACCAGCAGATAGAAGCTCTCTGTCTTTCAAATAAAATGAAAACAAATAGAATAAAAATGAAAATGGATGCTTCAAAGAACTCACTGTTACAGAACCAAGCTGGAAGTGAGAAGTCCCCACTGCTGTTAGGGGTTCTGGGTGTAGAGGCTGGGTGGGACCCCAAGGTTGGCTTTAGTCTACCAGATGGCTGCTGAGATGCCTTGGGGAATGAAGCGGGTGGCCCGCCTTTTCTGGGTTCACTCCCTGCCCAGCAACTTCCCTTTGCTGTTCTGAGAGCCAAGGACTGAAGTGTTCATCAACCAGGGGTCCCTGCAGTTGAACAGAGAAGACAGAAACAGGGCCCCAGAGCCTGGGGACCGCGGGGAGGGTGTGAGTGTGAGGGCCAAGCCCAAGCCAATGGTTCTACAGGCTCAGACATGCAGCTCTGTTCATCAAAACACTACTGGCCCAGCTTGCTAACCTTGGGCATTCTAGCTCTCAACCAACACTAGATTCGAACTTCCGCAGAAACAGAATTGTGTCTTCACCTCTCTGTTTTCGTATCTTTCCCTTTTCCAAGGGGCCTGGAGCACAGTTTGGTCCCAAGCAGATTTACTCGATGTTCATGGAATGCAGCAAACAAGTCTGTCGAACATAACCCTGTGTGCCTGGCTAAAGTCTAGGATGTGAAGGAGCCAAGCCACTTCCCAGGGAGCCCATCTGATCCAGAGCTCTGCCGAGGATGCTTGCGAGCAGCACCCAGCCCAGGCACCCTCCAGCCCCAAAGAGGTGGGCTGCAGAGGGGAGAGCAGGGGAGGCACCCAGTGCTATGTCCATGAGCTGGTCTAAGATGCTGCTGACCGGAGGGCTAGGTATTTGGTTCAGCAGTTTAGCTGCCACTTGGAATACTGGCATCCCATATCAGAGTGCCTGATTTGAGTCCCAGCTACTCCACTTCCAATCCAGCTTCCTGCTAATGTGGACCTTTGGGGGCAGCATGCAATGGCTCCAGTACTTGGGTCCTTGTTACCTCCATGGGAGACTTGGATTGAGTTCTAGGCTCCTGGCTCTGACCTAGTCCAGCCCTGACTATTGTGGGCATTTGGGGGAGTATAGTCAGTAAATGGAAGATCTCCCTGTCTGCTTTTCAAATAAAACGCAAATAAATAAATAAATAAATAATAGAAAAAGGTTTTAAGTGTTGAGCACATGGGAAGGAAGATTGGTACTAACGGCTAAGGTGCTGGGCACCAACGCCAGGCCATGCAGTACTAAGCACCCCGCACCGCTCCCACAGACTCACAAGGTGGGAAATGCATCCACCACCTTTGTCAACCTTTCAGTGACACTGTGATGAATGGTCTCAACTGCGCCCCCTATTGACCTCTGTGTGGATTTCTTCAGGCTCCCCACTCTGGAGTAGAGGTGGTATGATTTTTTTTTTTTTTTTTTTTTGACAGGCAGAGTGGACAGTGAGAGAGAGAGAGAGAGAGAGAGGTCTTCCTTTTGCCGTTGGTTCACCCTCCAATCGCCGCCGCGGCTGGCGCGCTGAGACCGGCGCACCGTGCTGATGCGATGGCAAGAGCCAGGTGCTCATTCTGGTCTCCCATGGGGTGCAGGGCCCAAGGACTTGGGCCATCCTCCACTGCACTCCCTGGCCATAGCAGAGAGCTGGCCTGGAAGAGGGGCAACTGGGACAGAATCCGGCGCCCCGACTGGGACTAGAACCCGGGGTGCCGGTGCCACAAGACGGAGGATTAGCCTAGTGAGCCGCGGTGCTGGCTGGTATGATGGTTTTTGAACTGTCAATTTGGTTAGGCTGAACTTCCGTTCAGAATTCCCTTTCCAGGAAGTTGGTCAAGGCACAAATGACACATGCACACTATCTGTAGACAAGTGTATACACGATAGTATCATTTGAATAGCCAAAGGCTGAAAACAACCCAAATGCCCACCAAGGAGGGACTGATTAAAGCGGATTCTGGAATGAACACATGATGCAGCTGTTCAAAGGGAAAAGAAGCGGCTGGTGTCGTGATGCAGCGGGCTATGCAGCTGCTTGTGACACCATGACCCCGTACTGGAGCACCAGCTCGAGTCCTTGCTGCCCCGCTGGTGAGCCAGCTTCCTGATAATGTGCACGAAAGAGTAGTAGATGGGTGGCCCCTGCCACGCATGTGGGAGACCTGGATGGAGTTCCAGGCTCCTGGCTTCGGCCAGGGCCAGCCCTGGCTGTTGCAATCATCTGGGGAGTGAACTAGCAGATGGAAGCGCGCACTGTCTCTCTCTCTCTCTCTCTCTCTCTCTCTCTCTCTCTCTCTCTTTCCTTCTCTCTCTGATGCTCTGCCCTTCAATTAAATAAATAAATAAATCTTAAAAACAGAAGGAACAAGGAAATTCTCTATGAACTAATATGGAAATATCTCCAAGGTTAACTTAGAAAGGTCCAGAACAGGGGCCGGCGCCGCGGTACAGTAGGTTAATCCTCCGCCTACAGCGTCGGCATCCCATATGGGCACCGGTTCTAGTCCCAGCCGCTCCACGTCCAATCCAGCTCTCTGCTGTGGCCTGGGAAAGCAGTAGAAGATGGCCCAAGTCCTTGGGTCCTTGCACCCTCATGGGAGACCCAGAAGAATCTCCTGGCCCCTGGCTCCTGGCTCCTGGCTTTGGATCAGCACAGCTCCGACCGCTGTGGCCAATTGGGGAGTGAACCAATGGAAGGAAGACCTTTCTCTCTGTCTCTCCCTTTCACTGTCTGTAACTCTACCTCTCAAATAAAATAAATAAAATCTTTAAAAAAAAAGATCCAGAACGATGTGAATAATATGTTATCTTTTGCATAAAAACGGTTAGAATAGAGTACGTATGTATGGACGTGTAGTGTATCTGCATGTAAACAGCTGATCCTTGTTATGCGTGGTAGTTATGTTCTGCAAAGTCTCCATGAACACAGAATTGGAGAATCCTGCACCAGTGCTCCCAGGGGGAATCCAGGGTTAGGTTCCTGTGAGCCCCTGGTCACAGCGATGGACACATAACCTTGGTCTGTGTCTGTCTCTGTTTGAAGACACCTGGTTTGGTATACATTGAATCATTAACACTGAACTCATGGCCAACAGAACTGTAACTCATATCTGCATGGAGCTTCCCAAATATGTGTATTTTCTCTGTAAGGCACATTTCAGCCTTCTTGTTCTTAGACAGCACTGTAGACTACTCTTGGGGACCATTTTAGGCAGTGAAGTCAACAACCAAAAGCATAAAAATGTGAAACATTTAGCCAACTAAGTAGACTGAAAAGGACACTTGCGTGCTGGAAGAAGGCAGGCCTGCCTCGCCACACATGGGGAAACTCAAAATTCTTACTGCTCCGTGCACATCTGCGAATGACCGAGAAAGCCCTGCAACTGTCGATTTTCTGACTGCGAATGAATTCTGAAACGTAGGAGAATCCACAAACACAGAATCCATGAGGAACGAGGACTGCGGTATACGGGTAGCTGTTGGTACGTGCATAAAGAAAATCTAGGAGAAGCCAAGAAGTGAGCAACAGTTGTGTGGGGGAGGAGGTGAAAACCAAGCTGATTGGGAAAGGAGCAGGAAGGAGACTTCTCATTTTATAGCTTTTTCTACTTTTCCGAGTTTTTGAACCATATCAATATACTCCTTCTTCAAAAAATAAAAAGATGCAAAACACAGTGGATATACCTGCATGCACACTTAAAAGCAATCCACAATGTATTTTTTTTTTTAGACAGGCAGAGTTAGACAGTGAGAGAGAGAGAGAGAGACAAAGGTCTTCCTTCCGTTGGTTCACCCCCAAATGGCCGCTATGGCCAGCGCACTGCGCCGATCTGAAGCCAGGAGCCAGGTGCTTCCTCCTGGTCTCCCATGTGGGTGCAGGGCCCAAGCACCTGGGCCATCCTCCACTGCACTCCCGGGCCACAGCAGAGAGCTGGACTGGAAGAGGAGCAACTGGACAGAACCGGCACCCCAACCGGGACTAGAACCCGGAGTGCCGGCGCCGCAGGCGGAGGATTAGCCTAGTGAGCTGCGGCGCCGGCCAACAATATATTTTAATTTAAAGCAAAATGACCTTACTAAGCTTTGGAGGCAGGGCCAGGCCTTTTCTTCGCTCACAGTTCTGTTCAATGGAGCTCTGTATTTGTCTTGTATGTAGAAACCCCCCATCATGCATACGCTATAATTTCCCTGTTTGGGTTCTCTAACAAGGAGCCAGAGCTAGAAGCTAAGGACTGAGTAAAGGAACTGTGGTTCAGAATCCTCTGATGTGCTTACGCAAGGGGTCTGTAAAACATTCATGGAAAATGTGTGTTCTGGAAAAATCCATGCAGATTTCAAAAGATTTTGCATCAAAATAAACCTATCTTTTCATCCCAGTCTCCCATAAATTTTTGGAAATACCTTTGTATTCTCTCCTTCTAATGCCAGTCTTTTTTTTTTATTATTATTAAAGTTTATTTATTTATTTGAAGGACAGAGATACAGAGAGAGAGAGAGGGACGAGAAAGAGAGAGAGAGAGAGAGAGAGAGAGAGAAAATCTTCTACCAGCTGGTTCACTTCCCAAATGACCACAACGGCTAAGGTTGGACCAACCTGAAGCCAGGAGCTGGGAACTCCATCCTGATCTCTCCCGTGGGTGCAGGGGCCCAAGGACTTGGGCTACCTTCCCCTGCTTTCCCAAGAGGTTAGCAGGGAGCTGCATGGGAAGTGGAGCAGCCGGGACTGATCGGGCTGAGCCACAACACCGGCCCCTGGTGCCAGTCTTTGACAACTGTCTTGCTCACACCCAGTGTGACAGCAACGTTCCTTTAGTGGCTTGCTCTAACTTCTTTGCAAAGCATTGAAAACTTGACTTACCCGACACCCATTCCCAGCCGAGGTTGACCAAGGTGACTTACTGTCATGGGAACAGCCCTTCTCTTTTTTTTTTTTTTTTTTTTTTGTGTCCATACATCATCACCCAATATCCCAATTCCCTTACATGATTACAATAACAAGTTCCACTGGTATACGTGGTTTGGGGGACCAGCACAGTTGGTGCTCACCAGGCCCTGGTTATGTTTGGGGGAGTGGGTGCTCTGTCTGGGCGGTGCTGGCCAGAGAGCTCTGGGGAGGTCAGCTGCCACCCCGTGGTAGAGGGTGGCTAGAGACAGCTTGGCCCGTGCGTGGATGCATCTTGCCAACTCTGCCAGTCAGGAAAACACCAGAAGCCGTGCATGCTGCCCTCTGCCATTGTACTTCCTGCATTTCCCGCAGGAGTTAGTGTCTCCAGGGCAGGCACAGACTCCCTGGGGACTGAAGGACCCAGAGCCGGGGGTGGGGTGGGGTGGGTAGGTCCACACACAGCCATTTTTTTCCCCTCTTTTTCTAAAAGGTAGGATTCCTGGCAGAGCCAACGTGTAGACTTCACACTTTAGGAAGCAGAAGCGGGAAGGCAGGGCTGTATGACCTCCTTGCGTGCCAGAGAGGTAAACCCCAGCTGCAGCCCAACCCTTCAGGGCTGCTGTGGAACCCTCCGCCGGCCTGGAGCCGAAGACCTGGTCCCAGCTGATGGCCCCAACCCCTTTCACACAGAAAATGGCGGCTACAGACCCTTCCCTCAGCACTTCCTATTGCCCACCAAACACAGGTGCACACTTGCACAGGGGGAAAATAGGGTGTGGACAGCTTCAGAGTCAAGGATAGTAAGGGCAAAGGCCCTGCGGCCGGTGAGGACATAGCAGACATAAGGAACCCAAAGGCGGCCAGAGTGGGGGAACAGGACACAGGGATGGACCTGGGAGGGGGTGCAGGAGGAGCCACACCGCCCAAGGCTGCTGTGGCTCCCTACCTTTATCTTCACCCTAAGAGCACCAGGAGCCACCGAAGTGCCTTGAGCAAGCACGTGGGAAGGATCAGAGTGCCACGGGGTAGACCAGGGGTCAGCAAAGACGTTCTGCCAAGGGCCAGGTAGATAGTACACGTCCTGGGTATCACAGCCAAGAGGTAAAATAGAGGCCGCTGTATAGATACTTATCTGGTAAGAGAAAAAGTAAGTCTCTACAAATTCTTACAAGAAACTCAAAACCAAGTAAGAACAATAATTGAGCACAATTATTTGTAATCCAGATCTACTAATGAGAAAATGGAATTGTTTTTGGGAGGGAAAGCATTTCACTTAGCTGGGGTTCCAAGTCAGGGCTCCCACATCACCCAAGGTGCTCTGTAAAAACCATCTATAGCTCAGGGGCATGCAAAGTCAGGCGGGGGTTGCATTTGGCCCATGGTGCAGACAACAGACTAGAGAAAGCTGAACCAGGCTAAGGCAAGACTTAGTTTCGCTGGGGTCCAGGCCAGGTGGTTGGGAGGGTGATGATGGAGGGTGTTTTGGGGTGAACAGGACTAGGGATGGAATGGGCATAAGGGTGGGAGGGGAGGTACCAGGATGTCAGGTTCACACCGAGGAAGACCAGAGCCCAGAGAAAGTGCAAGCGAATTCTGAGACCTACGGCAGGCGCTGCCACTGAGGCAGCTGGACAGAGGGCTCCAAGGCTCAGGCAGGTTTGGGAAGCCTCTGACTACAGTTATACGGTGAGCAAAGGCAGGGACGTGAGGAGGAGGAAGGCTCAGAGAACACTCAAGATTGGTCTTGGAACTCAGTGTGTACACCTTCATCGCATCACTTAAAGAAACACTGAAACTGTTTTGCCTGCCTCCTCCCTCAGACTGGGACCTCTTCCTAAAGGTGTCTCACCCATCTCTGTTTTCAGGGTGAGGCAGGGAGGCAGGGCGGGGGGAAGGGGAGAGCTTTTGCTCCCACAGCCAACACAGTCGTCAGCTCAGTTCCCTGTGGAAGTGGCTTCCCTCTCATGGCCTGACTCTCCCCTGTGGCTGCCCCCGCAAGCTGCTTTTCTAAGGGTCACTGGGCCCTTTCCCAATCACCCTAAATCACCCACGTGTGTGTGTGCGACATACATATTTACATGGGAATCTGCTCCCGACCAACCCTGGAAACATGATTTGTGGTGACGGTGTATTGACAACACACCCATCAACTGTCAGCTCTACATGTCTAAATATTATGCTCCATCACCCAGAACATCAGGTTTTTTTTATTTTTAATTAAAAAAGAAGTTAAGCAGTAATTCCACTCCTGGCAAGGAGAGAAGAAGGGGAAAAAAGCTGCAGGTTAGAGAAAATTAATTTTTTCTCCTTTTTTTCCAAAAGTGTCATTGATTAATTTATTTGAAATGCAGAGAGGCAGAGACAGACAGGTGAGAAAAAGCTCCCATTTGTTGGTTTATTCCCCAAATGCCTGCATCTGAACCAGGGCTGGGCCAGGTCAAAGCCAGGAGCTCAGAATTCAATCCAGGTCTCCCACGAGGGTGGCAGCAACATCAAGTACCTGATTTCCCTAGGATGCACATTAGCAGGAAGCTGGAATCAGAAGCAGAGCTGGGGCTTGGAGCCACGCACTACAATACGAGATGGGGGTACCCTATGTGGTGGCTAAACCACTGCACCAAACACCTCTTTTCATTTCTCTCTCTGTCTCTGTCTCTCTCTCTCTGTCTCTGTCTCTCTCTCAACAGAATAGTAAATAATTCTTGGCTCTCACTCTTACCACCCCTCAGATGCGGAGTTCAAGTTCGGAAAGTAAAGCGGTTTGCCTGATGACCATAGCATTTGACATCAATGGCAACTGGAGAAGATCAGCCTTCCCGGCCCCACGCTGAGTCTCTGATAGGAACAGCACAGCCGCTGTAACATTCCAGAAAGCACTGTACAGAGCATGGACACACACTATTTTATTTTCTCCCCACAACAAACTTCTGAGGGCTGAGTTGCTTTGTCTATTTGAAAGAAATTAGCAGAGGCTGATTGTCCCCAGCACAACTGGTGACAAAGAGCCAGGCCCCCGCCCTCGGCTGCCCAAGGATGCGGCTCCCCTGAGCTCTGCAGTGGTCCCCACTTGCTCACCCGCAGATGTCCTCAGCATGACGCCACTTCCCCCTGGCTGGATTCTTCCAGCTTTTACCTTTGACTTCTGAATACCAAAGAGGTAATCTTTCACCACAGCAACCCTCAAGCTTCTGTCACTTAGTCATGAACTTGGAAGTTTGAAGCTGATGATGCACTTTCTTTACATTTAAAAACAAACACACACAAAACGCAAAACTCTAGGCTTAAAGGGCTATTTTTCACTCGCTGGGAGAAGCCTCACTGGAGAGAAACAAACGGCCTATGTGGCAAGACAGCAGCAACGAGAGTCCCGCTTCTGCAGTCAGCACACCAGGGTTTAACCTCACCCTTCCACTGGCGCTGGGAGCAACCCCGGCAGGGACAGCAGTGTCGGCTGTTCCAGGTTTTGGTGGAGATTCAACAGGAGGGAGTGCAGAACACGCAGGGCATGTGGGGTGGAGGTGCTTGTGCCGGGTTCCTGCTGTGGTGGGGCCTCTGTGGCCATCTTTCGGTGTGGGTACAGTTTAGATGGGGCCCCGTGGTTCAGCCCTGACTGATGTGGTTTGGTTGTTTGTTTCCTAGGCAACCTTTAGCCCACCCTTTGTGTGGAGTGCCAGGAAGTGCCAGAAGTGCACACAGGAGCGGGAGAGAGAGAAAAACCTCCATAGCTCGGGGCCTTCCGGCACAGGAGATAATACTCCCAAAAGCACCAGTGCACCAAGGTTCGTTCCTTTTTAACCAGAAGAAAGACCCTGCGTCCAGGATACTGTTCCCCGGGCCGAGCAGGAAACACGAGAACGTCAATGCTCAGGGCACTTGCTCCTCTCTGCAGGAAGCTTGCGGGGGACTTGGGTTCCATCCGGGTCAGGGGAATCCAGGGGTGGGCAAAAAGGGATCTGCATGTGGCCGTGGGCCAGGATGAAGGCGCTCTGCTCTCTGAGGTGTCGCTCGCAGGCACTTGGAGACCCCAGGAGAGGAAAAGAGAAGTAATGCTTTTGTGGCCATCGAAGGCTGAACACTCTCCATGCTTATCATGAATGACAGAAGCTTGAAGGGTATGTCCCAGTTAGCTGGAGTCATTTCAGTCCTTCCACGCACCCAGACAGCTGATACCCTCTGTGCGCCCTAAGATTCCCAAAGGAGACCTGAAACCGTGGGCACCACCAAACCCTTAGTGTCCTTTCCATCCTTTATGCTTTTAAAGATTTTATTTATGTATTTGAAAGGCAAAGTGACAGAGAGAGAGAGAGAGAGAGAGATTCTATTCACTGGTTCACTCCCCAACTCCCAAAATGGATGTAATAGCCAGCATTGGGCTAGGCTGAAGCCAGGAGCCTGGAACTCCATCTGGGTCTCCCACATGGGTGGCAGGGGCCCTAGTATTTGGGCCATCTTGCGATGCCTTCCCAGGTGCGTTAGCAGGGAGCTGGATTGGAAGCGGAACAGCCGGGATGCAAACCGGCACTCAAATGGGATGTTGGCGTCACAGGTGGCAGCTTAACCCGCTGTGTTACAATGCCAGCCTCTACAGCTGTAAGTTTTGACATATGAGGTGTGACAGCCAAACTAACACAGATTTTTTTCTTCTTTCTTCACAATTTCACGGATAAAAGATTTATCTTTATGATGGATCTTAGCAACCTTGGCATGCAATATTTTTTCCTTCCTTGAGACCTTTTCCTGTCGACTTAAAGGGGGTACATCGTGCCTTCTCTTCGGCAATATCCACGGTGCCAGCACTACTACTGTTCTGCTTTGGGGTCGTTATTAGGTAAAAGAAGCGTTAGCGGAACACAGGCACTGAGCTCCCACAGCAGAGGATCTGATAAGCAAGGTGCAGCACCCCCGGCGGGACACAGGGGACAAAGCCCTGCAGCTCACCGGTCAGAGATCTCCTCGCTCTACTCAGTTTAAAGCTCACGGATAGTTTATTTCTGGAATTTTTCATTGAATATTTTTGGATTGCGGTTGACCGTGGGGAACCGAAACCACAGAAAGGGAAACCGTGGATAAGCAGAGACCACTTCCTTTTCTGTTTCACGAGGGCCCGCCTCATTCAGATTCCAGGAAACTGGCAGCAACTCTGTCTTTATTGGCCATTTCCTTGCTTTTCGCTGCCGTCTCTCCTCCTCCAGCTTAACCAGCAGCCCCCTTGGAGGGAAGTGGGATACAGCAGCAACCTGATCGACTCCCCAGGGCTCATGACAACCCCTAGTGACGTGGGAAAAGAAAAAGTGAGGCCAACTACTACAACTGTAGGGGGGCGCTTTCATGCCCGTTTTCTCTCCCAGGAGGCTGTGTCCTCATTTTGAGCTATGGAAGCTTGGAGGGTAGAAGACAGCCCTGGAGAGTCAGCCCAGTGGTGGCAGCTGACGCATGGGAGATGAGACCTGTAGGTGTCCAAGCCCCAGAGAGCCTCCGCAGACCACAGGCTGCTGCTCCCAGAGCAGGGCCAGTGTCTTCACGCGACTGTGTGTCCTCTAAGAATACACACCAGGAGGCCTCACTGCCGTGCAAAGAGCTAGACTCCTATTTGCTTCTGTTGCATCGATAAAAATGTCACAGCTCCCTCTGGGTGGCTCTCCTTTTGTTCTCTGCTCTCGGTTTTCTGGATCTCACCCAAGTGTCCCCCCTTGTCCCTTGATTATCAGGCTATAGGTTCTCTCCTTCTTCCCGGGATAGTCACAGGAGTTCCAAGCATTCTCAGATGGGGCTCTTTCAGGCCCTCATCCCCTGCCCACCCCCCACCCCCAACCCCGCTGCTACATAGTCAGGAAATGCAAACCCCATACAAAGATAACAGGGACCAAATAGCAGATGAGGTCGGCCACGTGACTTTGTTGGGCAAAAGACTTCCCCTCCCATACCTCAGGCTCCGCTTCTGCAGAATGAAAAGGTGGAGACCCCATGAGCTCCAAGGAGGTCCCCCTGGCCTCAACCTACTGGGGAAGGTCATACCCAGATGCTGTCTGTCCCAGGACATGCAACAACCCGGGGCCAGGCACCTAATGCCTGGAGACAGCACCTGCTAGAGTCACAGGGCGCAGGGAGCCAGAGCACATGGGTTTCGGTCTGTTCTGCCACCTTTTGGAAAAGGGAAGCGTGGGAGAGGTATCAGAGCGGACTTAAGCTCTCGTTATCACGTTGTTGTTTTAAAGAACTAGAATAATGGGTATGACTAGCACGGGCAAAGCATCTTTTAGCAGGGGGATCACCAGCAGTGAGAAGGAGCAGGTGGCCGGTCTCCAGAGCTGCACTTAATGACTCATGTGAGAGCCTTGGGTGGCTCAGCAAGTGCTGGGCCCATCGCCTGGGGCGTGGGGCGTCTCCTGTCTCTGAGCCCACAGTAACCACCGATGGTGCCTCGGACACTCCCAGGCACCATGGGTCTCCAGCTCCTAGTTCTGCTGTCTAGGAGAATCCCTCTCTTCACACCGTGTGGGGCTCAGCTGACGAGGGGAACTCAACCTGGGATGTGAGCCAGGGAAGAACAAGCCATCTGTTAGTGGGCCTGTGTATGGCCAAGGCCAGGCGTGGGCTGTCAGCAATCAATCCTGGCTCTGGGTAACCAGCGTGAAGGAGGGGCAGGAAGCGTGAATCATTATCAAGAATGAGGCTGTTAATAGACGTTGAGGTTTGTGGGTGGGGATGGGTGCTCAAGCCCAGGCAAACAGGCCTGGCCACTCAGCTGGGTGGAAAATGCCCAAGGCCTCATCCTGGTAGTCTCGGCATTACCAAGAAGCCCCCTCGCTAGCCCCAACGACATCCACGCTCGGGCTCCCCAGCAACCCTCACCCTTCGGAATGAGCAACACTGGGGAGAAGGAGACTAGCGGTCGGTGCACAGTCATTTGTCCATTGTCCCAGAGTGAACTTCTAGGGAAAGTTGCCTTGGTGGTGGCCCAGATGCCCTGAGGCCTTAAGAGAGATGGAACCCACACAGGCAAAACCTTCCGACCAGTGGTCAAACACAGCAGCAACCTGACAATACACAGGTAGACAGGAGAACTTCCCAGGGCTGTCAGACTGCTAACGGAGGCTATGGTGCTAACAGAAGCCAACAGAAGTGCTAACAGGGTGGAGCTGGAAGCACTGCCCTGGGTCTCACACCTATCTCTACCACCTGTCCCCTGGGGCTCCTCTTCCAGCCCCCTCACCCTGCCTTCCAGGGCCATGCCCAGTCTTCCTGTGCCAGCCTCCTCCAGGAACCCTCTACTGACCACCCAAGGGCAAGGTGCTATGTCCCCCTGGAAATGTACCCGGAATGCCTGACAGTCATAGGAAGATATTTTATCCTTGATGCATTTTTGGGACTGTAAAGTCCTTTTTAAATTCACAAACTGCAATTTTGAGAGCAGCTGAGATGCACGGTAACTTTGCATTTTTATACCATGCGCTCAGTGAACAGTGCCCAGAGTCACTACAAATAGCGGGTGTTGCATAAAGAGTTGTCGTCTAGGGAGCGGGCATTCGGCCTAGCCACTGGGACGCCTGCATCCCACGGTCGGAGTAACTGGGATCAATTCCTGGCTCTGGCTCCTGACTCCAGCTTCCTGCTAATGCAGACCCTGGGAGACAGCAGTAAAGGCTCAAAGCGATTGGGTTCCTGCCACCCCCACGAGAGGTCAGGATTACGTTCCCAGCTTCTGGCTTCAGCCCTGGCCTACCTGCAGAAGTCACAGGTGACTGGGGAGTGAACCAAGGGATGGGAGCTCTCTCTGCTCTCAAACAAATAAAATTTAAAAAACAAAGTCATTGCCTGTTAGGTATCAAATCTGGAGTAACACAAAGCTACTGACCAGCAGGGAGCACAAGAAATAGAAGGAGGTCTCGCGGCAGCTGAAAGAATGGAGGTGAGGGATGTTGAAGACCCTGCCTCCCACCCCATCACCCCTGGAGATGTGTCTGCAGAGCAGCTGTGCCACTTCTTGGCCTGGGAGCTGCATGGGGAAACCGCCACAGCAATGACCTCCCTCCAGTCCGCCCTTGGCCATGACACAGGGCATAGGTGGGAGGGAGGGCCAAGATGTGGGAGGGCTGGGGCGGGGGGGGGCTCTCAGCCCCATTCTAGAACCTTCCACAAACACTGGCCAGACCTTGTGTGTTGATTTTCCCTTAGATGATTTTTTTTAAAGACACTCAGTTCAAAACACATAATAAGGCCGGGAGTCCCACCTTGACACTAGATTCCTGCCTCCATTTTCATCCCCTGTGATACACCAGTTCTGTCAAGGTACGAGCACTGCTGAACAGCACTGGCTGTGCAGTGGGCTGCTCACAGCTGTAACGGATGGAGTGTGCAGGACGTCCAAGCTCTGTGCTACCAGCTCAGCATGCATCCTCAGTAAGCCTCAAAACAGCTCCACCCACTGCCCCCATATTACAGATGAAGAAACTGAGGCCCAGAGAGATTAACTGAGCAAGAGGCACGGCTAGCTTCAAATTCAGCATTCTCTCCCTCCCTGCCCGGCCCCTACCCTCTTCCTGCCCACCTTCCCCTCGCCCTGCCACAGTCCCAAAAGCCAACCGTGGAGATCAGCAGCCTCCCCTCCTACGAAGGGCACATGAGAGAGAAGAACCAAGAGCAGGGAGGATGGGGGTGGGGAGGAGGCGCAGGAGAGGGAGGCCAGCGAGAAGAGGGAGAGGACAGGAGGCTCACGTGGGCTCTGGCTCCGGGTCTACGAGGCCTCTCAGAGTGGGGATGTAGAGGAAGGCAGTTGGTGGCCGAGGGACAAACAAGCCACAAAATATGCAGAAGCCATTTCCTCTTTCAGGGAAGATAAACAATAGATTCATAAACAAACTGTACCAAGCTGTGCAGCTACTGAAAGCATTCTGGTAGGAACCCGTATTCCCTGTGAGCACCACGTGGTCAGCGGGTGGCTTAAAAGGGGACAAGAGAGGGCAATGGTCCCTCCCAGTCCTTCACCCCGGGCCAGCCACACACCTCCTCTGAGCCTTAGCTCAGTCTTGTGTGGAACAGAACAGAAGTCCCCGCCCCACGGGGTTACTGCGGAGAAGAGAGAAGATCTACTTCCCGGGAATATGGCCGACTCCACCTTCCTAACTGGAACAACCAACAGGCCGGATAAGATTTTAGACATAAAGACTGTCCACACGTGAGCGAGCCGTTACAAGTGCAGCGTTTCTGCAAAGACCCAAACCAAGTCAAAAGCAGGACCCTTGGGTGGTAAGCAAGCCCCACGGCCGGCTTCTGCTGACCTGGAGAGTCGAGCTCTGCAACGCCTAGGGAGGACCCTTATAAACTGGGGCTCCCAAAGGCTCCACTCTCCGGGAGCGCACAGAACGCAGAAAGGGGACCTCAAGGAAACTGGACCCTGGGCCACGGAGAATGGGGTTAAAAATTTCTCCTGAAAATGTGTGACCATAAAGCAGGACTTCACCTGGGTCTGCTGTCTGGATTCTGTTACTTGTAGAACCAGAAAAGACAAGCAGAACATTAACCCAAAGTGATTTTTGCTTAGCAGTTATCATACCCCTCTCCCCCATGGCCAAATCCTCTCTGGAAAAACTAACTTCAATCCACATGTCAACTAATTCCCAAAGATCAAGTTCTAAGGAAAATGCACAGCTCCCCGGGGAGCAAGGTGGTATGAATACTAGCAGCAGGGGCCAACACTGTGGCGTAGTGGGTAAAGCTGCTGTCTGCAGTGCCGGCATTCCATATGGGTGCTGGGTTCAAATCTCAGCTGCTCCACTTCCCATCCAGCTCTCTGCGATGGCTTGGCGAAACAGTAGAAGATGGCCCAAGTCCTTGGGCCCCTGTACCCACATAGGAGACCCAGAAGAAGCTCCTGGCTCCTGGCTTCAAATCGGCACAGGTCTGGCCATTGCAGCCATTTGGGGACCAAACCAGCAGATGGAAGACCTTTCTCTCTTTCTGCCTCTCTGTAACTCTGCCTTTCAAAAAAAACCACAAAAAACAAAAAACAAAACAAAACACACACACACAAAACCAATGAACAGGAGAATCACACCGCAAAGACTTCAGATTCCAGAATGGTCAGACATGAAAGTATAAAATTTCTCAACAGCCAACTCAATATTCCAAAGAAATAAATTCCTCTAATATGAATAAGAAGTGAAAGGCCAGAAAAATACACCAAGCAGATTCACAAAATAATGGGCCAAAAATTCTAGAAACAACAAATAAAGGAAATGAAGGGAAAATTCAATGGCTGGGTGATGCAGCATTCAAAACGCACAGTAGTAGTAGATAGATTTGAAGGCATTATCCACAATTCAGCACAGAGAGACAAAGAGATGAAAGATATAAAACAGAGGTTAACAGATACAGAGAACTGAGGGAGAGGGTCTAACATAAGCCTAAGTGGGATTCCAGAAGGAGACGACAGAGAGAATGGAGAAAGGGCAACACTCAGACAAATGGAGGGTAAGGATTTTCTAGAATTGTTGGAAGACACAAACTTTTAGTTTTAGGCATCCCACTGAAACCCCAACGGATTAAAGGAGGGAAAATTTCCTCAGGATAATGGAGCTGCGGAACACCAAAGAGCACAGAACTCCTTACTGTATCTAGAGAGAAAAGTCCGATCACTTACAAAGGAGCAGCAATTAGACTGCCGGCTGATTTCTAAACAGCGGCACGCAAGCCATCGGGAGTGAAATCATTCAAAGATCAAGAAAAAACATCCAGGGAAGCCACCTTTCAAAACAGCAAAATAAAGACATTTCCAAACCAATGACAAACAAAACCAAAACAGAAAAATCTTCTGAGAGTTTATCACCAAAAGACTCCCCCTTGAAGAATAATTCCAAAGAATTTGCTCCAGGCAGGAGGAAACTGAGTCCAGATTCTTGAAAGGACGGTGGGAAAAGAAATGGGTAAGTTTGTGGATGAATCTATACCTGTACTGTATCACACAAGGCTGTCTAATTAGTAGGGGGAAAAACAGGGCAGAATGAAAGCACGGGCTGTAACCACAGACGAGAGAGCTGGGAGAGCTGGTAATTAGGCCCAAACAGCCTATGGTGCTTGCACTGTTGGGTAGGGAGGGAAAGACACTGATTAATTTTAGACTTTAAGCATTGCCTGTAAAAATAGCTGGAGTAACTACTAAAAGAACAGACATAGAGCGTGTTAATTCCAAATAAGAAGATGGAAGAGGCCGGCGCCGCGGCTCACTAGGCTAATCCTCCACCTTGTGGCGCCGGCACACCAGGTTCTAGTCCCGGTCGGGGTGCCAGATTCTGTCCCGGTTGCCCCTCTTCCAGGCCAGCTCTCTGCTGTGGCCAGGGAGTGCAGTGGAAGATGGCCCAAGTGCTTGGGCCCTGCACCCCATGGGAGACCAGGATAAGTACCTGGCTCCTGGCTTCGGATCAGCGCGGTGTGCCGGCCGCAGCGGCCATTGGAGGGCGAACCAACGGCAAAGGAAGACCTTTCTCTCTCTCTCTCTCACTGTCCACTCTGCCTGTCCAAAAAAAAAAAAAAAAAAAAAAAAAAAAAGATGGAAGGAAGATAGAATGAGGGAGAAAAACACCTCAGCATAAAAGAAACAGCAGAAAAAACTAAACGCATATGAAGAAATAAAACGCAGAAATAAATCCCAATTCGTTAATAAGATACATCAATTCTAAACATTTATTGCACCAAATAGCATTGCCTTAATATTTACAGAGCAGAACTTTCAGTATTGCCAGGAACAATTCAGAAATCCATTAGCAGATTTTTTAGAAAGATTTATTTTATTTATTTGAAAGACAGAGTTAGAGAGTTTTAGAGACAGAATCCGCTGGTTCATTGCCCAAACGGTGGCAATGGCTGGAGCTGAGCCAATCCGAAGCCAGGAGCCTGGAGCTTCTTCCAGGTCTCCCACATGGGTGCAGGGGCCCAAGCACTTGGGCCATCTACTGCAGCTTTCCCAGGTACATTAGCAGGGAGCTGAATCGGAAATGATGCAGCCTGGACTAGAACAGACACCCATATGGGATGCCGGCACTGCAGGCTGGAGTTTTAACCTGCTGCACCACAGCGCCGGCCCCAGGCAGGAGATTTTAACACATCTTTCTAAATAATTTATAGATTTATCAGACAAAATCATAGAAAGATAACAATAGCAATGGTCTTTGAATAGCATAGTAAACCAACATTTTAAAGATCACATATAGAAAATTATACTCAATAACTAAAGAGGGGCCACAGTTGTGGCACAGCGGGATAAGTCAATGCTTGTGGCACATGCATCCATATCCAGTCCCAGCTGCTCTGCTTCCAATCCAGCTTCCTGCAAATGGGAAGGCAGCAGAAGCAGCCCAACTACTTGGGCCCCTGACACCCATGTGGGAGACCCAGATGGAGTTCCAGGCTCCTGGCTTCAGGCTGGCCCAGACCTCGCTGTTGTGGCCATCTGGGGAGTGAACCAGCAGATGGAAGATCTCTCTGTCTCTCCCTCTCTGTCACTCTATTTTTCAAATAAATAAAATTTAAATAATATACATTTTAAAGCACTTATGGAACATTTAAGAAACATGTTGAAAAGAGATGAAATTTAAAGAGCAGGAGAAGCTCAAAGCATATTTCAAATGCTCCTCCAGGGATCCAAACCTATGTTGTCTCAAGACAGGAGACCCTGTCCCTCCTGGTCCCTGATGGATCTGCAGAGTCTGGCCCAGAGGAGGATCCTCATATACACTCAACAGTGAATGGTGAGCAACTGACTCTCTGATGACGATGGCACAGGTCGGGTGAGCAGCTGGCAGGACAGACACTGGCAGTAACGGAGCCCTTTCCAACTGGGAAGGGACGAGAGGATAAGGTCTCTAGGAAGAAGCCGCACAAGAAAAAAGAGCAGAATCGTGACAGCCATCTTCACACCCAAAGCCAGCAGTTACAGAGAGGCAGAAGGTGTCCCAACGCAGGAACAGTGTTCTACCTGACACTGCTGGGAAGCGGGCTGGCTGATCGTCTCCAGCCCCTCCTCCCTCTGTGTGGGACCGAGGTCTGTCTGGGGTGTTGGGAGTCACAGCGCAGGGCCCAAGTGGTCTTCCCCATTCCAGCCTACCCAAGACATCCCTTCATCCCGCACTCCCAAGATACTCGATCCCAGAGAGACCCGTGCTAGGCTGCCGGTGCAGCAGGTGGAATCCTGGGCACCCCGTCGCCCCAGACACTGGATGCAGCACCCTTTCTGCCCCACACCAGCCTCTCCCCAGCAGAAATGAGCACACTCTGCCCCGGGGCTGACCGCTCTTCTTCCGCCTTCCATTTGTTCAGCCTGTGGTGAGGTATGACAGAAGCACACACAACTGGCCACAGGGGAAATTCCTCCACCTTCTGGAAGAAGGAGAGCAAGCTCACCTTGACCTCCGCAGCAGGTGGCTGAGTCGGTGGCCTGGTGCTGGGGGCTTCTCCTGCGGCTGGTCGGTCATGCTGCTTTCATGTTGCTGGGCAGGTGGGAAGAGGCGACCTGGTTCTGCGGGGGCAAGGAGAAGGCACGGTCACATCTTTATCATCTCCTGGCTCACCATCAGCCACCCTCCTGCCCGAGAGCTGCTCCCGCCCACTCGCTTGTGCTGGGGAAGCCTGCAGCGTGCCAGACAAGGCACTGGGGAAGGCGACCATGAACATGAACCAGACAGAAACAGTCTGGGGGCAGGGGTGGGGAAGGGAGTGAGATTGATCTGTCACAGTGTTATCTGGTAGATGCCGATTTCCCCAGATTTGTTCAACAGCCTATAAGCGTTCTTCGAAAAGTTCATGACAAAATGGAATTTAAAAAATAAGTTTGTTTTGGTACCAAAAAAGTTGCAATCTATGAATAGTTTTCCCCTAATACACA
Organism: Oryctolagus cuniculus; assembly: GCF_964237555.1. NCBI lineage: Eukaryota > Metazoa > Chordata > Mammalia > Lagomorpha > Leporidae > Oryctolagus > Oryctolagus cuniculus. The sequence continues at coordinate 127,645,632 of NC_091436.1, read as the reverse complement.
TTTTCCGCAGACTTCACACATGCATGGATTTCAGAAAAACTCTGTGCTCAAATAAACTTATCCTTAATCCCGTTTCCACGAACTTTCTGAAGCACCCTCCTGCTTGCCCCACAGGGGAGGGGCGGCAGCTCACAAGGACTGTGACTCGGGGCTTCTCAGAGGAGCAATGACTGCTGGGAACTATCAGGATGAATACTTCCATGAGACACAATACAAGTGAAAGGCTAGAAAAATGAAATATTCATACAAAGGATCAGCCCACTTTTTAATGATTGGATTCAACAGACCATTCTGTCCAATTGGTGTGAGAATCCCTAAGCGCTTACTCCTAGTTGCTGTGCCTATTTCATGGGCTGGCAGGCAGTCTGCAGGCAGTGCCGAGCCACAGGCCGTGGCTGAGTGGCCCTGCCGTGGTCAGCACTCATCCCGCACACAGCAACGCCTTCCTAAGGGGACTGCTGGGATCCTGGCTCAGAGAGGGAGGCTGCAAATAAACATGATTTCCACTTCCCTCTCTGGACTGCAAAATGTTAATACTGGGAGACTCCCAAAAAGAGAACCAGGGTAGGGAAGTGTAGTTCCAGGTGGGCTGCAGAAAGGGGACAGCACCAACTTGCTGTATTGAGGTGCCAGGGGACTTCCAAACATTTGTGGGAGACCGGCCTGTGGTGCGGTGGGTAAAGCTACTACCTGTGACACTTGCATTGCACATGGGCATTGGTTCAAGTTTTGGCTGCTCTTCTTCCGATCCAGATCCCTGCTACTGACCTGGTAAAGCCCAGAAGATGGCTCAAGTGCTTGGACCCCTATATCTGTGTGGGAGACCTGGATGAAGCTCCTGGCTCCTGGCTTCAGCTTGATCTAGCCCTGGGTGTTGCAGCCATTTGGGGAGCGAACCAGCAGATGGAAGAACTCTCTCTCTGTCTCTCCCTCTCTCTGTAACTCTGCCTTTCAAATAAATATGTAAAATGAAAAAAAATATATATATATAATGTATGGATTTCACAATTCTTTTTTGCAGCAAAATAAACTTGTGCTTTTAAAATGAATATTTTTTGCTTATTTAAGAGCCAGAGAGGCAAAGAGAAAAATACAGAGAGGGAGAGAGAGAGAGAGAGAGAGAGAGAGAGAGAAAGAGAGAAAACACTGTCACCCACTGGTTCACTCTTCAAATGCCGACAAAAGCTGGGGATGGGCCGAGGCTGAAGCCAGAAGCCCAGAATTCAAATCAGGTCTTGCACATGGGTGGTGGGGACCTAATTACTTGAGCCAGTGTCTCCCAGGGTCTGCATTAGCAGGGAGCTGGAGTCAGGAGCCAGGGATAGGAATCGAACTCAGGCTCTCCAAGATAGGGGGTGCAGGCGTCTGAACAGCTATGTTAAACACCTGCTCCTGCAAACTTACCTTTTAATTCCATTTCCCCATGAGCTTTCTGAAGTACCCGAGTAACAAAAGAGTGAGGCTCACAGAGAGTTGTCCCTGGATCCCTGTCCGCCCCCACCCTGAACTTCCCAACCCTACCTATGGCAACCCTGGCCGAAGCTGCCTCCCTGAATGAGAACAGTCATCTATTAACACGGACTGGGACATTTCAGAAAATAAATTATCTTCAAAATGTCAAGAGGGCTGCTGGTATTCATGCCTACTATTTAATGCTATAAAAATGATTTTTTTTAAATTGAGAAATCTTTTGTCTCTGACAGCCAGCTCCAAAAAAAGCCCTTGAATACCTAGTGTCTTCACACTTGCAGGCAGCATTCAAAGTCATTTTCACCCATTTGAATGTTTAAGAGAAAGTGCTTGTTCCTCCCAACTCTCAGCTTTTAAGTAGTTCCTATTTTAAACTATAGGAGAGCATAACTGCAGAAGAGCTTCACATTTCAAAGGCTTGTTTGTTTTGTGTGTGTGTGTGTTTTTTTTTAATGAAACATACATCCACTCTCACTCCTGCCTCACACTAAATCATCTGCAATTTTAGAGTTTGTTACTCATGAAATTCTAGCGAGAAGCCCATCCCGAACATTCCTATAGCAACGGAATGTTTTTGAGGCAATGCCTGTAATGTGACAAAGATTGTTATCATTATCTCTGAATGTTGGCGCAAAGCAGGTTATGGGGAGTAACTGTTTATGTACAAAGAAGTCACTGCAGGAACTGGCAATGCGAGCAACAGGCCGCTGCGAGGGCCCACGGCAGGCTGGGAAGCTGGCAGGTGCTTCACTCAGTTTCCCCCTTCACCCTCAATGTGGGGAAATGAGTCTCCCAAGCCCTTGGAACTGCTTGTCCAGTGGTGGAGAGCTAAGCTTAGTCAACCTCACGGCCAATGTTAATTGGCCATCGACTCTATGTCAGGTGCGTGGCTAGACTCCAGATGTCTTTTTCTTTCTTTCTTCTTTAAGATTTACTCATCTGTTTGAAAGGCAGAGTTACAAAGAGAAAGGGAGAAAAAACAGAGAGATCTTTCATCTGCTGATTCACTCCCCAAATGACCGTGTTGGCTAGGGCTGGGCCAGGCTGAAGCCAGGAGCCTGGAGCTTCTTCTGGAGTCTCCCACATGGGTGCAAGGACCCAAGCACTCGGGCCAAATTCTACTGCTTTCCCAGGTGCATTAGCAGGAGCTGGATCAGAAGTGGAGCAGCTGGGAAAAGGAAAGGGAATTAACTAACTCAATCCATCCATTCAACAAACCATTCATCCATCCAGTGTTGCCTGGATACCTGTGGTATGGCACAGCTGAGTGAGACCAATGTGTACCCTGCCTTCATGGAGCTTATAATCTAACGGGGAAAGTCAACATCGATAAATTAGAAGCAGGTAACTACAGCAGTGGTGTGTGGAGAAACACAGTGACAGCGGGCAGACTAGCATGGAAAAGGGTCGGCTTTCCCAAGGAACGAGCCTTTACTCTGAGCTCCGGGAATAAATGAGCAGAGCAAAGTCAGGGGGCAGGAGGGACAAGACAGAGAGGGAGCTGCCCACACAATGACGGCCTGTGCAAAGGTCCTGGATGGGAAGCAGTGTGGCTCGCCCCAGCTGTGACAGGAGGCCCTGAAGGAGGATCGCACTGGTTCCTGACCTTATACCATGCCCCAGCCAATGTGGTACCCAAGATGGGCCTTAGAGATGGGAAGAGTTTCCAAGAAAGCACCCAAGACACGACCTTGGCCAAATCAGGCGCATGATGTGCAGATCTGCTGAATTTGCCCTCATATGCTGAGCCGCCAGGAGGCATCCAAAACAAGGGTCACCTTGCATCCACGTCTCAGGGTTCTTAGCTACTTTTTTCTGCAACAGTGGAACCTTGGTTAAATTCGATTTGGCCGGTGGTCAATGCTCCTGAAAGACCGGCAGTGAGCATGGGTTTGGGGATGTGGAGGAAGATTCTGTGAATAAAGCTACTGCTGGAGAAGCCTCTTGGAAGGTGTCTCTTGTAGGAAGGTCACACAATCTCATGCACAGAACAAGAGCTTGGCCCTAAGCAGATCTGGGCTCATGTGGCCTCCCCTTGCACCGGCTGCACGACTTCATTCTTCTACAAATGGGGTAAGCAATACCTTGTTTGCAGGCGTATCAGGAAGCTCAGAGAATGGAGGTCCCACACAGACCTGACAGGCCCTGGATAGGTGGCAGCCATTACTAGTGCTTGGGGATGCTCACACCCCTCCCTCCACGTGACAGTCAACAGGAGTCCTGATGACTCAGCATTTCTCAGCCTGTGCCCTCAAGGGTCCCAGCCCAATCCAGAAACCATCTGGAGGACTCAGGGCCAGAAGCCAGCACAGGACATCAGATGGCAGAGGGGGTGGGACAGCAGACACACCTCCAAGGCCGGATGTAGGCCAGGCATGGCATTGGGGTGGCACAAATGGTACCACTAACACTTACAACACTCACTGCTGGGATCACCCTTTTACAAGTAAGGAAACTGAGGCCCAATAACCCGCCCACGACCACAAAAGTAAGTGGTGCAGCCAGGGCTTGCAGCACCCAAACCTCTCTCAACCTCACCCCTACACTGCTTATGGGCATGGAAATCTAGTCTTCTTTCCACGCGGCCAACAGGAAATAACCCTGGAAGCTTGTGCAAATTTCCAAGGACCTACGGGGCAAGTGCCACCCTGCCACTACCCCACTGTCTGAGCCTCACTTTCCCTTGTGCATAACGGCGATGCCAAGTGAGGCCACACATACCCCACTGCACTGTGGGGAGAGAAGGCGAAATGAAGATTGAAGAGTCTTGAGGAGGGAAAACTTCAATATACAGACGGGGCACTTTAAAGGGGCATCCAGGAGCCCACGTCCAAGGGGACAGCTCCTCTGGGCCATGAGGCCATGGAGTCCCAGCTCACTTTGCAGCAGAGCGGGCAGGGGCTCCAGCCCCAAGAAGGTGGGGGGTGGGCGGGGCCCAGGATGCAAACCCCAGGGCTTCTGCGAAGGGAAGTGGTGCCAAATGAAGGGTGAGCCTTCCCTCCATGCCACCTACAGCACATCAGAAATTGGCAGATTTTTTAAAAAGGAAAAAAAAAAAAAAAAACTGAGGCTAGTGGGGTGGAGTAGAGACCAGGATGGAGCTCCTGGCTCCTGGCTTCAGCCTGGCCCATTCCTGGCTGTTGTGCCCATTTGGGGAATGAACCAGGAGGAGGATATAAATGTGAAACAGGATCTGGAGCCCCCAAGACACTTGGGGGCTTGCTGCAACCAGAGGTGCGAGCCCACGGCCGCTTTAGGGACCGCCCAGCTCATGAATGAGTTCTCTGCATAGTTGACGAAGCAGACTGAATTTTTCAAAAGAAGCCGGGAAGCGTTTCAGATGTGAGGAAAACTCCTAAACTCATCCAACTCTCTCTTCTTCTGATGCCCTAACTCTCCCCAGAGAAGGCTGAAGGGAGGGGGGGAGATTTATCCTGCCCCGGAGGAGAGAGTTCCTGCCCAGACCATTAGGAAATACAGGTCGATCTGCACACATCTGCTCGTTCCAGAACATCTGGGCCTTTCACATCAAAATGAGCAGCTCCAGTGCTGACAGCATGTCGGACGGACTCAGCCCAGGTAGGCTCAGAAGGCAACCTGCTGTCTCCTCTCCCCTCCTGCCCCTTGCTCATGGTCCCAACCAGCTTGCCTTTCAGGGCCTCGGACACTCGAGTTTGCTCCTACCCCTGGGCCTTTGCACATGCTGGTCCCCCATGCCTCGGATGCTCTGTCCCCAGCTCTCCCTCACTGTCCATGCCTCATTCAAGTTGTAGCTTCAGTGAGGTACCTCCAGAATCTCAGTGCAGCAGCACCCATCACAGTTGCGATTAATCATGTGATGGATGTGTTACATCTCCCCGGTACCCTGTGTCTCTATCAGCCAATGTGTTTTTCTTACTATTGTGTCTGCTGGCCTAGCCCAGCAGGTCTCTATCCTGATTGCACGCCTGGGGAGCTTCAACAACTACAGAAGCCTGGGTCACATCACAAACCTATTAAGCAAGAGTAAAGCTCATCAGGTGGTATAAGGCGTGGCCAAGGCTGTGAATTCCCAATTTAAAGAAGACGCCCTGGCCCTCGTAGAGCAATCTTGGTGGCTCCGAGAGTTACAGGAAGACCTTGCTCCCTTTGCTTGTGCATACAATGTATCGTTTCAATGTTGGTCTCCACCCTAGAGATCAATTTTGAGGATGTTCCAGAAGAGAGATTTTGGACAAATCCTCATTGTCAAAGTGGAACCCTAGTCCCTTCTGCAGAGCCCTCCTCCAGCACTCTGTGTCCTCTGACCCTGGCTTATCACCTTCCTCCTCAGAGCCACAGGGCAACGCTGATGTGCTCCCGAGACACACTGGAATACCGCCCGTGAAATCCCCTAATTCTCTCTTGTTTATTTATTTGACAGGCAAAGACACACACACACACACACACACACACACACACACACACAGAGTTTCACTCTCCCAAATGCCTGCAACAGCTTGGACTGGGCCAGAGCAGGAGCCAGGAGCCCAGAACTCAGCCCAGGTCTCCCAAGGGGGTGGCAGGGACCCAATCACTGGGGCCATCACTGCTGCCTCTCGAGGTCTGCATTAGTGGGAAGCTGGAGCCAGGAGCCTGGGCTGGGACTGGAACCCAGGCACCTGGATGTGGGATGCTGGTATCCTAACTGCTAGCCTAAATGCCCACTCCTGGAAATCTCCTAATTTGAATTAAAATAGGCCCAGCTATACCATGAAATATAATGCAGTACTGCACAAAACTGCACATTAAATTTTATTAAAATACGAGGGTTCAAAGCCAGTTTGGGCTAGGCCAAGCCCTCCAGGTCAGCCCCAGGCAGACAGGGAGAAAGGAAGTAAATCATCCATGGTAGCAAGGGTGTACAGAAACTGGAACCCCTAGGCGTTGCCATAAAACTGGGAAATGGTGCAGCCATTGTGAAAACCTTTTCTCCAAAAGGGTAATAGAATGACTAGGGGGCCAGTGACTCTGCTCCTGGCTATACGTACCCCAGAGAAGTGAAAAACAGGCATTTAAATAAACATTACTCACAAATGTACCTGGCAGCATTATTCACAACAATAAAAAAGGTAGAAACAGCCTAAATGTCCACTAGCTGATGAATGGATAAACTCATTTGGTTAATATATATAATGGAATATTACTCAACTATGAAAAGGAATTAAATACTGATGCATGCAACAACATGGATGAACTTTGAAGACATTATGCTAAGTAAAGAAATCAAACACAAAAAATCCTTCAGAAGGGTGCTTCAAACAATTTGTAGGAAATTAATTTCTTAAAAAGGATTTATTTATTTGTTTGAAAGGCAGAGTTACACAGAGGCAGAGGCAGAAGCAGAGAAAGAGAGAGAAGGATCTTCCAACTGCTGATTCACTCCCCAGTTGGCTGCAATGGCTGGAGTTGTGCCAGTCAGAAGCCAAGAGCCACGTGTCAAGAGCCAGGAGCGTCTGGGTCTCCCTGCAGGTGCAGGGGCCCAAGGACTTGGGCCATCTCCTACTGCTTTCCCAGGCCATTAGCAGGAAGCTGGATGGGAAGTGGAATAGCCAGGACTCGAACTGACGCCCATATGGGATGCTGGCCCTGCAGACAGAGGCTTAACCTACTATGCCACAGTGCTGACCCCAGGAAAATGGAATTAAAACTTAATTTAGGGGCAGAGAAACTCTGAAATCAGGTCATAGTTTTTTCATAATACACAGATTCCATGAATTTTTGCCAGACTCTTCCCATGTATGAATTTATAAAAGTTTTTGTACCAAAATAAGCATTTTTTTAAAAAAGTCTTTTACTTATTTTAATGGCAGAGTGACACAGAGAGGGTGAAACAAAGAGAGATCTTCCATCTGCTGGTTCACTCCCCAAATGGCTGCAACAGGGGTGTGAGCCAGGCCAAGACCAGGAGCCTGGAGCTCCATCCTGGACTCTCACGTGGGCAGCAGGGGTCCACCTTGGGTCATCATCCACTGCTTCCAGGTGCGTTAGCATTGAGCCACATCGGAAGCCAGAACAGCTGGGACACAAACCAGCTCTCCGATACAGGATGCTGGCATTGTAGGCGGTGCCTTCACCCGCTGTAATACAACACTGGCCCCAATAAACACTGGCCCCCCCAAAAAAATAATTCCATTTTCTACAAACTGAAGTCCCCTCAGATTATAGGATTTATTTATTTATTTATTTATGTATTTATTTATTTTTTAGCATCCAGCAAGGTAGGTCCACTGAGACAGGAAGCAGATTCGTTGCCAGGAAGAGGAAAGTGGGAGTGACTGCTTCTTGGGCATGGGGTTTCCTTTTGAGGCAATGAACACACCTGGGAACCAGACAGAAGTGAGGCTGCAGAACACCATGAATGCACTAAATGCTACCCACTTGTATTCTTTTAAATGGCCAGTGGCTAACTCCATGTTATGTGAGTTTTACTCCCATTGCAAAGAAATGAGCGAAGCGCCACCATGAGGGACTCTGACTCAGGTGTAGGCTGGCTCGGGACCTGCTTTTTTTTCACCCTGGGTGTCTCCAAGACAAATGGCCCCCTGACACCACCTGGCAGGCAGGGCAGACCTGTGCAGACTATGCAGGACGAATCGGTAACAACGGCGGCTACTTACTGAGTGCCAAGTGTGTGCCAGGCACTGGGCTTGGTGCTTGCAGACAGATGCTCTCAGAACCACGCCGCGAGGGAGGGATGAGCTCTGTTTTATCTTACAGACGGGAGATGGAAGCTCAGAGAGGCCAAGTAAATTGGCCAGGGCACACAGCCGATGGACAACAGATCCAAGCCGGTATCTGTGTGATGCCACAAACCACCTTTTTTTCGCCATTATCTTACATTATGGTATTGTGTCTTTCAACCAGCTCTTCCAGGTGGCAGAAATGTCACTGCTGTGACAATCCAAAAACAATCCAAACCCCAAATCCAAAAATCCGAATCCCAAAATCTGAAATCTGGAATGACTTGGATGGTGACAGGGTGCCATCAGTGGACAACTCCACACCATGAAACTGTTTCACACCCTGAATTATTAAAATATTGTCTAGAATTACCTTCTGTCTGTGTATAAGGTGAATGACTTGCAAATGAATTCTGTGTTCTGACTGAGGTCTTGCCCCCATGCTATCTCATTGTGTGTGTGAAAACAGTCCAAAATCAAAAAGAATCCCAAATCCCAAGCATTTGGATAAGGGACGCACAAGTTGTATGAGCAGTCTTCAAAAAAGTTCATGAACAATGGAATTTAATAATTTTCTTAGGTTCAAAAATTCTGACATCTAGGCATGGTTTCTTATAATACATGTTTTCCATGGACTTTCTGAAGCCCCATTGTGTGCACTGTGCCCTTTATCTCAGACCGTCTTCTTTCAAGTGTGGTCTTCAGTCCAGTAGCTCAGTAGCCCCTGGGAGTTCATGCAGATTCTCATCCTGAGTTTGTTGAATCACACCCTGCTGTCCCCAGATAACTCGTGTGAGAGGCTCAGGTTCTACACCTGCAGTGTCCACTAGGGCCACCAATAGCCACAGTGGCTCTCTAAATTAAAACCAAGTACACTTGAGGGGCCGGTGCCACGGCTCACTAGGCTAATCCTCCGCCTGTGGCGCCGGCACACCAGGTTCTAGTCCTGGTTGGGGCGCCGGATTCTGTCCTGGTTGCTCTTCTTCCAGTCCAGCTCTCTGCTGTGGCCCAGGAAGGCAGTGGAGGATGGCCCAAGTGCTTGGGCCCTGCACCCGCATGGGAGACCAGGAGGAAGCACCTGGCTCCTGGCTTCGGATTGGCGCAGCACCGGCCACGGTGGCCATTTAGGGGGTGAACCAACAGAAGGAAGACCTTTCTCTCTGTCTCTCTCTCTCACTGTCTAACTCTACCTGTCAAATAAATAAATAAATAAAATTAAAAAAAAAAAAAAAAACAAAACCAAGTACACTTAACACCTCAGCTCTTCCATACAGTGGCCACAGGTGCACACGCTCCCTGGCCACATGTGGCTGGTGGCTGCCACGCTGGCCCACACAGAATGGATGCTCTCATCAGTGCAGAGAGTTCTGTAGGACAGGGCTCTACAGGGCGGGGCAGCTCCGTCTCAGCTCTGCCAACACCCAGGAAGAGCTCTCTGCTGTGGGCAGGGCTTTCTGCACACGGCGGAGCAGCAGGGTCTCCCACTGGGAGTGGTCTGGCCCCTCACAGGCCCTTGGCACGGTCTGGAGACATTTTTGGTTGTCACAACTGGAGGTACTGTTACCATCGACTGAGTGGAGGCCAGAGATGCTCCTGAACACCCTGAAAAGCACAGGACAGTCCCCCACAACACAGAAGTAGGCGGCCCAAACGTCGCTGGTTTGAGAAACTGAAGAGTTCTCCAGAAAGCATGGGCAGGCCCAGTAAAACCTGCAGCAGGAGGCCAGTGAGATGAAGTGCCTTCCCCAGAACCCTGAGGGGCTGGTGTCCGAATTATAAGGTGTCTGTTGTTGCCATGAAAGCAGAATAAGAAGCCTTGGTTTCCAGAATGATCCATGAACTCATTGCTAAAAGTCCCTACTTTCCCTACTTTTCAAGTCCCAAGGGCTAGGAAAGGAAGAAGCTCATGCTTGGCATTCATGTCTGGAACACAACCTGCTGCTGGTTAGATTTAGTCAGGGGCTGGCACTGTGGCACAGCAGGTGAACGCCCTGGCCTGAAGCATCGCATCCCACATGGGCGTCGGTTCTAGTCCCGGCTGCTCCTCTTCCTATCCAGCTCTCTGCTATGGAAGCAGTGGAAGATGGCCCCAGTCCTTGGGCCCCTGCCCCCACGTGGGAAACCTGGATGAACTCCTGGCTCCTGGCTTCAGATAGGCACAGCTCTGGCCGTTGCGGCCAACTGGGGAGTGACCCAGCAGATGGAGGACCTCTCTTTCTCTCTCTCTGCCTCTCCTCTCTTTGTGTAACTCTGACTTTCAAATAAATAAATAAATCTTTAAAAAAATTAGTCATTAGGCCGGCGCCGCGGCTCACTAGGCTAATCCTCCGCCTTGCGGCACCAGCACACCGGGTCTAGTCCCGGTCGGGGCGCCGGATTCTGTCCCGGTTGCCCCTCTTCCAGGCCAGCTCTCTGCTGTGGCCCGGGAGTGCAGTGGAGGATGGCCCAAGTCCTTGGGCCCTGCACCCCATGGGAGACCAGGAGAAGCACCTGGCTGCTGCCATCGGATCAACGCGGTGCGCCGGCCGCAGCGCGCCGGCCACGGCGGCCATTGGAGGGTGAACCAACGGCAAAGGAAGACCTTTCTCTCTGTCTCTCTCTCTCACTGTCCACTCTGCCTGTGAAAAAAAAAAAATTTAGTTACTTGTTCATCCACCCGCTTATGCCAAAGTGTTTGCTGAGCACCTGCTATGTGCCGGGTACTCTTTGGGTGTTGAAAACGCAGCAGTAAATCAAACAAACAAAAGGTTTCTGCCCTTGTGGTTCTGGGAGTCTGGCATGGAGAGCAACAGCACACAAGTAAGCAAATATAAAGATGTCTTGAAAAGTTGTGGAAGAATGGAATTAAAAGATAAGTTTATTTTGGTGCAAAAAAATTTTGAAACCCAGGCAAAAACTCATGCATGATTTTTTCATAATATGCATTTTCCGTGAGCCACTTGAAGACCCCTGCTCCCAAGCGGCTTCCTGCTAATGAGCACCCTGGGAGGCAAAAGGTTGGGGCTCAAGGACTTGGGGTTCCTGTTATCTGCATGAGAGACCTGGACTGAGCTCTGTACTCCTAGCGGGTCTAGCCCCAACTGCTGTGGGCTTTGGGGGATGGGAAAGATTGTCCCACTTTCAAACAACAACAATAATAAACCCTTGTCTACCCTTAGCTTGCAGCATTAACCCTGGGGGCAGCACCTGCTGCTTGTCTCCAGGCTGGCGAGCACGCCCTGTCAACTCTGGTGAATGAGACGGTGAGAAAAAGGGCAGGGCTGGATGAGCACAGAGGGGAACCGGAAGAAGGATCAGCCTTCAGCCAGGGCTTCCTTCCAGTTCCGACTTCCTCCTTCCACTAGACAGGCATCCAAGACAAAAAGCAGGCAGTGTAGGTCAGGGGCCTGGACATCTACTCTGGACTCCGAGATCGTCTGGGCCTCTGCACCTCGGAATGGCTTCAGCTCAGAGACATCTGAGGCAGAGAGGAGACCTGGTAGCAGTAGCTGCAAATATGAGGCTCCCATATTCGTACTATTCACGATACAAGGCATTAACAGGCATCTTCAAAGACCTAGAACTTCAAAATATGAAGATGCCTAGGCTCTGTGGTCCCCAGAACTCTGGTGACAGGAACTCAATTCAACTATCCCACCTGGGTAATAGGGACCCAAGGACTTAAGTCATCTTCTGCTGCCTCCCAGGGTGGACACTGGCAAGAAGCTGGAATACGAAGCAGAGCTGGGACTTGAACCCATATACTCCAATATGGGATGGGGGCATCACAAGCAACTTAACTTCTGGATCAAATGCCTGCCCATGTCCACAAGTATTTTAAAGCCCCCTCCTATAACTTGCAGCCAAAGTCAGAACCCTAGGTAGGGGCAGGCATTGTGGTGCAGCAGGTTCAGTTCATGGAGTTCCGGGTCCTGGCTTCAGCCTGACCCAGCCCTGACTAGTGTGGGCATCTAGGGATAAACCAGTGGGTGGAAGATCTCTCTTGTCTCTCTCAAATAGATGAAAACAAATAATCATAACAATAATGACAAACGCTGGCTAGTGCCAGTAAAGGAAAGAGCATTAGCAAGTTCACAGCTGTGTGTTTTGTGTGCGCCCCTACTCACAAGACCGTGTGCTTCGAAGCGTGGCTCTACCTGGACTGCAGTTTCTTCATCAGCTGAGCCCCCAGTTTCACAACAAGAAGCCAAGCTCACCAGGCACTTTCACACATCCATACTTATGCTGGGGCAGAGGTCTTAACAGGCCTCGGAAAATACAGCTCATGCGTCCCGAAGAGCATCTGTTGAGCACCGTTACACACCAGGCATTTGCTGCCAGTGACTGGCGCACAATAGTGAGCAAAGACAAAACACCCTGGTCTCACAGTGACTTCGTTTTAATATGGGGAAAGAGAATAAAAATAAAGAACTGGAATTAAATAGTATGTTAGATGGTTAGAGATGCTATGGAAAAAATAAAGCATGAGATGGGGTGGAGTCAGGGAGGGCCTCCCTAAGATGGTGACACCTGAGCAAAGACCCAAGGGAGGTGAGCAAATGGTGGGGAGATGTGGGGGACGGAGCACCCAGGAAGAGAGGCCAGCAGGGGCCTGCAATGGGCAGACCCCTGATGTGATAGAAGAGCTAGAAGAATTCGGTGGTGTGGCTGGGATAGTGAGAAGGAAGCAAGTGGTAGGAAATGAGGTCAGAGGAATTCTAAGGCGGATTTAAAAATAACAAAACAGAGAAACACAGACACACCAGAGTGGGCTGGTCACACAGGGTGCTCAGGAAAGGCCTGGGCAAGAGGGCGTCACTTGAGCTGAGACCTGAATGAGCCGCAAGATCTGAGATGTTCAAAGCCATGATGGAAGCTAACGCAATGGTCCAGAGGTAGGGATGAGCTTTGCGTGGCAGGTGCACAGGAGTCCCCCATCATGTGGGTAATGGTTCTCCACCTGCAGTGACTCTGCACTCTGGGGAATGCTGCACAGGACAGCCCCTCTCAACAGAGAATGGTCTGGATCACTTCTCGGCCTTCTGGCTAAGATCAAGTGTGAGAATGGTCTGGCCCTGGGGCAGGACCTTGAAAGCTACTGAGAAGCCTGAGGACTCACTAATGCCCGTGCTAGCAGAGTATCATCCCTACACGCGGCACCTCCATGACATGCAGCTGCGAGACGACAGGGAGGGTGCCAGAGACGAGAGGGGAGCTGTGCTAAGGTCACCCCAGCCTGATGTGATCTCTCCGGGAGCCCTTCAAACAGAGGCGAAGGCGCTCAAACACAGAGAGGCCACGGAGGCTGACTTCAGGCAGAGCGACACCTCCTAGAGCCATCCTCCAGCGGCCGAAGTCCTTGAGGAGTCAAGCGGGCCCTGGTCTGGAGAGAGCACAGCCTGGTACGGTGAAGAGGCCAAGGGCTGGAGAATGCTGAAGTCTGGTGACCGCAAGTGAACAGGCTGAAGCCAGTTTGTGGATAGCTCACAGCTCAAGAAGGAAATCCCAGGGCCGAATCGTACGCAGCAGGTTAAGCAGCCGCCTATGACACCGCCATCCCATGTTGGAACATCAAGTTCGAGTCCCGGCTGCTCCACTTCCAACCCAGCTACCTGCTAATGAGCCTGGGAAAGCAGTGGAGGATGGCCCAAGTGCTTGGGCCCCTGTACCCATGTGGGAGACCTCGAAGAACCTTCTGGCTCCTGACTTCAGCCTCGCCCAACCCTGGCCATTGTGGCCATTTGGGGAGTGAACCAGTGGATGCAAGTTTCTCTCTGTCTCTCTCCATCTCCCCATCACCCTGTAACTTTGCCTTTCAAATCAATAAATACATCTTAAAAAAAATAAAGAGTTAAATCACTCGGGGAAACCCAACTCTGGGCAGAAGGAGAGGGACTTAAATCGGGGCGCCAGGGGAGAAGCCCACCAAAGCCTGTCATGCAGCACCTGTAAGATGCAAACGAGGAGCGGAAAGAGGCCCAAGCATGCCTCCCACCCTCGGCCCCACTGGAAGCCTTGATGCACGCAGAGAGGCTGGACCTGCCTCAGGGGGAGGAGACTCTAGATGAGTTCTCATCATGTGGGAATGAGAAACACAGCTCAGTGCAGAAGCAGGCCAGGATCCTGCCAGGATCACCACTCAGAGACACTTTTTTAATGTGGTGAAGGGGTGGGGCTGCACCGTGGTGACTGTGTTCCCACAAAATTCCTGATGGCACTTACAGGCCCGTGTCTGCGAGTTTCTAGGTAGGCAGACACCGCTGATACACTGGCGGCCAGGCCCAGCTTCCTCCTCCGTGTTTTTAAATAGCACTGATTCTTTGGGGCTGGCATTGTAGCACAGCAGGTTAAGCCACCACCTGTGATGCCAGTATCCTATATCAGCCACGGTTTGAACCCCAGCTGCTCTGCTTCAGGTCCAGCTCCTTGCTAATTCAGCCAGGAAAGAAGCAGAAGATGGTCTAAGCACTTGGGCCCCTGCCATCCTGGATGGAGTTCCAGGCTCCTGGCTTCAGCCTGGCCCAGCCCTGGTAGCTACAGCCATCTGGGGAGTGAACCATTGGATAGAAGAGGAGTCTCCCTCTAACTCAGCCTTCCAAATAAAATAATCTTTTTTAAAAAACTGATTCTTCTCCACCTATAAAACATATTCAACATTTTAGAAAAAAATACAAAATAATAAAAAAAAAAAAAAACCAGGGCTGTGACTGTGGCTTAGCAGGTTAAAGCCATGCCCTGCAGTGTTGGCATCCCATATAGGTGCTGGTTCAAGTCCTGGCTGCTCTACTTCTGATCCAGCTCCCTGCTAATCTGCTTGGTAAGGCAGCAGAAGATGGTTCAAGTGCTTGGGCCCCTGCACCCACGTGGGAGACCCAGAAGAAGCTCCTGGCTCCTGGATTTGGCCTGGCCCAGCTCTGGCTGTTGCTGCCTTTGGGGAGTTTACCAGCAGATGGAAGAACTCTGTCTCTGTCTCTCCCTCTCTCTTTCTGTAACTCAGCATTTAAAAAAAAAAAAAAAAAGGAGAAAAACCACTGATAATAATCTTTCCACTTGGTGAGATTTTTTTTGGCTAAACTTTCAAGACATATATTTGAGATCCTGTTGCAAATATAATTTTGTACCCTGCGTGTAGCATAAACATGTTGTCATGTTGTTAAAAGCTCTTTGTGAACATTAGTTTAGCCACTGAGTAATAATTCCCTGAGAATGGAGGTATATTCCCGAGTGCTGTAGGGAGCAGACGCCCACTTGGCCTTGAGACTTACTTCTTCTATAGGGACTGTGGAGCCACCCCCAGTGCTGAGAACAGCAAAGTCCCATTTGCTGAGCACTTCCTACTGCGGCCAGGCACTGCGCCCCCACACGCTGGGTGGCTGTGGGACCGTCGCACGCAGAATGTGCTCCCTTTCCTTGGACTCAGGACTTGTGCATTCCACTGGGCAGAGGGTTAGCGCTTGCTCCCGTCACGAAGAAACAGAGACAAACCCTCCCTTCCAACTGAGAGGAAGCTCTAGGCGCTAGTTAGGCACGGGAATGGAGGAAGTGTGCGGTAGGGCCAGGGAAGCAGAGGCAACGTGGACAACTGGAAGGTTCCAGAACGGCCCTCAGGGCTCTTGTAGAGACTCATGCAAGGTGCCTGGATCCCTAACCTACCGTGTGGAGGGAAGCCATTCCCAATCAGGAATACCCACGTCTGACTGCAACAAGGGGAAGAAACAAGCTTCTTTCGTGTTAAACTCCTGATATTTGGGAGATGAGTATAGTAGTTAGTGTTGCCTTAACCAATGCAAGATACAAATTTGATTTTTTTAAAAAAAGGTATGGATTGGATAGACCTACAAAGGTACTTTTAAAAGTTCATGAGAAAAGAAACATCTTTTAATTTAATGTTTTCATGAACCTTTGGAAGTACCCTCACATATATCATAAGCAGGAAACCTCTCCTACATCCGAAAGGAGGTAAATTCAGGATCAAATATGGTGGAGAGTTCAGCCTGCTAGCTCTTGAATTGAGATAAGCTAAAAATGTCAACAGACTTAACAGGGGTTGAGATCAATTCATGAGCACAGCCCATTTCAGACAGACAACATCTGGGCATGTTAACAAGATAAAAATGAAAAGTTCGTTTTTACAAAAAGGTGTAATCTCCAACAAAGAAAACAAGTGAATATCACTCATGTTAGAGATGGGGGCCACTTTATGGAAAACACACAGAATATGGAAAAGCAGAAACTAAAGATACAGGTACAAGATACCTGAGCCTGGAGCAGGCTCGAATACTGTGAGAGTCCATCAGCCCAGCAGAATGGTCAAGAGACTCATGACCCAGAGATACCAGAGCAATGGAGGGCAGGATCAGTGAGGCTGAAAAGAGGGGAGACTCTATGAAATCTGGAGCCAAAGAGTTGAACCCCTCCTTGGGCAGCTCATGAGGCAGCCAGGTATCTACTCTCTCAAGCAAGAAAAGTGGGATATCCTTCTCTGGAAAAACTGAATGGGCCCAAAGAGAAGATGAGATCCAAGAATACTAGAACCAATTTAGTAAAATAGTACGGAAAATTCCAGATGACAGCTTTATAATAGGTGTAAGGAGCAACCAGGTCAGACCTGAGATGAGTTGAGGATTCTGGCAGAAAATATCCAACTGGCTCGAGAGTTCAAGAGAAAAAAGTGAGGATATGATATAGTATATGGTAGATGGAGAAAAAGAAAAAGAAAGGAAGGAACAAAGGAAGGATAAAGGAAGGAAGAAAGAGAGAGAGAGAGAGAGAGAAAGAAAGAAAGACAGACAGGCAAGGCAAGGCAGCAAGGCAATGAGAAACTCCTGGAAAAACAAAAGACCGTAAAGAAAGTATTCACAATATATTTCTTGGCTCCAAAGAAAATAACACAGCAGGCATCAGAGTCACACTTCAATGCACTCAACATCAGGTAAGTAAGTAAATGAACAAGTCCATCGGGTATTGGAGCACTTGCACACATTGTGTGAGAGGCAGGGATTGTGGCAAACTAGAACAGGCGTGCCTACACTAAAGGGACATCCTCCAGCAGGTTTACCACCTGGGAAGTTGGACTTGAATGTAATATATCTTCCAATTTTTAAAAACAAAACCCTAAACTCCAAAGTTTTAAAATTTAAACCAAATTTAAGGCTAACAACCTTAAAAATCAGTAGGCAAATCAAACAAGTAGGTTCAGCTGTGGACTGAC
The DNA here is from genome assembly GCF_964237555.1 of Oryctolagus cuniculus. NCBI lineage: Eukaryota > Metazoa > Chordata > Mammalia > Lagomorpha > Leporidae > Oryctolagus > Oryctolagus cuniculus. The sequence goes on along the minus strand of NC_091436.1, from coordinate 127,628,271 downwards.
TACATACAGCGTGGTAGGTTGACTGGCAGCTACAAAATAAAATTGTAAATGCTCTCAGTGTTAAGAATGTAAAAGAAGAGAGAGATAACAGACGTTAGAAAGAGGAAGGCAGGCTAGGTAAGGATGCTATCATCATCATCATCTTACTGAACAGGGCCACAAGAGGTACGGTTGCTAAGGAACAAGAAATTTGACAGCAATACTCTTACTTATAAGGTAACCAAATAGAGGAACTATAAATAATGATATAACTATGCTGTAAGGATGTGGGCAGTGCCAGTGAGCTACATCATCATCTATCATTACAGGAAGTCTGTAGATAATTTCTACGATAGGAATAAACTTAAAGCACATTATTCCAAATATGGAGGCAAATGTCAGAAAAAAATCATCCAAGAGTTAAAAGTGTTTGCCTCAAAGGAATGGGAATGATTAAAAAGGGAAGGGACCAAGAGACTACTGTTTTTATTATTAATTCTTCTGAACCCCTCGCCCCCAACAACAAAAAATTATTGTCAAGAAAAAGAATCAATGCATGGAGTTGCCTACTGGGACAGATAACTCAGCCTGGGGGCTCTGGGTAAGACACCATGGATGACACACAAAAGAGTTCAAAGACAGGTAATTTAATGAATGGGTCAGTTAGGCGTGTGGGGAGGCTTTAGGCAACAGGCAATACATAGGGCAACACCTACAGATGAGGACCAAGCAGGAAACACCTACCACCCCTGAGTCTGAAGGGCAAGTGGAAGAAGGAACAGTGACGGGAGCCCACTGTGTGGGAAGGACTGGGGGAGGGCACAGCTGTAAAAGACAGCCCTTTCCAGAAATCGGTGGAAGCAGCCAGGGAGCCGGGGGATTAACACTCCAACCTTGCTTTCCTCCTGTTCTTATCTCATCTGCTGGCTCCCCCAGTTGGTCAAACCCAACTGTGCCCAGAAGGTAAAGTGAAGGAGCCCAGCTGACACACTCCCCAGGGGACAGCACCCGCCCAGGCTACACGGCAGGGCAGGGGACAGATGGGGCAGAGGAGGCAAGTGGAGACTCACCAGCACATATTCCCAGACCTCCACTACGCAGCTCTCCCATCACCTGTGTGACAGTGAAGGACGCCTTAGGCAAAGCTCGTGTTTGTCCAACGGTGGCCTTTCTGACCTTCGCCATTTCAGCAGCAGAACTGGGGGACAGGCAGTAGGAGGGGACAGAGGAAGGGCACTTCCCCTCCAATGCCTTCAGTAAGCACACACGGGCGGCCCCAAACTCTTTCGAGAATCCCATCTTGTTGGCAATGGAGAGATAAGGATACAAGGCAGTGGGGCGAGCACAGAGGAAGATGGCGATCACAAATGCCTCCACGCCCCCACGCGGGGTGGAGAGGAGGAGAACACGTCTCCCCAGGCTCTCCTGAACAAGGGAGCCTTGGTGGACCCCCGAGGTTGAATGCAATGAGACACGTTTGGAGGCAGAGGAATGAGAAACAGGCTGTTGGCCAGGCTGGGTAGCATGGTGGGGCGGGGGGTGGAGGTGGAAATCCAAATGCCAGGCCCAGGAGTCAGCACTTTATTTTTTGACAAGATATTGTCAAGGTTTTCTGATCAGGTGATGTGTCTGAGGCAGTAGGGAAATCATATGGCTGGGTGCCCTTGACATGTGCTGAACCGATGTCAGGGAGAGAGAAGGATGTCAGGGAGAGAGAAGGCGGGGCCTAGGAGGAGACTTCTCCCAGGGGCTACTTTGTATCTGCAGAAGGCTGCAAGGTAGACAGGGCAGATGGACAGAGGCACACATCAAACTCAGCTATGAGGTCCACCCCTCTACTACGTCTTTCCTGAGTAAACCCTGCTTTCCTGGCAGTGGGGCAATTAGGCCCCAACCATCAGAGCCTGGAATACTTCACTAAACTCCTGTTTCCTGCTACTAAGGTACGGCTCCCTTGAATGCAAGAATGGTGACCAACTCATCTCTATAGTCGCTGGTCCCAGCACAGGGTGTGGTCCGTAACTGGGGCTACACTGGCTGGCTGGCCTGGCGGGACGGGGAACAGTGGCCTGTACGAGGGTGGCGGCGATGCAGCACAATCGATCGGATCTGAAGCCCGCGTGCCTCCCGGAGCCTGCAGGTCTCAGGCCTGTCTCTCTTGGAAAGTGGGAGATTATAACATAATTGCTTTATCACTCTGCAAATATTCCCCAGCTTGTGAGGGCATGTTTGGTTATTAACAGATCATGCAACAAATCATACGCAGGAAACAAACCATAAATGATAGACAGCTGGGGCCCTGGGCCAGAACCCGAGACCGAAACCTCCTCTTAGGCGCTATTTAGGAAGACAGGGTCAGATGCTCCGGCTTGCTCTGCTTCACAGGTTCTTACTGCCCTTTGCAGGAGGATGACAAGGGCGAGCAGCCCTTCCCACGGGGCTGTTTTCCCACCAGCAGATCACCCTTTGCCACCGGCTTGTTGTTAACTCATGTTCTTGGCAAAAATGATAGAAAGCAAAGCAGTGCTCTCGCATTAGGCTCCAGAATAACAACAGCTGTTGGAATTAAACAGCCAGGCTCCTGGCTTGATAGGGAGTAAGAACAACCTCCTTCCAAAGGTGCTCCCAGGAGGGTGAGGGGCTGCTGGGTGGTCACCTCCCTAAACACAACAACCCACTACCTGTAATCAGAGACGGCGGCTGTCTTCCACACCGTGATCCCACCAGCCACTTAACAGAAGTCAGTCTCTCAACACCAGCGGAAGAGCAGAATGGCTCTGAGGTTCTAGCTGTTAGCCTGAGACACTGGAGCATCCCCTGATGTGTTTCATAAATCCTACAAGTAAGGGTGGGGCGGAGCCCGAGACACTCAGAGCCACCAGGAAGCAGGCAGGGAGTGACTACTTCTCCACCTCTCCTTCACCCGGGTAGGAAGGGGAACACGCCTGCTGTCTGCTGGTCCCAGAGGGAGAATGTCCGGGCGGCACCTTGCACCTGTACTCCCCTGTGCATGTCCCAAAGTGGCTTCACCAACACGTCTCACTGGAACCATCCCAGGGGAGTAACCGGAACAGGTCCCTTCATTCCCCTTTTGCAGATGGGAAAATTAAGGTGCAGATTACCTGTGTAGGCAGCTTGCTCAGGGTTTCCGAGCCTTGGAATGCTGATGACTCACCCTTCTCTGTATCCTCAGACCCATAAGAACCGCTCCACAGGTGTTTACAGAGGCGACAGGACTCCCAGAGCCAAGCTACCCCAGTAACTGCTCCCAGGACTTGGTTCCTTTATTTGCAGGATAACAACACTTTTCTCCTTCTAGGGCTCACGTGAGGATCAAGCGCATTCATCCACGTAGTCGTTGTCAGCACTGCTGGGACACAGTACTCTCTGTATCAGCTACTACAATTGTTGTTGGGGTTGGGACTGCTACCAAGAAAACAGCGCAAGGGACCATGAAAGAGAAAAGATGTCCAGGAAGGCCCTTCTGAGGATGCAGCAAGACCCAAGTTAAGACAAGGCACAGCAAGGCCCGGGGCCTGGAAGTAGAGATGTTAACCCGGTGTGTGTGAGCGCAGGCGAAGTGGGCGAAGAGGCAGGTTTTTTGTTTGTTTGTTTGTTTGTTAACATTTATCTGATTTATTTGAAAGGTAGAGCTGGAGGGGTGAGGGGCAAGGGGGGAACGGGGGAGGGAGGAAGAGGTAGAGGAGGGAGGGAGAGAGGGAGAGGATCTTCCATTTGCTGGTTCACTCTTCAAATAGCTAAAACTGCTGGGGCCAGGCTGAAGCCAGAAGCCAGGAGCTTCTTCCAGGTCTTCCATGCGGATGCTGGGGCCCAAGCATTTGGGCCATCCTCCACTGCTTTCCCAGGCACATTAGCAGGGAGCTGGATAGGAAGTGGAGCAGCTGGGACTTGAACCAGCGTTCATATGGGATGCCAGCACTGCAGGTGGCAGCTTTACCCGCTACACCATAGCACCAGCCCGGAAAAGGCAGTTTTGTAAATTGTCACAGTCCTCCTCATTATGGTTTTTGTGTCCCGGTTCCTATCCTTAATTTTTAGGAGGCCAGGTGGGATTATCCACCTGAACAGCGATCACACAGTGGGCAAAGTGCTGAGGCCACAGTGTTCCGAATCGGCCCGAGGGACCTGCTTTGCTGAAACTTAAACATCCCTCTGGGTTACTGGCTTGGGGAAAGAGGGTTCCGGTTCCCCTGATCCTGGAAGCCCCAGCTTCCGCCCAGCAATGGCAGCTCAGAGCAACTGACCAGCACCCGCCCCCATCAGCCTCGCCCTGAGCAGGTCTCAGCAGGAAGCAACTTGGCAAGTGGGGAGGAAGGAGCGCTGGGAGGACCCCCACGCGGAAGGCAAGGGCACTGCACTGAAACGGCGCTGTGTTGTGGCATCTGAGGCCAATCTGTGCTATTATCATAGGAAAGCAGAGCTGAGCCAAGTCACGTGGGCCTTTGAGAGCGCAGATCCCATTTGTCTCATCTTTGCTCTCATTTGGGCTCCATTAGTGAGCACAAACTTGGCCAGGAGCAGCCCCTTCCCCTGACCACCAGCTTGGTTCCAGTGGCCCTTATAGCCAACACTGCCCTGGGAGGCCAGACGTTGGGGGCAGCAGGGGCTCCTTGAGATCAGCGGCCATGCTCAACCACATCACATCCACACGCCTTGTGACAATCACCCCCTGCCCCTGGACACCCCAACGTGAGGCAGGTCCTGGAACACTTGGGCCGACTGCGTCCAGATCATTAATGTGGGGTCCCAGTGGGGACTACCTCCTCCCCCAGGACCAACCCCCCACCTGCCATCCCCTACACAGCTGGGCAGACCCTAGAAGAACCATCAACTGTCTTTTGAAGGAACTGAGGCTGGAATCTGGAACTCAGTGGCAGGCACGTCTGCAGTCCTCCAGGCCCAGCAAATGCAGTAAAGAAACTCAAAAAGCCCAAGGTTCAGATTATTCTGGAAGCATTACACAAAGGCAGAAGACCGATAAATTCTACTGTTTAAAACTTATTAATTCTATGTGTAAACAAACAAAAAGGAGCAAATAAAATTAAATGTCAACAAAATGAAAAAATAATATCCCATGTGTATATAAATATCCTTAACATATAAAGAGAGCTTAAAAATCAATACGAAAATGATAAACACACACAGAGAAAAATGGGTTACAGGCAATCCACAAAAGAAGAAAAACAAGTGGTGCAAACATATGAAAAATGGTCAACCTCAGGAGAAATCAATAAAATGCAGATTAAAATAACCTATCAAATTGAAAAAGGTTTTCAAATCACACGGCAGCATGGGCAAGAACGTGCAGGAGGCAAGCATACTCATGCACTGATGATGGAAAAGCAAATGGTACGTGGACCGATATCCATCAGATATCAGTGTGCATGCACTCTGACCCAGGACACAGTCCTGCAGAACCTCACCTTGCAGACATAAAGCATGAACATATGTTCACAGATGCCCAGTCCAAAGACACAGGCTGTAGAGAAGCAGGGATACGCACTGCTGCTAGAGATGCGAATCAGTACCAGGTTAACAGAGACCAATTTAGCAACGTGCATCAGACTCACACGGCCATGTGGAAAGGCCCTCCCACCTCCAAACCCTTCCCTGTCTCTTGAAAGAGCTCTCTTTCTCATGAAAGAGCTGGGAGTAGGGACTTTGTGTCCATGGAAGTAAAATGTTTGTCGTTAGCCATTCTTTCCCTGGAAAGTCTGGAAATGTTCTAAACCAGGCACGGCACCTGCGATGGCTTCAATGTCCCCACCAAAACTCACGGTGCAATGCACTCCCTAGTGTGAGGCATGAAGAGGTGACAGCAGGTGAAACCTTTGGAAGGTGACTGGGTCGTGAGGACTCTGCCCTCACGAATGGATGAATTCCTCCCTCATGTGGGGATTAATGGATGAATAGGTCATTAAGGGAGTGGCTTTGCTCTGAAACCACCCTAGATCTCCCTCTTCCTGGTCCCGTGATGAGGTGTCCTGCACCACGTAAAGACCCTCACCCACAAGAAGGCTTGACCTTAGACAACCCAGCTCCAGAACCACACATGAATAAACCTTATTCTTTATAAATGACCCTGTGTGTGGTATTCAGTGATAGCAACAGAAAAAGTCTAAGGCAACAACCTTAAGAAGAGAGCTTGTGAGGGGCAGCTGAGGCACAGGTGCGTGGGCTGAGCCCAGGGAAGCAGTGCCCACTCCGCTACCCCCTAGATGTCTGCAGAGAGAGAACATCCACGACAGGGTCCCGGAGATGACCAAGCTCCCCTGGAGGTGAAGCTGGTGGCAAAGCAACCTTTGCCCCGTGGGCAGCTGGCAGCACTGCAAGAGAGAGAGACAGCTGCAGGGGTGGGGCTGGGAGCAGGGACCTCTTCCTCAGCCTCTTAGGCAGACAACAGTCTGGGCTCTCTGATGCATGGGACGGTCCCCTCTAGAGGCAAGGAGATAACTCTTGCTAATTTCCCAGGGTCCCCGTCCCCAGCACCATAAACCTCACTCTTGTACATATGCCCAGTAGGCTCTCGGCTACTTGGGGCCAAGGAATACATCCTCCATAGGCTCTTTTTTTTTTTTTTTTTTTGACAGGCAGAGTGGACAGTGAGAGAGAGAGACAGAGAGAAAGGTCTTCCTTTGCCGTTGGTTCACCCTCCAATGGCCGCCGCAGCCGGCGCGCTGCGGCTGGCGCATCGCCCTGATCCGATGGCAGGAGCCAGGTGCTTCTCCTGGTCTCCCATGGGGTGCAGGGCCCAAGCACTTGGGCCATCCTCCACTGCACTCCCTGGCCACAGCAGAGAGCTGGCCTGGAAGAGGGGCAACCAGGACAGAATCTGGCACCCCGACTGGGACAAGAACCCAGTGTGCCGGCACCGCAAGGTGGAGGATTAGCCTAGTGAGACGTGGTGCCGGCCTTCCATAGGCTCTTGAAGGTAGTCCGTGATTATGTTGATGTCATGGTGTTAGCAACTTCCTAAGAATCCCAGAAGGCTGCGTTCTGGCCAGGAAGCTCTAAGTCAGGAAAGGAAACTATTGCATTTGGGTAGGACGGGGTGCTGGATGGAGCAGCTGGCTCAGAAATGTTGCCCGTCTCTTCTGAGCTGAGAGGAAAGAAGGAAACTGGAGTTTAGCTTTTAAGGACCCGGCTCTCTCTTATTATTCTAATAACTATATAAGGATAATTCAAAAAAGTTCATAGATGGGGCTGGCATCGTGGCAGCCTCCTGCAACGTTGGCATCCTATATGGGTGCTGGTTCATGCCCTGGTTGCTCCACTTTTGATCCAGCTCCCTGCTAATGGCCTGAGAAAAGCAGCAGAGGATGGCCCAAGTGCTTGGGCCCCTGCTACCCACATAGGAGACCCAGAAGAAACTCCTGGTTTTGGCTTGGTGCAATGTTGGCTGTGGCGGCCATCTACAGTGTGAACCAGCAGATGGAAGATTTCTCTATCTCCCTCTCTCTAACTCTGACTTTCAAATACATAAATAAATCTTTAAAAAAAGTTCACGGATTTAAAAGATACCTTTATTTTCATGCAATTTTTTTTGAAGTCCATTATAGTTTTCTCCATAAGGTACCAGCCCAGGGACTTTTTTTTTTTTTTTTTTTTTTTTTTTTGATAGGCAGAGTGGACAGTGAGAGAGAGAGACAGGGAGAAAGGTCTTCCTTTTCCATTGGTCACCCCCCAATGGCCGCTGCAGCCGGCGTGCTGCGGCTGGTGCACTGCGCTGACCCGAAGCCCAGAGGCAGGTGCTTCTCCTGGTCTCCCATGCGGGTGCAGGGCCCAAGCACTTGGGCCATCCCCCACTGCCTTCCTGGGCCACAGCAGAGAGCTGGACTGGAAGAGGAGCAACTGGGACAGAACCGGCACCCTAACCGGGACTAGAACCTGGGGTGCCGGCGCCACAGGCAGAGGATTAGCCTATTAAGCCGTGGCGCCGGCCACAGCTCAGGGACTTTTTGAAAAGCCCTCGCATAAGGGGCACCCGTGACGTTTCAGGGACATTGGAAGGCAAGGGAATCAATTCTTGCCCCAGGGAGATCTACCGAGGACATTGGAGGTTAAGATGCAAGTCTGGTCAAAATGCAAGTGCGTCTTAACTTCCAGAGGCTCATCTCACATGCCTTGCCTCTGCTTTCCGGGGATCTCACATGAGCGGGAAGCTATGTTTTAGGGAGCCCACAACTGCTGTCAATGCTTATGAGTGTCCATAAAAGAGCAAGTTAAAATCCTCTTCATGTGGAGTCACAGATGTCCAAGGGCACATGTGCCTCTGTTTTCCAAAGACCCCATCATTTTGTTCCACCAGGCAGGCCCCTTGCACACCGGGCCTCTTCCCTGTTGCCGCTGGCTCAGCTGCCATGAACCTGCAGCAGCCACAGCCCAGTTAGCGGCGGCCCTCCACCCCACTGTGGCTTGGAGAGATTCCTTCTTGACCCAAGAAGACATGAGCTTTGGTGTCAGAACAAGGGTTCAGGGTTCCCCACCCCAGAAGGTAAAGCAGCGATTTCTTGGGGTTCACAGTGGCACAGGGTAGAAAGGAACCCCAAGATCCCAAGGAGGCCCCGTTACTGACTTCAGCCTCCAAGGGCCACGTGGCCCCTTCGAGGGCTTACTTAACTCAAAGAGGAAATTGCCCCACAGACACCCACCAACTGACACAGACGCACCAAAGCCAAGGGCACAACGGTTGTATCCGACTACCTCCTGGTCCACAAAGAAGGGGAGACACTCAAGGATGCAGCGGGTATGTTTTTTCCCAGGTGAGCTTTCAGCTGAGGCTGCTAAAAGATAAATAAACGAAAACCCTACACACACCATGTATGTGTTCGTGTGTGTGTGTGTGCTTTATATTCAAACCAAGAACACCTGCTGGGATACATGTGGAAATGCCAACATAAGAGGAAACCCCAGGAGGACAAGTGGAACCCCACGATTTGAAGGTAGTTGAGTGGTGGGGGTCAGGGCGAGCTTCAGACAGGAACCCCAGGAAACCTGCTGGTAGCATCCACTGGCACACTCCTGCCATCTCAGGGGCCCTGGCCACCGCTACCATCACTACCCTCCTCCAAAGTGTGACAGTAACCGAAGCCCCAATTCTAATCTTTGCAATGATTATATTACCTAACGAGGTTATACTGGCCAATCTCATTTATCAGACCTCATTACCAGAAGGAGCCGATTGTAGGGGCCAAGTCATGGTGATGTTTTGATTTGTTTAGTGGAAAAGGCTCTCTGGGAACTCATCCCATCTGGCAAATCCTCTCTCTGGCTCTGTCCATTTACAGCGGTCACTCTCTGGGATGAAAACAGCTGGCTCTGGACCGGGAACAGGGCAGATCTGTGACAATGGCCAGGTGGAACATGTCAAGGCTCTGCTGACGGCCTCATCTCCCTGATGGAGAAAGGAAACCAAACTCCAAGACCTCACCCAGGCAAGGGCTGACACATGTCACAGGCCCAGGGCACTGGAGCTAAAAAGGTGAAATGGGATGGGCTCCCTTGGATGTGTGAGAACTGTGAGTGAGAGATTGGTTCACTGGCAGCACCAGAGCACCCAAATGGCCCCTGTGTGCCATCTGGGCATCATGGGGACTGGGCACTGGGTCTCCAGTCTGATGGGTGAGCCTGGCCCACATGGCATCATCACCGCTGACATGGTGAGGGTCAGGCCGGGCTCTCTCTCCCACTTTCAGGTCCTGACACCCATGGTGACAAGAACCTGACACCTCAGTGTCCGGGTTGACCTAGGCCATATGACATGCAGACCACAGAAATGGTCACAGTTGCTGTGACTTCTGCACAGCCAAACCAAGCATGCGTGGGGCCAGCTGCAGGAATTCAAGCAGAGAAAGACAGCAGCAGCCATGGGAAGTGGGACCAGGGAGCCGGAGCTCTCGGCTCACCTGGCGCCGGGAGCTGAGAGCCCAGAGGCCTTGCTCCTAGGTGCTGGGAGCTGAGACCTGGTACCCATTGGTTCTATAAGCAGTTAGACATGGGGCATCCCCTCTGCTGATAAGGCAGACGCTGGGAAACAGAAATAACAGTAAGAACCAACACTAGTAGCATTTCCTGTATGCCAGGCACTCCTAGCTGCTTTGTATATATTAACTCTCTTAATCCTCCCATCGTGTACATATTGTTATGCCCATTTTACAGATGAGGAAACTGAGGTCCTAGAAGATCAAGTAAGTGGATTTGATCCTCGGCCATCTGGATCAAGAGTCTAAGCTCTCCAGAGATGGCCTAGGTCTTTGCTTCCACATAGCTCTGAATTAAGTCAACATGGGTGTGGACCCATGTGGACAGCACATTCCTTTTATTGAAAGCCAGCCATGCACTAAGTCTTGGAAGTTTTGTGAGCATTAACTCTGGGGTTCTCTCTCTTCCACCCTCCCCTGTCGCTCCCCGTCTTCATGGAGGAACGACACAGGACCCTGCGTTGTTCTTTCGTCTGCTCGGCCCTCCCCGGGTTTGCTGCTGGTTCTTCCCAGGTTGGCTACCGTCCCTTCCACCTCCGTGAAAGGGCGGTTCCCCCTGCCACATTCCCCACTTCCGTGGGGGAGCGGCACACCGCCGGCCGGCTCTCTCGGGGGCTGCACAGGTGTTCCTTCAGATAGATGTTCCCCTTAGATGTTCCTGGTGCATGTTGTCTCTCTCCTCCTTTATAGTCCTCTTCCGCCAATCCCAACTCTGCTACCCACACGCCGAGTACGCTGCTCTCCTCCAATCAGGAGCAGGTCCCGCAGCTTGTTGGTTGAACTGGAGGCAGCTGTGCAGAAGCTGTCTCCTCCTCTCCCAGCGCCATATTGTGGGAGAGCAGATGCATAGAATAAGTCTTAATTCCAGTAACTTAGTCTAGTCCGAGTTGCTCCCAGTTGCTCCCCACACTCCCCCCTCAGCTGCCTTGTCAACACGGTCTCCACCTCTCCAACTTTCACTCAACCATCACTTTCTCTGACTCCCTAAAACAAGGTCTAGTCTGCTATTTGCTCGCGTAGCTCCCTCTACTTCCATTTCTTATTGCTTTCCATGGTGCCACATTATTTACTTACCTGTTTACTTAAAACACTTCTCAGGGCAGGCTTTTGGCACAGTAGGTAAAGACACCATTTGGGTGCCTGCATCCCATACTGGAGTGCCTGGTTCAATTCCTGGCTCTGCTTCTGATTCAACTCCCTGCTAATGTGCTCCGGGGGGGGGGGGGGGCAGCAGGTGATGCCACCTCCATAGGAGACCTAGAATGAGTTCTAGGCTCTGAACATCAGCCTGACCCAGCCTCAGCTGTTGTGGGCATTTGGGAAGTGAACCAGTGGGTGGAAGATCTCTGTCCATCTCTCGTGTCTCTCTGCCTTTCAAATAAAATTGAAACTCATAAAAATCTTTAAAAAATAATAAACACTTCTCTCCCTGAAGGACCAGTGGAACTTTCCTTGATAGTGAAAACATTTCATCTGTTGTCCACGGTGGAAGCCTAGCCACTAGCCACACATCACCGTTGAGCGCTTGAAGTCTCATTAATGCAACTGGGAAAGTGAATTTTAAGTTTTATTGAATTTTCATGAATTGAAACTTACAGAGCCACACGTGGCTGGGGCTACTGCAGGCCCAGTCCAGATGAGGGTCTGTTTTGTGCCACAGTATCCCCAGAGACTGACAGAGTCAGCACACAATGTGCATTTCTGAAATTGAAGCTGAGTGGAAGAGCACAGCTGAGATGCTGAAGATGGAGAGAAAGGCAGGGTGTAAGGAGCACCATGCTCCCTCTCCCCAGTCCCTCTCTCCCACTACCCTGCCCTGTGCCACTGTGACCCCTGCCCAGCATCCTCCTCCCCTGTGTCTCAAGGGGCCTCTGGAGGAGCTCCCTGGGTCAGTTAGAGTCGGGAGCCATATGTGGGGAGCAACTGGGAGCAACTCGGACTAGACTAAGTTACTGGAATTAAGACTTATTCTATGCATCTGCTCTCCCACAATATGGCGCTGGGAGAGGAGGAAACAGCTTCTACACAGCTGCCTCCAGTTCAACCAATAAGCAGCAGGACCTGCTCCTGATTGGAGGAGAGCAGCGTACTCGGCGTGTGGGTAGCAGAGTTGGGATTGGTGGAAGAGGACTATAAAGGAGGAGAGAGACAACATGCACCAGGAACATCTATCTGAAGGAACACCTGTGCAGCCCCCGAGAGAGCCGGCCGGCGGTGTGCCGCTCCCCCGCGGAAGTGGGGAAAGTGACAGGGGGAACCGCCCTTCCACGGAGGTGGAAGGGACGGTAGCCAACCCAGGAAGAACTAGCAGCAAACCCGGGGAGGGCCGAGCAGACAAAAGAACAGCGTAGGGTCCTGTGTCGTTCCTCCGCGAAGAGGGGGAGTGACACCATAGATGGCCGTTTCCCTCCACTCTGCCTTGTCCAGGGAGTATGCCTCCTGCCAATGTTCAGGGTGTATCTTCCTATCCCGGGAAGATGACTTCTCCCGAGGGCCCAATCACCCTTCCTTGCCCGCCCTAAGCTCTGCACGCAGTGGAGCCAGCCAGTGTAGCTTCCTCCCGTCACACCGGTGGCTCGCCTCCCAGCACGTGGCTGACGTGGCTCAGGGAAAACTCACAGAGCCCGGGACTGCAGAGTGAACAGCCAGTTCTGCCACTAACATGCCCCATGACTGGGGAAGCCCCAATGACCTGTCTTGGCCGCTGTGGCTCCAGGTTCGTTCAGCTCATATTGATTAAGCTTCTTGCGGTGCCTGGGCTGTGGGTGAGGCACGGGGGAGCGGGGAGCAGTGGAGGATGAGGTGATTATGGTGCCTGCCCAGGGCAGTGCTTGTCCTAGCAAGTGCAAGAGCAAAGCACATGATGAGGCCATGGCGGGTGAAGGAGAGTGGGCCCCTGGAGAGGGGAGAGAAGCAAGCGAGACGGCAGGGTGCCCGAGACACTGTAGCTACTGAGGCATTCCTGCGGGCACCCCGAGCTGCTCGGCAGAGCCCGGGCAAGACCCTGCTCACCGCCTGCTCTTCGCCCCACAGGGAGATGCCTGGTCAGAGACAGGCAAGGGGCAATCGGCCAGAAGACCCATCTCAGGGGCAGGCATGCAGCCTACAGGTTAGGATCCACATCCACACTGGAGTGCCAGGGTTCGATACCCAGCTCCTGATGGGAGCTTTCCACTAATGCAGACCCTGGGAAGCAGTGGTGATGGCCCAAGTCTCTGGGCCTGCGCACCCTCACGGGAGACCAGGGTTGAGTTTCCTGTGCCTGGCTTCAGCATCGGCCCAGCTCCAGTTGTTGCGGGCATTTTGGGAGTAAACCAGTGGATGGGAGCTATCTGTCTGTTTAAAAAAAAAAAAAAAAATCTCAGAGTGGGGCCAGACCAGTTATGCGCAGCTTGAGGGCAATGGAGCAAGAACTGTAATGTCTTTGACCTTCAACATCCACAGAATCTCTTTCCACCCAGTGTTTTCCTCTTGGAAAAGCTGGTTCAAGTTCTTACTCTATTCCGGCTCCTCAGAGACACCCAGGGGAAGCGAGCGACAGCAGGTGTGGCACCACCGCGGGCAGTCTCTGGCCCCAGGCCATCGGATTCACTCCCATTTATGGAGTCCCCACTTGCACACGAGCAGACTCAAGGTCCGCCGAGTCTCCTGGGAGAGGCAGCCACACCCAAAGCACCTATCTTTGGACAGAACACGCAACAGACAGACACACAGGAAGTGAGAGTGGAAGGGCAGTGATGGCGACAGTGACGGCTGAGAATGTCTGGGAGGGGACACAGTCTCAGGGCGGAGCCGGAAGGAGGAACAGAATCTTAACAGGTGCAGACAGGGGCAGGTTAAAGCAGGGAGGGATGGCAGAGAGTCCCAGGCCAATGGTTCTTAACCCTGGGGGACTCTCAATAAATAGCCCCAGGCCCCACCAATCAGCGATTCTGACGCGACTCATCTGCAGTGAGATTTAAACATCGATGTCTGTTAAAAGTGCTCCGGGTTGAGGCTGGAGGTCCTGACGAGCCGGGCCAGCAGCAGCACCTGAGTGCTTGCTGGGAACGTAGAGTCTGAGGCCCCAGCCGACTTCCTGAGTCAGAGTGCGCCCTGCGCGATTTGGGCGCACACTGAAGTTGAGAAGTCCTGGTCTGGAGCGTCACCGGAAGAGTGAGGCGTTGCACTTCCGCTAGCTGGCTGGTCTTTTCCTGATCAAAGGCAGCTGGCTCACTGTGGCAGGCAGGGGGCAGGACCCCAAAGGATAACCTGAGGACCACAAGCAGCATCAGGTGTGTGCCAGAGAGCTGGCCTTCTGCCGGCATGGTGGGTGGGGAGAGGAGGCTCACTGCTCCTTCCCAGGGACAGGAGAGAGCGCAGAGAGAAACGGGGTGAAGCAGAGGGGTGGCCAGTGTTCCCAGCAAGACTGGAACTAATGAGGGAAAAAAGCAGTCTGGGCTATGAGGGATGTGAGAATGGGGTTCACACACGCATGAGCACACACACACGTGCACAAGCATGCACACACATGCACGAACACATACATATGCACACAGGCACACACAGAGGCACGAGATTCAAAATGGCTCTGAGGCGACGTCACGCTTTAAGAGATAACTATCAAGCCGGCGCCGCGGCTCACTAGGCTAATCCTCTGCCTGTGGTGCCGGCACCCCAGGGTTCTAGTCCTGGTCAGGGTGCCGGATTCTGTCCCGGTTGCTCCTCTTCCAGTCCAGCTCTCTGCTGTGACCTGGGAGTGCAGTGGAGGATGGCCCAAGTGCTTGGGCCCTGCACCCGCATGGGAGACCAGGAGAAGCACCTGGCTCCTGGCTTTAGATCGGCGCAGTGCGCCGGCCGTAGCAGCCATTTTGAGAGTGAACCAACGGAAGGAAGATCTTTCTCTGTCTCTCTCTCTCACTAACTCTGCCTATCAAAAAAAAGAGAGATAACTACCAGAATCTGAATGTCCTAAATTAAATGTATTTGCTCATTAAAATGGAATTTACAAAGAAATCAACAAGTGATCACCTAACTTCTGAAAAGCGGCAATCTTGCTTCTGAGAATTAGGAGCTGGGAGCTGAAGCCAAGTGAGACCCACGTGGTGCCCCTTGCCTCTTCCCTGCTTTATGCACCACTCCGAGGAGCCCACCAGGACTTGCGATGGCTCTCCCGGCGCCCGGCCTGCCATCTCACCCCAGGCCCTGGTGGTAACCAACCACACTGCTGCAATGGAACCTCAAAGCTCTTCCACACCCTCACCACCAGGGTTCCCGCGTGGGGCTCCCTGCACGGCCCATGCTCAGGACCTGCCCAGGCATCTGCTTTTTGCGATGGTGATGTGACGAGCACGTGTTTGATTTCTACTCTTTCCCCACAAGTGATCCCCACTGTCCACCTCCTCTTCAGGGGCCGGAATAGCCAGCGGAGCCCTCTCCCGGCCTCGCCCGCCATTAGGGATGGCTCCCTGCTACTTTCAGAACTGATGAGACAGACAACATGAATTCAGACAAAAAGCCCAAACACTAAGAAAAAGCAGAAAAATGGAAGAAAACCCCTATCTCTACTTGATGCCATTGCTGAACTTCAGATCAACACTGGATCCCCACTGCTTCCACCCAAATTTCTGGCTTATGAGAAAATACTTATGTCTCTCAGGCCACTAGCCATGCACTTTTCTGTTCCCGACAGCCAAAAGCATGGATACGGTCCTTCCCGTCCTCCTTCCTAGTGCTATTTCCATCTAACTTTCCGCACCGACCTCCAGACTTCCTTTTTTCCTTTTCCTTTTCCTATTCCCCACCCCCTACCTCAAGACACAACAGCAGGGACAGACGTCCAACCGCATTTCTGAAAAATCATCTCTGAACGTCCAAGCCTTGGGCCTCAGCAGCAGCTTCTTCGGAACTCTGAAACCTTTGGTCTACACACATTTTACCAAAAGCTGCAAAGAACAAGGAGCAAACTCCAGGATGACAGGTCTTGACTTCTAGGTTGCCTGCTACAAGCTAATAAGAGTAAGGGTCTTTTTGAGGTGTATTTATATTTAAAAACTTTGAATTTCACAGCAGGTATGAGACTCAGCCAAACTTATCCAGGCTGACACATCAACAGAGACAGAAGGCCTCGCATGAGCAGCAGCCCGTGAGAACCAATGTAAAAAGAGAAGCACAATTTATGAATGAGCCTTGGGCCCCTCCTGATGCAGACAGCTGTACCTGGACATGACCCAGCAGGGCCCCAGAGCCTCCAGGGTTTAATCAAGTACATGATGAAAAAAAATGTGTTTTTATCTTGAGTAAGTTCAAGATTTCCATCTTTTATTTTCTCACTTAGTGTATGTTCAAACCAACATGTTTTCTGCAACCATTGACCTGTCTGGCCTCCTGCAGGCTTCGAAGCGCTCCGAGGCCAAGAGCTGTGTCCTTCCACACTGCATCCAACCCAGGCCAAGCCTGGTACCATCCCAAAAACAACGGCAAGCGAGTCAAAATTGGAAACTGCATGGCAGTTGCCAGTCACAACCAAACAGCCCTTTCTTACCTGTGCGTGCTATGGAAATTAGTCATATTTTCAGGGCTCCCTCATCTCAAGAATGATTCACAATTTTTTTTTGTGACTCAGACACACCACCCCATTCCTGCTCTAGCTCATAAGGAGTGAGGAGTGGCAGTGTTAGGGCATGCACAGGTACCCCAAGATTCCCTTGGGGGCTAAGATGACCGACCACGACAGGACAGGAGCCCCTTAGGACCACCCACAGAAGGTCCAGAGAGTTCTCTCTAGTGGCAGTGCTCCATCGGCCAAAACAAGAAGACGGCTGCCACGCTCAACATCTGCGCATCAGCACCAGGCTGTTCTGTTTAGTCTTCCACAAATGACATCTGCTCCTTCTTCAGCTCTACTTCTTCATACACCGCCCATGAGGCTTCGAAGGGTCACCTTTCCCCAACAACGAAGACTCTCAGCAGATCACATTCAGTGAGATTCTCCCGAATTCATCAATTTCTTTCTAGGACTTTCTCTGACCAGTGCCTCACTCCTCCGTGACAGCCCTGGCTGGCTGGCCTTTAAAGGGTAACCTTCATGCACCTGGCCTGGCCTCAGCTGCGGGCAACTGTTTAGAACTAGTTCCTCCAAGGCCTCCCGCCCCCAGTTAGCCCCATGGTGCTGAGAGCCTATTTGTTAGTTCTGGCTTCAAAACAGTCCCAGACTGGTGGGTCCCCCTCACCTCCTTTCAGAGGAAGGTGTGGGATTTTTGTGATCTCAAGTCATTTCCCAGCAGAGCAAGGAGTGGAAAAACAAGGGGCTTTGTGGAGAGAAAGCCCCGGGTTTGACCCCTGCTTGGTGTGATACCAGCCATATGACTTAGCTTCTCCAGGTCTTGGTGTACCTGTTTGGCAGGAGCGTTTCAAGTTTCTGGCCCAGAGAAAATGTCCAGTACTGGCCAATTACCAATAACCATCATTCTTACCACCATAGTGAGGACATTCCAGAAACACATTCAACTATATGACAGCTAAATCACCTAGGGACAGATATGGCACGGGGTGTGTGTGCATCTGTTTAGAGCTTTCCTTCTGCAATGGGTCTACTCTCTTTATACTGGTGTGTCCCTGGACACCCCCAGGGGGTAAGTCCTGAGGCAGGAGGGAGTGGGCACAGGGCAACGTCTTGAGCCATGCAGCCCAGGGTGGCATGTTCCTTTCAGAGATGAGGCGCTTGTTCTTTGTGTGGGACACCTGGGTGACTATCACACTATAGTGGGTTAGTAAGGTGTGCAACACCAAAGCCCAGGTCTCTCCTGATGTGGCTCCTAGGACAAAGCTACACCTCTCATTGGGCAGCTGTCTCACCAAAAAGAAGGATCCTAATCCCATGGCACTACCAGGAGAAAACCCAAAGCTGCTTCACCAATGCAAGGTGCACAGGACTCGTAGGAAGGCAGGCTCAGTGAGGTTCAGTTTCGAGGCAAATGCAGGCATTCCCTCCTGCCATCCCAGACTTTGGTAACTGTTAGTACAGCCATCTGCTCAGCCTAATGAAATGTGCAATCTCCTGTACATATAATTAGTGAAGTCATCTTAATTAATTAAACAAATTAATTAATTGCAAGGATGTTGCAACCATTTCTCAGGAACTGCATGCGAGTCATCTCTTCTGCATGTGTCTGTGGTTCCTGCTGAGGGCAGAGGCCCCCACTGGTGCTCTGAGAGGGTGGAGGCGGTCATGGAGCACTTTGAGCAGAAAACAGAAGCCTGGGGCTGGCACTGTGGCGTAGCAGGTTAAGCTCTGCCTGCGGTGCCGGCATTCCATATGAGCGCTGGTTGGAGTCCCAGCTGCTCCACTTCTGATCCAGCCCCCTGTTGATGGCCTGGGAAAGCAGTGGAAGGTGGCCCAAGTCCTTGGGCCCCTGTACCCATGTGGGAGACCTAGAAGAAGCTCCTGGCTTCGGATCAGCCTAGCTCCAGCCTTTACGGCCATTTGGGGAGTGAACCAGGGAATGGAAGACCTCTCTCTCTCTCTCTCTGTCTCTCCCTCTCTTTGTCTGTAACTCCACCTCTTAAATAAATAAATAAATCTTTAGAAAAGGAAACAGAAGTCCCATGTGCGACCCTGAGGGCCACCCCTTCGGTTTAGGGCAGCTGATTCTTTTGGTTTTCCTGGGATTTTCCTGGTTTTGAAATCGAAAGTCTATGTCCCAGGAAGCCCTGGGCCGGCTGGGGTGTTTGGTTACTCTGCTTTTGGTTGACCTGGGCTAAAGGTCAAGGCCAACAACCACCATCAAGCAGATGGCAGATACTGGGCATCCTGCTGCTCTAGCCCCTGCCCATGCAGACATTGCTGGCAGAGCAGGGAGCTCTGTTTGTTCAGCTCAGACTGAGCCAGCCCAAATCCTTCTCACCTCTGCTCCAGGCACCCACTCTTATCACCAAGAGAGAAGGCCTGGGAAATCAAACCTATCTTCCATCCAGGCCTGAAAATCATAGCAGCTCTGGGCTAGAAAATCCTGCCAAAGTCTAGCCTCCCCATTCCCTCTGCAAGTGGCTAGCTAGACTCCACCTGCATACCTTCAAGGATGGGGCACTTGCTGTCTCTCAAGCAACACTTCCCCTCTTCAAATGCTCATGGTTGAACCCTTTCCTTTAAGTTACTAAAATGTCTCTCTCAACTTCTTTTGGGGGACCACATGATGGTGCTTCAAATAAGGAAATGGCAATTAGACCCCTCCCAAGTCTTCTCTTTCCTGGGGCCAGGTTCTTCAACTGTCATCATGACATGGTTCCAAGTCGAGGGCTGTTCTGGTCTTAAGATACCCCCTCTAAGGCCACCTTTGGTCTCCCTCCCACCACACTCCCCAGGCACTACACTCCTGCTGGAGTCTCTACCCTGCCATAGCATGTGGCAGCCCCACCACACACTGACTCATACCGACACCTCGACACCGTTCCTGAACGAGCTACTGTTGGGCCCCAACTCCATCCATCTGCCACAGGACTCCCCAGGAACGCACACACCATCTGGAGTCCTGGGATACGAGACAGTAAGAAAACACAATATAAACTACAGCCTGCCCACGGCCCAGTTACAAACAACTGGCTCTAAAGATTTGCTTACAAGTAATTTCTTTAGAACGCTGACAGCACACAGCCACAAGAAACTTTATTTAAGATGATGGTTAGGTTCCCAGGCGAGCCCACAAAAGCCTGCTAAACCTGTAGCCTAAAACTCACAGTGCTATTTTAACACACGAAGCCACCATTTATGTGACGGTTTCCACGGTGATAGGCAGCCTGCTCTCCACTTCTGAGAAGCGGACGCACGGCATACCCAGAGCTGCCTGCCGGCCCCGGACGCGAGACCCCTGTCCCGCTCAGGCTCACGGGTCCTACAGAGTTTCCTGTGCTGAGGAGGCGGCCTACACACCAGAGGGCCTGTTAGCACTGAGCTGTGAGGCTGTGGCCGGAACTTCTGGAAGGGCGGTAAGAACCACGGGACTTGGCCATGTCTGTGGTGATGGCTGCTTTGTGACAATCTACTGCAGACGCAAGGACAGGGGTCCTTCTCAAAGTCGGAAACATAAAACTGGAAGTCACCAGTGAGCTTGTCCCAGTCTGAGCGGGATTTTCACCTGCTGGTGTCTACGGTGATGGGGGCAGGGAGAGGCTGAGGTGCTGACTCCTAATTGGCTGCTCTACGTGCTAAGCGTGCTAAGCTGAGTTGCTGAGCTTCAAGTTCCCTGGTGCAGTGGGATAGTGGGGAAGGTTCTCACACATCCTTCTTCCCACCCCAACAGTCCCTGCCACCACCCCTACCCCCACCCCGGGGTGTCCAGAAAGCAATCCAAAGGCACTGAATGGAATTGCTTTCCCTGAGCATCCCCCTGGGAGCCTGAGGAGTTACGCTCCCCTGGAGAAAGGCAGGAGCCCGGACTCTGGGACCGGGCTGCCTGGTGCCTGAAGGTTAGAGATTGAGACCCTGCTCTGCTAACCACGACGGCTATGAACTTGTTAAGCAGTGCTGTTAAACTCCCGGGCCTTGGTTCCTTCATCTGTAACCTGGGCACAATGTCGCAAAGGACTGGCAGCAGCAGTAACACATGAAGAACAAGAATAATGCGAGCTCAATGTCCAGGCTTCTCCAGCACTGAGCCACGCACATCCCGGGGGCGGACCCATGGGAACAGCACACAAATCCGGTGATTTCATAGACACGGAGACTGAGGCCCAGAAAAGCAGATTACCAACCCCAAACTGTGCAGATAATAAACTGCAGGCTGGGATAACAGAGAAGAAGCTGAGGCTGGCATTGTGGTGCAGGGGGTGAAGCTGCCGCTTGCGACACGGACATCCCGTATCAGAGCACTGGCTGGAGTGCCAGCTGCTCCGCTCCCAGCCCAGCTTCCTGCTGATGCACCTGGAAAGGCGGTGGACGCTGGCCTAAGTACATGGGGTCCCTGCCATCCACACGGCTTTGGCCTGAACCAGCCCTGTCCTTTGTGGCCATTTGGGGAGTGGGCCAGGGGATGGAAGAGCTCTCTCTCCCTCTGTCTCTTCCCCTCTTTTTCTGTCACTCTGCCTTGCATAAAAGTTGCAAATATAAATATACAGCATATATAAATATATAAGTATAAAAACTTGCATATATAAATATGTAAATATAAATAAATCTTAAAAATGAATAAAAAGCCGTTTGGGGACATGCCATATGTTATCTACACTTGTTCTAGCCAAAAGGCCGAGAAGCGATTGCCATATGGTATCTAAAAGGTGGCCGTTACAGCTGTTGATGACTGATAGAAGAAAATACTCGAGCCTGAGGCACATTTGCAGCACAAGGGAGCTGGGTGGTTCCTGCCTCCTAAGGCTGCATCTCCTCCAGCCCCAGCCCCTGCCCCTGCCCCACGCCCAGCAGTCACTTTAGCAGCACCAACTTCCCACTGTGCCCACCAACACCAAAGACTGCCCTTCACCTGGTCTCCCCGAGAAAAACTACAGAACGCATCCCCACCCATCTCTCGTGAGCTCCGGCACTGCCCGCCTTCTCCCCTGCTGCATACCGGACTTGCGAGCGTCTGGCTCTCGGCCGGGCCACAGGTCCTGGGAGTGCAGGCAGGTTCATCTCTTCTCTAGTGCTGGGCAGACATGGTGGGCGTCCAGGGAGTACCTGCTCAGCACATTCATCTACATGGACTTGGGGGAAACACCCCTAATGTAGCGAGAGGCAAAAGGGGGAGGCCTGGGAACTACACCAGGGGACTGCAAAACCCGCATGGAGCAAGTGGACTGAGAGATCGTTCTGGTGCCAAACGATGGAAATCTTGTCTAGTTTCTTCGTAAAATGCACTTCTTGGAGACCCCTCACCTTCACAAATCTAAAAATCGTTTGCACCAAAGAAACCTTTCTGAAGTATCCTCGTGTGTGTTGTGTGTGTGTGTGTGTGTAGAATGATCTCATTTGGGTAAATCTACTACTATGTGTCTAAGCAGATATGTGAGTACACAGAACAGTCTACAAAGGTCCACGTGAAAATATTGTTTGTGGCTGTTTCTAAGAGGTAGAAGTAAAAAAAAAATTTTTTTTTGACAGGCAGAGTGGACAGTGAGAGAGAGAGACAGAGAGAAAGGTCTTCCTTTGCCGTTGGTTCACCCTCCAATGGCCGGTGCACCGCGCTGATCCGATGGCAGGAGCCAGGTACTTATCCTGGTCTCCCATGGAGTGCAGGGCCCAAGGACTTGGGCCATCCTCCACTGCCCTCCCGGGCCACAGCAGAGAGCTGGCCTGGAAGAGGGGCAACTGGGACAGAATCCGGCGCCCCGACCGGGACTAGAACCCGGTGTGCCAGCACCGCAAGGTGGAGAATTAGCTTATTGAGCCGCAGCGCCGGCCTCCCCAAAAATTATTTCAAATTGACATCTGAAAGGAAATGTGTGCATGCACGCGCGCATGCACACACACACACACACACACACACGCCCATACACATGTGCACAGGCAGGATTGGTGATGCCTTTCCCACCTCGCTGTTGAGTCTATACCCACAGGTCAGTACTGCTGAGAGAGTTAAGTCTCCAGGGCCAAAGCAGTCCCTTTTTAAGAACTCCTCCCCAAAGGGAAAAGTCTATAAAAATCAAAAGCTACTTCACTGATTCTCTAAAGCAGTCTCCAAACTGTCTAATCCTCTGTGGGTATTTTTAAATCACCTTAAAATGTTCCAGAAAATGTAAAACGAACCTAATACATACAGTAATGTATTTTGCAAGTAAAAATCCACTTTGCATCCAACTCCCTCCCCCCACCCCAGCAGTGGTGAAGAAGTCGGGGGAACTGGATTCTGTCTGCGGTCTGGGCAGTCCCGACTCAGGCCCTCTTCCCCGACAGAGGACATGACCTGTGCACAAGGGCTCGCAGGGCACCAGCACGTCTCCTGGCACCCATAGATCTCTGGGAGGGCCACCTCTGGGCCCAGCCAAAGGCCAGGGGCTCTGAGGTGGGAGAAGAGGAAGCCAGAGACAGAGTCAGCCTCGAGGAGGGACTAACCCGTAAGAAACGCGGGAGAAAATGACTCCACTCACTGAAGGGAACGGCGCCTATTCCATGTGTAGTGACGGTTCTGAGAGGCACGTGTGAGCCAGAGGCTGTGAGGAAGAGGGCAGGCTAGGCTACACAGCTCGGGTGGCGCGAGCAGGAGGCCAAGTGCATGGAGAAAAGAGAAGGCAAGGGCTGAGGCTGGGGCGGAGAGGTGGCATTCCAGGCTGTCACACTGGGACTGGGGTTGCCCACCCCAGCTGGGGCCATCTCCCCTGCCCCTACCTTCTAGGCAGAGGAATGCTAACTCCTGCAGCAGACACTTTCACATCTCAGTGGATTTCAAGAACCAGCGGGAGCCAGAGAAGACGAGAAGCAGTTGCCACCACGCCCAGCTCTCTGGAGCCTTGGTCGGTCCCACAGCGATGCAGAACGCCAGTCTGGAAAGGCCTGTTGGAGCAGCCACACAAGCAAGGCTCAGGCAGAAGCAGTGGAGAGAGAAGGGAGAACAGCCATGTCAAGGACAGCGCAGAGGGAAAAGGTCTTTAAAAGGAAGGTTGGCCCGAGGCGAGGCAGGGAGCAAGTGGCATTGAAAGAGACATTGAAAGCAGGACAGGGGCAGTGCACTTGATGGGCCTGGTGGTGCCACGCTCAGGGGCGCTGAGGGTTGCCTGACCCCTGGACACTCTTCTCCCTGTGCCCATGTACACCTGTCACTGCTTGTGAGTAGCCCCAGAGCCAATGAAAAGGAAGAAGTGGCAACCCAAGGGGCTGTCCCCCAGCAGGCAGTGTCCCCTCATGTCAACCTCGTGGGTTTCTGAAGGGGCTCAGGTCAATGAGGAAACTCTTTGTTGTTGGTCTCAAAATAAAACTCAGAATCACAGCTTCCATCTTTTACCCAACTCGTCTTTGCACATGGGCTGCCCAGCTGGGAGTCACACACACCACACTCAGGGAAATGCTGTATCCGTACCTGGAAATCTAGGAGCAGCAAGTGGCTGGCACAGCTTGCTCCTGAACTTATCCTCGTCCTGCCTCCATCACCCTCTTCCTTCTCAGAGCTTTGCCTGCCATCCACCTGTCCTAAGAGGTACTGCCGGCTTCTCCCCGCCATGTAATCCACTCACTTGGCCCTTACTGAACACGCACTGTGCTGCAGAGGCTCTGTTAGGCACCACGCAGAACACAGACAACAGAAGATACATTCTCTGTCTTCTAGAAATTTACGGTTCACTTGGAGGAGGGCGAGGCTGGGGAAGCGGGGCTGGGTGGGGGAGTATAAGAGAGGGCAAGAACCATTTAATTCTTCAGAGTATATTGACTTTACCCTCACTGTGTGCCAAGAACCATACTGGAGGAATGGAGAAGAGGAAGCAGACAACTGCAAAGCCGCAGGAGAACGGTGATGGCCACGGGGGAGCACTCGGGAGGGACACCGACCCCAGACAGAAAGCCAGATGCCCAGCCATCACCCAGGTCTTCCCATGTCAGTCTAGTGCTGTGGACTCCTTAACCAAAAAGTAAGTGGTGAAGGCCTCAACCAGCTAACCCAGTGATCAAAGAGAAAACGCTAACAAATGAAACAAGTATCAAACCACCAGCTACAGGGTGCAGGGTGCAGACCTTACACAGCTGGAAGGAGCCTGCTGCACTTCCCAGGGCAGTGGCAGTAAAACCAGAACAGAAATGGTGAGGGGTGAGGTTTCCCAGGCAGAGAGAATAACAGGTATCTGTGGTTTTCTCAAAAACAAAAAGCAAATGCACAATTATTACTCAAGGTGTTTCTAGATGGCACACCTATTCACAGGTCTTTGATTTGAATAAACAGAGACCTTACCAATAGTAATCATTACAAAAAAAGTTGCATTGAAATAGAAAGACAAGCATCAAATCTAATTTTAGCTGTCTACTCTGTGGAATTGACATGTACTGCATTTTGCAACGCAGGTCCATGTGCATGTCCACAAACACACACACATACACTTCTCTTGCTCCTCTTTGGATGTGGATCCCCAAGCCATACAAACTCCATTCTTTTGATAGAAGAACCCCATACTTCAAAGAAAAAGACACCGAAATACCAGGCACAATCCACAAATTAATAACTGGGAATCGACCACATTGGGTTTTCCATAATGATATTCACAAAGTATGAGCAGAAAGGCCACCCTAGGTCTGATGGCACACTGGTCAGTCAATATCAAGTTAACAGCTATTGACTGACTGTCTGTTTAATGAAGAACCTTGCGCTGGTGTTGAAGGAGTGGGAAGGAGGGGGCCGAATGAGGCATCAGTAGAAAGAAAGCAGGATACAGTGAAAAGAAATGGGAGACACATAAAATGGTGACCTGGTCCTAGGTCCCATGAGGCAAGGTCTTGGGTGAGTTGATCCCGTGATGAACTTCCCTCCCTTGGCCGGGAACACATCCTCCCTGCCTCTCGTGGCCATTTATGATTCAAATGTGGTAACACCTGCCCAAGTGCTTGGAAAAACAGAAGGCTCGGTATCATGGGTAAGTGAGGGTTAAGAGGCACCTACTGGGTCTGACGTTGTGGCACAGCAGGTTAAGGGCCTGGCCTGAAGTGCCGGCATCCCATATGGGTGCTGGTTCTAGTCCCGGCTGCTCCTCTTCCCATCCAGCTCTCTGCTATGGCCGGGGAAAGCAGTAGAAGATGGCCCAAGTCTTTGGGCCCCTGCACCAGCGTGGGAGACCTGGAAGAAGCTCCTGGCTCCTGGCTCTTGGCTTCGGATCGGCACAGCTCTGGCCATCTAGGGAGTGAACCAGTAGATGGAAGTCCTCTCTCTCTGTCTCTACCTCTCTCTGTAACTCTCTTTCAAATAAATAAAATAACTCTTAAAAAATAAAAAAGAGGCGCCTACCTCCTCTGCTTCACTAACCACACTGTCTACTTTCCCAACAGCCTCCTGAATTCCCCAGTCAGTGTACCCCATCCCATCCCCTCAGCACAGCAACCAGTCCACACGAGCACAGGCTCCAAGTCAAGCCAACCAGGGGCAATGAGATTCAACTCCAGGCCTTTGGTTGCCCAATCAAGGAAGCCAACTTCTTGGAAGCATTCTCACTCAGGAGCCGTGGGCTGCCCTCTTGGAGCCGGGGGCCAGGGGGAAGCTCATGCCTGAGAAAGGAACCCACAGTGAAGGAGGAAAATTGGGTTTGGGCATCTCGCTTGAGCCCAGTATAAAGCCTCACCTGGTGCCATGTTCTACCCCAGTAGACAACTCAATCCTATAAACCAATACATTTTCTTCTGCTGCTTAGGCCGATGTGCATTGAGTTTGAGGTAGTCCATCAGATTCGAGAATGGAGAAGATGTGAAAAGTCTGTGCACAAATGGAATTAAAAGTTAAGTTTACTGTGCAAAGCAAAATGCTGAAATCCATGCATGTAAGATGTCTTCAAAAGGTTCATGAAAAAATGTGTATTATGAAAAATATTATGGACTTCAAAATTTGCTTGTCACCAAACAGAGGAGTCCTCAAAAAAGTTCATAAAAAAAAATGCATGTTATGAAAAAAAAATGGATTTCCATTTTTTTCACACAAAAATAAAAGTACTGCCTCAGTCCGTTTTCTACAGACTTTTAAAAGCACCCTTGTATGGTTACAGCAATGCCAGAATCTCTCTTACTCCTTCCCAAGTGCCTGTGACCCCAAGAACTGCCCTCCTGCAGGGTGTGAAGATGCTGTGGGGATCACTGGACCCACGGAAGACAGACGATCTGTAAGCGGTGAAGCGAGGCCTCCCGGGCCTGCTCTGCTACTTCCTGTCTCCCAGCACAGTGAGGGCTATCTCAACAGAAACGGGGAAAAACTCTCAATGGTAAGCTAAGGAAGCAGAGTGTCTCCCTCAGCTCCACTTCCAGATGTTGCCTCCAGATGTGTACCAATTTCCTTTTATGGTCACCATGGAGGAGCCCACGGCAACAATACCAGCATCTCACTGATTGGCTTTATATCAAAAACTTACGCAGGGCCTGCAGTACTGAGCTCATGTTCAAATTAAGTTTGCTGGAAATCTAATTTGGGATGAGTAATTTAATTTGGCTACTACAATTAAAAGTGGTGCTGTATTTGTGTTTTAGAGGCAAACCATATTAGATTCATCTAATCTTATTAGGTGAATATCATATTTAGATCACATTATATCTGGAGCAGATATATACTGCACTGATTTCTTTCATGAATCACTTGGGAGACCAAAGGGACAAACCTTCTTCCAGCTCACTGCCCACCCACCTGGCACAGGCAGCGAATGCAGAAGCAGCCTCTCAGAGAGTCCACTGCACAGCCCTGGAATTCATGCATTCAACACAGCACCTACAACAACCTCTCACTTTGGCAGTGAACTGAGGCCTTGAGTGGACCAGCGACTTGCTACGGGTCACACGGTTAGTGGCAGAGCTGGGCCCACAGCTCAGCTCCCTGCCCCCTTGCTTGGGTCCCTGCCACCCGGCCACATGTGTTCTTCATAAGATCTAACATGAAAACTGTCCCAAGGGCCTCCGAGACCCTGCTGTGAGTCACTCAGCCAAGCCACGTGGTCAGCAGAGAGCATCTGTCGCTTGTCTCTGCTTCGCTGCGGCTTCCAGGGAAGATAAAGAGAGGTGAGGAAGTTGATCTCACTGCCTCCACGGATAACACAGACTAGAGGCCCCAAGCCTTGTGTCAAGTCCACTTTCTTTTTAAAATTAATTTGAAAAGCAGCGAGAGAGCACAAGCGAGAATGAGAGATGTCTTCTACCTGCTGGTTCACTCTCCTCAAATGTCCACAACAGCCGGGGCTGGGCCAGGCAGGAGCCAGGAGCCAGGAATTCCATCTGGGTCTCCCACGTGGGTGCAGGGACACAGTTACTTGAGCCATCACCTGCTGCCTCCCAGGGTGCACATTAGCAGGAAGCTGAATGGGAAGCAGAAGTGAGACCAGGCACCCCAATATGGGATATGGGAATCCCACGTGGTGCTTACACTGAGCCACAATGCCCACCCCAAGTCCATTTTCTTTTTTTTTTTTTTTCTTTTTTTTTTTTTTTTTTTTTTGACAGGCAGAGTGGACAGTGAGAGAGAGAGACAGAGAGAAAGGTCTTCCTTTTGCCGTTGGTTCACCCTCCAATCGCCGCCGCGGCCGGCGCGCTGCGGCCGGCGCACCGCGCTGATCCGATGGCAGGAGCCAGGAGCCAGGTGCTTTTCCTGGTCTCCCATGGGGTGCAGGGCCCAAGCACCTGGGCCATCCTCCACTGCACTCCCTGGCCACAGCAGAGAGCTGGCCTGGAAGAGGGGCAACCGGGACAGAATCCGGCGCCCCGACCGGGACTAGAACCCGGTGTGCCGGCGCCGCTAGGCGGAGGATTAGCCTACTGAGCCGCGGCGCCGGCCAGTCCATTTTCTTGATGGGTACTTTAAACCCCTTGGATCCCAAGACCATGAAAATTCACAGTGAGAATATTCAAACCATTCGATGGGTCAGAAAGAGGAGTCTGCTTCGCTTTTTAAAATGCCGTTCATAGGAGCTGGTGTTTAGCCTAACAGCCAAGATACCTGCTTCCCACATGGGAGAACCTGATTCCCGCCTTCACGCAGACCCTCGGAGGCAGCAGTAGATGGCTCCAGTGATTGGATCCCCGCCACCCACATGGGAGTCTAGGGTGCAGCTCCTGGGTCCTGGCTTCATCCTGCCCCAGCCCTGGCTGTTGCAGCCATTCAGGGGGTGAGCCAGTGGATGGAAGATTGCCCTCTCTCTCTTTCTCTATCCTACTGCCTGCCTTCTCCCTCCCTCCCTCTCTATCTCTTTCAAAGTAACAAATAAATCTTTAAAAAATTCATTCATCTCAGGGGTCCTACTCACTGGGTAGATTCAGGGGTTATGTCGTCACACAATAGGATTCCAACTGCAGAATTTAATGTAAGGAAATTAGGTTATAAAACAAAATCAAG
Source organism: Oryctolagus cuniculus (assembly GCF_964237555.1). NCBI lineage: Eukaryota > Metazoa > Chordata > Mammalia > Lagomorpha > Leporidae > Oryctolagus > Oryctolagus cuniculus. The sequence goes on along the minus strand of NC_091436.1, from coordinate 127,599,329 downwards.
GAAAGGAGGCACCAGATAAATATTTGCAACACAACAAGTTCATACACTGCACAAAATTCCTCATATGTGATAGGAAAAAATGGAACATTGCAGAATAGAAATAAGAAAGGACTCACAGAGCCAATTCTCTCCCCACCCCATTCTCTCTCTCTCACACACACACTTTACTGATGATCTCATTAAAAAATGTTCAAACCCATTAATAGCCAAAGCTTACAAATTAACATAACAGGACACCATTTTCAAAGACGATATCCATAAAAAGACAAAACAACTCTAATGTCTAGGCTAGTCCAGGGTGCTCTGAAACAGGAGTCCTCAGACACCACTGATGAGCGTGCCAATCAGAGCACACTTCTGACGGCCCACGCGGTGCTGACTCTCAGTGGCCTTAATGCTGGGCAGGTGCACTCCCTGGAGTTTCCCCGAGGAAACAAGCAGATGAGCACCGGCAGATTATGCACAAGGACATTTACAGTAGCATTATTCATAATGATAAAAAGCTAGAAAAACCTAGCTACACTGAAATAGGAAAATGTTCAATAAATTCTATCAACACAAAGCATAATACGTAGTCATTAAAACTCGTGTTTTTGGAAAAGATTCAGATAAGGAAAACGTCCACAGAATGATGCTGAGATTCAGAACTCTTTATAGGATAACTCATTTTATAAAGATGCAATATATGTCATATGTATCATAAATATAGGGGCAGATGTTTGGCAAAGCAGTTGAGACGCCACGTGGGATACTGCATCCCATAGTGCAGTGCCTAGGTTCAAGTCCTTCCGGTTCAGCTCCTGAGTCCAGCTTCCTGCTAATGCTGGGAGGCAGCAGGATTTGAACCCCTGCTACCCATGTAAGAGACCCGGGTTGAGTTCCCAGCTCCTGGTGGAGCCCTGGCTACTGTGGGCATTTGGGAAATGAACCAGAAAATTGGAGCTCACTCTCCCTATGTCCAACTCTTGTCTTTCTGCCTGTCAAATAAAAAAAAAAAAAAAAAAAAAGGAAAGAGCCCTTATGAATCAATTAAATGAGGGATAAATATATAATTTTGGGGTGGAACATAAGCACCTCGTCACAAAGCAAATACAAATGACTTATGTATGCATGAAAAGATTTTCAAACATACTTACAAGCAAACAAATGCAAATTAAAGTAAGATACTCTTCATCCCTCTATCAGATTGGTAAACAAACACTTGAAATGTTGTAAACATAGGACTCAAGGTTACCAAGATAATGATGAGATGGGCAACAGTACCCACTGCAGAAAGGAGCTGAAAACTGTATTGCATTTCCCATGAACAATTTGATATGGCAGGGAAAATGCCTTAAAGTCCTTTTGACCTTCTAAATATTTGTCAAAAGAAATAACCACACAAGAATGCAGCAGAGTTGTCTGGATAGGGGGAAAAAAGGCAATAACTTAGATACCCATCCGTAAAGGACTGGGTAGATGCATTATTGGGTGTGTGTTCACCTACCAAAATAATATACAGCCATTAAAATTATGCTGAAGATCTAAACACATTAAAGTACAAAAGTGTCCATAATAAAAAAGCAGGATACAAAGCAATCTATGAAACACAATTTTTTTTACTGCTTAAAAATGTATGGATTCAGGCTGGCACTGTGGTGTAGTGGGTAAAGCTGCCACCTGCAGTGCCAGCATCCCATGTAGCATCCCATGTTGGTACCGGTTTGAGTCCCAGCTGCTCCACTTCTGATCCAGCTCCCTGCTAATGTGTCTGAGTGCACCTGTGGACGGGTGCAGTGGAAGATGACTCCCCTGCACCCAAGCAGGAGACCAGGAGGAAGCTCCTGGCTCCTGGCTTTGGATCTGCCCAGCTCTGGCTGTTGTGGCCATTTGGAGAGTGAACCAGCAGATGGAAAACCTCTCTCCCCTCCCCCCTTATCTTTGCCTCTGCCTCTCTGTAACTCTGATTTTCAAATGAATAAATAAATCTTTAAAAAATGTATGGATCTATAAGAACAAGGGCTGGATCAGGACAGGATATTAAAGTATTTTTATGAAACTGTTGACAGCAGTTATCTCTATGGGTAGGATTATGAATGAATTTCATTTCCTCCTTTGTACTTTCTATATTTTATAATTTTCAGCTGTGCACATGCATTACTTTCACTTTTTTCACACACACACACAAAAGTAGCTAGAATATGTGTACCCATCACCCAGCTTCAAGGATCACACCCTGCTTGCTTCTTCTTTATGTCTCTTACTCCTGGAATATTTTAGCATGTCATGCCCATTTCATTCATGCATAAACACACACAAGGGGTCTTCAAAAGTTCATGAAGAGGGGCTGGCGCTGTGGCGCAGCAGGTTAAAGCCCTGGCCTGAAGCGTTAGTATCCCATATGGGTGCCTGTTCTAGTCCCAGCTGCTCCTCTTTTCATCCAGTTCTCTGCTGTGGCCTGGGAAAGCAGTAGAAGATGGCCCAAGTCCTTGGGCCCCTGCACCCATGTGGGGAACCCAGAAGAAGCTCCTGGCTCCTGGCTTCGGATTGGCACAGCTCTGGCTGTTGCAGCCATCTGGGGAGTGAACCAGTGGATGGAAGACCTCTCTCTCTGTAACTCTTTCAAATAAATAAATCTTTTAAAAAAAAGTTCATGAAGAGCAATGATTGCACCTGGCACTTAAGACAGCAAGTGAAGACACCTGTGTCCTGTATCAGAGACCCTGGGTGCAACACCTGGCTCTGGCTCTGGCTCTGGCTCTGGCTTTGGCTCCTGGCTCCGATTCCTGCTAATTCAGGCAGTGGTGATGGCACAGAGAGTTGGGTTCCTGCCACCATGTGGGAGACTTGAATTAAGTTCCTGGCTCTCAGCGTCAGCCTAACTCAGTTTCAGCCAGTGAAGGCATTTGGGGAGTGAAGCAGCAAGTGTGAGTGCTCTCTATGTATGTCATTCCATGTCTCAAAAAAAAAAAAAAAAAAGTGTACTAACGTCACACCTAAAAATTAACAATTATTTCTAAATACCAAATATCCAGCCAGTGTCCCAATTTCCCCAATTACCTCCTAAGTGCCTTTTTACGACTACTGTAAGTCTGGAGCAAAGAAAGACTTGCATTTGCATCTGGTTGATACATCACAAGTCTTTTAAAATTACATAATGCCCCCCCCCCCCATTTTTCATGCTATTTTCTTATTGAAGAACAAACAGTTCATGTGTTTTGCAGAATTTCCTGAATGCAGCCCTGTGGTGATTTTTACCATGATCCACTAGCCCCTGTACTTCCTTTCAATGGAAACTTAGTTCTAGTGTTTAAGAAGTCATAAGTTCATTATTTTGTGGAAGAATACATCAAATCAATCATATTATTTTTATAACTACACAAAACAAGAAGGTTTAAAACAAAAGGAAGACACAGAAATGCCAGCCTTTCTAATTCATCCACTTCATCAGCAAGTCATTAAAACAAGGTGCCCAAGAAGTTTCTTTCCGAATACAGCCTGGATTAACACCTGCTCACACATGAAAGAAACTCGATGCTATCTGTGAACCGATTTATTTTTAGAAACAGCTCCTTTTACATTTAATTCATTTATTATTTTTCAAAGTTTCTTTAAGGGAGAGAAGGAGGAAGGGAGAAAGATTGGAAAAGACAGAGAGAGAGAAAGAGAGAAAGAGAGAGAGAGAACAGCCTAGCTTCCATGTGCGGGTTCACTCTCCTAAATGCCTGGAACAGCATTTCCAGGCCCATGTCTGGGCCAGGATAGAGCAAAGGGCCAGGAAAGCAACCCAGTCTCCCACATGAGTGGGAGGAGCTCCATACGTGAGCCATCTCTGGCTACCTCCCTGGATGCACACTAACAGGAAGCTGGAGTTGGAAGCTGAGTCAGGACTCAAGTCCAGGCACTCTGATATGGCATGTGGGAGCCAGCCAACTGGTATCTTAACTGGCTGTGCCAAATGCCTGCCCCTCCTTTTACATTTAATTTATTGTTTTTTTTTTTTTTTTTAAAGATTTATTCGTTTATTTGGAAAACAAAGTGACAAAGAGATGTCTTCCATCTGCAGGTTCACTCCCCAAATGGCTGCAACAGCCAGGGCTGGGCCAGGCCGAAGCCAGAAGTCAGAAATTCCATTTGGGTCTCCTACATGGATGACAGGAACTCAAGGACTTGAGCCATCTGGTGTGTCCCAGGTGCATTAGCAGGGAGCTGGATCAGAAGCAGAGTGGCCAGGACTTGAACCAGCGCTCCAAAAGGGAGATGAGTGTCCCGGGCACATGGCGGCTCCAGCGACTATGCCGCTGCCCGCCCTTCCTCCTCCATTCTCAGTTCCTCTCCCCTTCTGCCTCAGAGGTGAAACCCGCCACTCCCTGAGCAAAGGTTCTCCTTCCACCTGAGGCGTGAGTCCTTATGTCATCTCAGGACTGCAACTGTCTTCAATTTTCCTTTCTTTTCTTTTGTCCTTCTTTGAAAAAAAAAAAAAGTAATTTAAGTAATAGTTGACAACTCGGAATTGAGAGAAATGAAAGAACAAATCCGAATGTGGCCAACCTCAGCCTCTCACAGTCACTGCTACCTCCTTCAGCAGAGATGCACATTTTGTACACAATCGTAAATCAGGGAATGGCCTTAATACGCTTGTAGCTAACATGAAATACATACAAACCTGTATGTAGAGCATACATGAAGGCCATAAAAATGGCAATAACATTTCCATGTGTGTGGGGGCCTGGCCTAAAGCAGATAATGTTCCCCATCTCCCAAGGATCCCCTGCCGTGCCTCGGGAGGCCCCTCCTGCATCCTCCCCTCCCATCGCCTCCGGACTTTGGGTCTCTGCTGCCTCAGCCTTCCGACAGGCTTCACCCATGCACTCGGATGCCTACACATTGCGGCATCAGTGGTTTCTGTTTTCCTTTTTTTTTGACAGGCAGAGTGGACAGTGAGAGAGAGACAGAGAGAAAGGTCTTCCTCTGCCGTTGGTTCACCCTCCAATGGCCGCCGCGGCTGGTGCGCTGCAGCCGGCGCACCGCACTGATCCGATGGCAGCAGCCAGGTGCTTCTCCTGGTCTCCCATGGGGTGCAGGGCCCAAGCACCTGGGCCATCCTCCACTGCACTCCCTGGCCACAGCAGAGAGCTGGCCTGGAAGAGGGGCAACCGGGACAGAATCCGGCGCCCTGACCGGGACTAGAACCTGGTATGCCGGCGCTGCAAGGCGGAGGATTAGCCTAGTGAGCCGCGGCGCCGGCCACTGGTTTCTGTTTTTTAATGCATCTGAACTTTACGTAGCTGGAACCATACTGTACGTATTCTACAACTCGCTGTTCTGTTACCATTACGTCCCTGAGCTGCTTTTCTGTTGCTGGTGGTGTGCAGCTACTGTTCATTTTAAGAGCACAGCTCCAGAGCTGTGTGCCACAGTGAGACTATACCACATGTGGAATTATGTTGTGATTGCAACCCATAAAACTATACTGCAAATATCTTGTCACATTGCTATGTTACTTCAAATACTTATTAATTACAGTAGAGTACTGTGCTGAGGGAAGAGCTAGTACTTTATAGTTATGTAACCATTGGACACTAATTCTGTGTGCAAGTGCATGTGCACACCCAAGAATGTCTATTTGCCCTGTAAGTAATGCAGCAGTGAGCACTTTGCCTAAACAGCTTTATTAAATATTATGTACTATTTCCTTTCTGGGTGATGGGTGAAGATGGTCCACAGAGGTGGTATTACTGGAACCAACAGCAGGAATGAATAACATGGCTTTTCAATACACGATAATACCACTAGAGTTGGGAACTATCATTAAGAATGTATTTTGGGCTAATATGTGAAAATAGCACTGTACCGCTGTTTTAATGAGCACAACTCACATTAGGATTGAATCTGAACATCTTCCTCATGCAAGGAAGTGTTTAGTGCTGTTACTTAGTTATCCGGGCAAGTGTTCCGTCAAGGTTTCTGCATTTTTCTTTTACATTTGAGCATTTCACATTTCAAAGATATTAATCCTGTCATTGCACTGCCAATCTTTTCCCAGTCTTTGTTTCCCTGCTGGTTTTTCTTTTCAACACGAAGAAATCTTTCACTTTCCTATAGTCTGAGTGACTGGTCTTCTCCTTTTTGAATGTGTGTCTGTCTCTTGTTTCTAAGAACTACCCAGTCTATAGATTTCCTATGACTCTACGGTTTGCACTTTAATTGCTTAAACCGTCTGTAATTCATTTTGGTGAGGTCAAAATGATTTTCTTCAAATTGCTAACGAGACATCAGAATTATTTATTGAATAATTTCCCCATCCCCATTGATTTGCAATGACTTCTTTATGATTTATTAAATTATTTATGCCAGAGTCTATTTCTGAACTCTCCTGGTTCACTTATCTACTCCCGCTTCTTATGTCAGCACCACCGAGTTTTAATTACATAGGCTTCAGATTACATTTTAATATCTGGTCATGCTATATATTTTAATGTCCAATAAACCTAGCTCCCTGCCCCCAAAACCATTTTCAGAATTCTTCTTGATGTGTTCCTCTACCTATTTTTCCAAACAGACTTACAGCCACCTTGTAAAATTTAAGGCATCCTGATGGGATGTTCAGAGGAACTGCCTTAGATTTGAGAATGAATTTCAAAAGACTCTGAAGCCTTCGTTTTATTTTATTTTTTAAAATATTTATTTATTTTAAAGATCTACAGAGAGGCAGAGGCAGAGGCAGAGGCAGAGAGAAAGAGAGATCTTCCACCTGTTGGTTCACTCCCCAGAAGACCACAACGGCCGGAGGCACACCAATCCGAAGCCAAGAGTCAGCAGCTTCTTCTGGGTCTCCCACGTGGGTGCAGAGGCCCAAGAACTTGGGCCATCTTCCACTGCTTTCCCAGTCCATAGCAGAGAGCTGGATCAGAAATGGAGCAGCCAGGACTTGAACCAGCGCCCATATGGGATGCCAGCACTGCAGGTGGCATGACTTTACTTGCTATGCCACAGTGCTGGCCCCAAGCCTTCGTTTTAATCTCATCATCTAGAAGCAGGGTTTCTGGAGAGACTCTTTTTGGTCCACAACTGAACAATCTGTGATGAATGGCAACACTATCCTCTTCTTCACACTATTTATTCTCCAATAACCACTGTATGACTTTTGCATCAGCTAAAGCTGAAAAGAAACACCATCTCCTAGAGCCCGTCTTCTCTGGACCACGTGGTAGCCAACGACTGAGACCTTCACCACCAGATACAATGCTGGTGGGCTGCATGAACTTGATCTTCCTTCTATTATTAAGGAATGGCCTCTTTGCATTTAATTTACAAATTCAATATTGTAAAAAGAATCAGAGGTTGAGTTAATTGAATGCACTTTTGGAATTAGATTACTCCATACTCTAACAGTGTACGTGAGTCATCTGAAAATACAGGTACATGCAGGCGTTCCTGCACCCCAGGAGTGTAATCTCTTTTGCCATGGCGGGACATGCGCGTGTCTACATATTGCTGAAATCTATTTGCAAGAGTTTTCTCTAAAATGTTGCATTCCTAAGGGAGCTTGGTATACAGCCTCCCTTGGGGACCTGCCAGCTTTGATATCACGGTCATGTTTGCTTGAAAGAAGGACCTGGACCTTTTCCATCTTTTTTTTTTTTTTTTTTCTAAATCCTGGAATAGTTTATATAACATAGGAATTATCTGTTCCTTGGAAGTTTAAAAGGATTTTCAAAGCCTTTTTGTATTTTAAAATAGTCCACCTGGCACCAGTGTGTTTATTTACGTGTGTGTATGTGTGTGTGTATATGTGTATACGTGTATGTGTGTGTATGTGTATGTGTGTGTGTGTGTGTTCATGAGCAGATGACCATGACTGCATACATTTAAAATGCCATGGAAGATACTGATCGCTAACAAAACAGATTTATTATAATTTACTGCCTGTCCTCCCCCCATGAAAAGGGAGTAAATGCCCAAGATGATAAAGTCTTACAGGACAAAAAAAAAAAAAAAAAAAAAAAATTTCCCAGGCTTTGGCTCCAAGGGCCTTTTTTTTAAAGGCACAGAAAGGAGACTCTGGAAGGCAGCTGAATGTCGCACCGTCCAGATGTCCTTGAGGTTGACCATGGCTGGCAACCACAACATCAGCTCTAACACATGCAACCAGGAAGTCTCAGATCTGGAGAGAGGAGATTCCCCGTCCTGCCCATCTGGTTTGGTGGCGAAGGCCTTCCAGCTTTCCACGCTACTGCGCCACCTCCTGCCACAGAATGTTCCACCACTTCCGAAGCAGTGCAAGCTGGTAACCGCCCAGGGTTCTCTGCTGCGGGCGCCCTGCACCAGTGAGCCTGCACGCACGGCAAGCGGACCATAAACAAAGACTTGGAGGTGCTACGGCCTGAAGGTTTGGCTCCTGCGCAAACCTCAAGGGGATGGTCTGAGGACCTGGAGCCGTGGGGAGGTAATTAGGTTTAGACGAGGTCATGGGAAGAGGAAGAGACACCAGAGTGTGCCACCTCTCAGGTGAGATCACAGTCAGATGGTGGCAACCCGTACACCAAGAAGAGAGGCCTCACAATGAAACCCACCTTGCCAGACACCTTGATCGGGGACCTCCCAGCCTCCAGATCCGCAAGACACAGATTCCTACTGTGCCCATGCTGTTCAGCTAGAGCAGCCCAAGCTAAGACGAGAGAGTGGTGCTATCTTGTTGAGAAGAACACCGAGCTTCGGCGCTCTAGACCCCACTGCCTGCCGGAGAATGAGACACACCTGAAACCAGCAGGAAGGAGACTGAACACATGAAGCCCAAGGGTCTGCTGCCACGCGCAAGGACTGTGCCATGAGCACCGACCAGGACAGAAGCAAGACTCCACCAGTGACCTTGGGCCCTAGCACGGGCAGTAACCCGCCAATAGCCAAAGGCAGGAGTGTGCCACAGAATGGGCGGCTTTTTTTTTTTTTTTTTTTTAACATTTGTTTATTTATTTGAAAGAGAGAGAGAGAGAGAGAGAGATCTTCCATCTGCTGGGTCACTCCCCAGATGGCCACAATGATCAACACTGGGCCAGGCCAAAGCCAGGAGCCAGGAGCCAGGAGCTTCATCCGGGTCTCCCACATGAATAGCAGGGGCCCAAGGACTTGGGTCATCTTCCACCGCTTTTCCCAGGTGCATTAGCAGGGAGTTGGATTGGCGGTGGAACAGCTGGGAATCAAACTGGCGCCCATATGGGATGCCGGCACAGCAGGCAGTGGCTTTACCAGTTATGCCACAGCACCAGTCCCACGGGCTGCTTTTTAATTGAGAAAGATACAACCAAGTTCATGGCCTGGTTCCCAAAGGATCCATGAAATGTTAGAGATCCATGAAACATCGGGGTTAGGACCACCTTTGGCCAAAGGGCTCACATAAGGACTGTCAGTAAGCACCTTGAAGCTCTCTGGTGCCAGGCGTCCACGATCCCATCCAGGATTTCACGCACGTGTGCAAGCAGCCTGTCTCTCCCCTTTAACAAGGACACGGAAGTTGCTTTCACACCAGTTCTGGCCAAACACAAAAGCTTAATCCCTGGCTGGAAGGCAAAACATGAGTGCGGCGCAAGTAGGCATGTGAACTGAAGCAGAATGAGTCACGTCCTATCGCGCGCTGGATGTCAGAGGTGGTTGGGCGGACTTCTGGCGATTTTGAATAACTCCAAGAAGCCTCAGAAAGTCATGCTATATCGGAAGTGCCAAGATGTGACTTTTGCTACAAGTCCCACCACCAGCAGCCGGCTGGCAAGTGCATCACTTTTCCCAAGAGCGTCCCTTCCCTCCTGGGGGCTCTTCACACCCAAGATTCCTGCACACATGACAGAGAGTACATGTGTGCATGCACACTCTCCTATCCCATGCAGGCACACCATACAGCTCGAGGCCAAATCACGTTGCAGAGGTTGACTTTGAGGGTTACATTGTAGAAAAGGCAAAACTGTCAACCTGCCGTTTAACATGAACTATTTAGGTAGTCAAGATTTTCTTCCTGCGGGTCGAATATGAAACGAGCAATTCTAAGTGAATGCCTGGAGACTAAATGGTTCCTTCTTTAGAACAGGAACTGGATTTTTCAAGACTCACGTTCAAGTAAATTTCCCCCTTTCATCCGGGTAAGATGCGACTCTGATGAGGCTTCAGAGAGCCTCATGGTTTTCCCCACAGCGGCATCTTCCGTGGGGGATGCCCCATCTCCAGGGGGGTCCCCAACACCTCCGATGGGCAGATGCGGGGCAGTGCCCATCCTTGATGGAGTTTGCACTGGTGACGCCAGAAAAGACAGAACGGCGCAGAGGATTATTCCGAAAGCTGAATGGGTTTCCATGTAGAGATTCCATGTAGTTTGGTTCTTAATTCACCTCCTGCCTACTACTTTTGCATCAAGATAGTCTTCTTGTAAAATTGTGGTGACTGATGTCTGATTTTTTAAAAAAATGAAAACAACTCACGGAGCAGGTGTCTGGCACAGCAGCTAAGATGCCACGTGGGACGCCTGCATCCCACTTCACAGTGCCCGGGGTTGAGCGCCAGCTGTGCTCCCGACTCCGGCTTTCTGCCAGTGCACACCCTGGGAGGCAGCAGGATCAAGCAGCTGGGTCCCTGTGCCCCTACATGGGAGACCCGGATGGAGTTCCCAGCAGGTGAGCATGTGGGGAATGTCTGTCTTTCTTGCTGTGTGTCTGTCTCTCAGATAAAACAGCAAGTTAAAAACACAAACCTGGGAGTCCTAGGTTGATCCCCCAAATCATTTTGGGAGAGCATTTTCTTGGTCTAGGCCATGCACATTTGCAATGCATTTGTGGTAGCACCCTCTGGGCCAATCCATCAATTGAAGGCCAATCAGCTCTCACCTGGATACCATACACCTGTAGAAAATGTCAGTGCCATCTAGCCAGCCCTCAGGGACAGGGAACGAGAAAGGCCTGGTCACTCCGGACGGTTCCTCTGCTGCCCCCCCCCCAAAGCCCCCCTCCTGGCCTCAGAATAGACAATGAAGCTTTCAAAAGAGATGCTGTGCCACCCCGTGCTCCGCTATCGTGAACCTGGGAACCCCGAATCAAGACCAGCGGGCTCTCCTGGGATGCGGGGAGGCCAGTCCTACAAAATGGCTCACAGGAGTTTCTTGGATAAAATGCCACTGAAGTTAAGGGTCTGGTGCCAGCTTCTCACTGTCAGAGCATCTTGCCCATGCAGCTGCTCCTAACGCCTGCACACACACAAGCAAGCCTGACTATGGCTGGTTGGCAAAACCAAAGCCAAGTGGGGTCACTCATCCCTCCGGGGCCTCCAAATTGAGAGGAAAGAAAGATCATCAGCTGGGGCAGGTTATGACAGGACACCAACTATGTTTTAAAAGACTTATTAAAAGCCAAATTTCAGAGCAGAAAAAGAGTTTTCCATTCTCTGATTTAATCCCCTAATGACCATGATGGTCAGGATGGGCCAGGCTAAAACCAGGAGGCTGGAAGTCCATCCAGGTCTCCCACGTGGGACTTGAACCTGCACTCATATGGGATGCTGACACTGACGCAGGCCGGAAGACACCAACTGCTACAAAGTTTTTCAGGCGGTGTCGTGACACAGCAGGTTAAGCTGCTGCTTGCGACAGCAGCATCCCATAGGAATGCTGGTTCTAGTCCCGGCTGCTCCTCTTCCCATCCAGTTCTCTGCTATGGCCTGGGAAAGCAGTAGAAGATGACCCGAGTCCTTGGGCCCCTGCACCCACGTGGAAGACCTGGAAGAAGCTCCTGGCTCCTGGCTTCGGATCAGTGTAGCTCCAGCTGTTGCGGCCATGTTGGGAGTGAACCAGCAGATGGAAGGCCTCTCTCTCTGTCTCTACCTCTCTCTGTAACTCTGTCTTTCAAATAAATAAAATAAACCTTTAAAAAAAAACAAAAAGAAAAGACTTTTCAACTAAGAATATATGAATACGTTGCCGTGAGATTTAAAATTTGAAAATCCCTGTTTTCCAGGAATGATACCTCCCTAGTGTATCTTGCCTCATCATTTTTTAAAATGTATTTAGGCTTTTCCCAAAATGAATTCTAATAAAACACACTTCTGTTAAGAAGCATAAACACTAAATATTTTACCTTTATTTACCTCATTGCGAACACAGCTCATCAGAGGCAGATAACGCATCTGTTGTAAAGAGAGTTAATTTCCTAGATGGAACACGCACATGAGCACATAAAGGTGACAACGTTCTGGGATCTATGACACTAATAAAGGCAACATTTATTGAGACAGCCACTGGGCTAAGCACTTTATGTGGATTACCTCGGTTAATCCTTGCAGCAAACCTATAATGTAGATGCTATTCTTACTCCCGGTTTATAGGTGAGGTTATAAATGAGGAAGCACGCTACTGTAATTTAATCTCCACCAACCCAGAATTTGAGTTCCGTGTTTACTCTGGCTATAAAAAGGTTGAATAAGCAAATTAGAATGAAAGAGGAGTGTGGAAGGCATGTTTAACCCACTGGAAGGTGCCTTGTTTTCCGACAGACTGAGAAACAGGTGCTAATTGCTTCCAACAGAACTGTTGGGAAGCCTTGCGTCTGAAACCATGCTGTGTTTAAAAAATTGTTAATTCAGATTTGCAGTAGTTGCGAGAGGGTTTCCTCTCCGAGTTACCACCGACGCTTTGCCCTCATCCGTAAGGCTTTTCGCAGTGTTTATGGTGATGGTGGGGTGGAAGTCAGCTGCTGCCGGCAGTGTCCTCCACAGCCAAGCGTGTCCAGGCCTCTCTGTTCCCTCCCTTCTTCCCCACAGCCTGGCGCAGAAGCCGGCCTGAGGACCAAGTCCCACAGGGACAGCAAACAGAGAGATGGAAAACACCGCACGTTCAAGACACAGTTGAGCGGCTGGATCACACTCACCCTGCAGTCCACCCCTACGACTGACACAGGTGCATGGCCTTATGAATATCCCTGTGATGTGGGAGGTCCTTCTGGGTTCAGTTCTGAGTGTTCACAGCCTAAAAGAACCCAAACTGACATGTGCTCTGAGTGCTTGTGCCCCCTGCAGCTCAGGTGTTAACATCCTAACCCCCACAGCCCTCACGGATAGGACTGATGGCCTTCCAAAAGAGGACTGTGAGAGAGCTCCGCCCACGCAGCCGTGAGAGACACAGCGAGGACTGGGCAGTGCACAACCCGGAGCTCCCCATGGCCTCTCACCCTCGTCTCATTCTTCCCACCGTCAGCCCCGGAAGCCTGCCACGAGCCGGCTCCGGAGAAGCCTCCCCGTCTACGGCATCCCTGCTGGGACAGCCCAGGCCGCGTTCCCAGTCTCCCCCACCCTGGCTCACGCTCAGATGTCGCTTGCCACCGCTGGCCAGCCACCGTGTTTGGAGGTGTTTCTCCTGAGAACAGGTAACGGGCTTTCAAGACCCATTTCATGCCTTTGTGGTGGCCCTCAAGGAAGTCACGTGACTTCCCTGGGCCTTTCCCACAATGCAAAGGATGAGGATTTTTCTCCCTCCTTCCAGTATGCACAGCCAACGGTTGTGACCACATAACGCACTTCCACTCACCCACACCCTGTCTCGGTTCTATCAGAATCCAAGGGACCTGCATCTCTTGCCCCTGCCAACAGGTCCCATTCGTGTCTGGAGGACCACCCTGCACCCTGAGCCACGGGGCTGCCCCCGTCGTGGGGTCTGCTCAGCTCCCTTTCCCTCCGGCTCTGCCTGTGTCTGCCTAGTGGGAGGTGCCAGTGTCAAGGGGCGCGAACAGCCAGGGGAGGCCAAGGAGGGTGTTGACTCTCTCAGCTGCTTCCGGTGCACCTCTCTTATCGTCCACCCTGCCTTTCCCAGCCTGGCAACCGGCCCCTCCCCTCTGCCTCTGGGAGCTCGGCCAGCTGACAGCTCTCACCACTGTCGGCGGTTTCTCTTAGCCCTTCCCACACCCTCATCAGCCGTCCCTTAAGGACCTGGTCTCTCCTATGACCCCATGGGAGTGAGCCACCTGCTTCCTACTAGGACGCCAAGTTCACAATGGCTTAAAAACTAAGTCAGAATCAGGCACAATAGAAAAGAAATGGAAGCAACCCACTGCGACTCTCACGGAGGAGGGATGGAAACCATAGCAGCCCGTGCCAAGAAAATAAAGCTGCACCGCTGACAGCATCAAACCAGACAGCACCACCGACTTCCCCACCAGTGTGTGGGATGACCGTCTCTTGCCAGATCAAGGTTTATACCTGGAATAAAAACGGAAGATTCGGCTTCCACCCAACCCTTTGGAGCCTTCTGACAGCTTCTGTGCGGGACCTGCCAGAGGAATTGAAGCTGCACGCCCATTTTCCAGAGGGACACACTGAGGCTAGAAGCGATCGCAGAGCCGCAGCAGATAGCCGCAGGGCCAGCTAAGGCTCGCTGGTCCAGGAAGCCGCCTCCGGCAGTCACAGTGATGTTTCTCACAGCAGTCTTCCACACTACGATTCTCCAGACACGCATCCCTGCCACCTTTATTACCTTCTCCACACTTACAGGGTTTCCAGCCATAAACAGGCTTTGGGTCCTTAACTTCCTACAGCTACTCTGCCAAGCCAAGAAGGCTGACACAGGATGCCCTAAGCCCCATTCCAGATGACGCTGGAAACCAGCTGTGCGGACCCACAAGCACCGAGCACCTCCCCGGGTCAGGTTTCCAGAGAGTGGTGGGTGCGTCAGGCCCGGCGCGTCTTCCCTCTCTCTCCTGGGCGTATTTCCCACACCACACAGGTCACAGGTGCGGCGGCCCTGCGGCCCCTCTGTCCTAAGACGTCGTGACATCGCGTGCCTACCTGTTTGAGGACGGAGAAGCTTAAGCCTTCAGAGGCGTCCTGCTTCCTCATCTTCCTCCTTCAGTGGCCTCCGGAGCCAGGGCCTGCGGGAGGGACACACACAGCACACTCAGGACATCTGCCATCAGCATGGGGACAGGCTGGAGAAGTGACCGAGCACGGAGCCCCTGGAGGTCCCCACAGCCTGGCAGCCCTCCCAGGGGCAGGACCCAGCTGAGCCTGCTTGCAGGAGCCCACGAGGGGAGGAGCGGGTCCCAGAGGGGGACCTCAGCTCCGTGCTTCTAGTTATCTGGGCCTTAAACCACGTCACCCCAGCTCCCTCTCTCCCTCACACCCCGCCTCTTATCCATCAGCAGTGACGTCACCTTCGCCCTCAAAGCTTCTCCTTCACCCGACCTCGCCTTTTCTCACCACCCCCACTGCTCCCACTTGGTCCGAGCTAGTGGTCTCTCTGGGTCACGACGAGAACCTCCTCCCCGGTTCTGCTGCCCCAGCTTTGCCTGCTGGGGGTGGGGGGGGCTTGTGTCTCCTCCACACTCCTGTGCTGAAGTCCTGAACCCCAGGAGCTAGTGACGCATTAGCAAATAGAGTCCTTGCACGTGTGATGGGTTACAGCGAGGTCATCCTGGTGTTTTTTATTTTTTTAAGATTTATTTGATTTATTTGAGAGGCAAAGTCACAGACAGAGAGAGGGAGAGACAGAGAGAAAGGTCTTCCATCTGCTGGTTCACTCCCCAGATAGCCATAACGGCCAGAACTGGGCCAGGCCAAAGCCAGGAGCCAGGAGTTTCCTCCTGGTCTCCCACAAGGGTGCAGGGGTCCAAGGACTTGGGCCATCCTCTGCTGCTTTCCCAGGTGCATTATTAGCAGGGATCTGGAACAGATGTGGAGCAGCTGGGTCTAGAACCAGTGCCCATATGGATGGCAGCGCTGCAGGCAGCAGCTTAATCCACTGCTCCACAGCGCCAGCCCCATCATGAGGTCATCCTGTTCTACCAGTACGATTGGTGTCCTATGATAAGGGGGAATCTGGACACACAGAGTCAGACAGTCACAAGTCACGAACTCCCAGAAGCTAGGAGCATGGAAGACAGAGGGAGCACGGCCCTGCCAATGCCTTGACCTCAGACCCCCACCTCCAGGACTGTAACACAGTACACTTATGTCTTCAGTTTCAGCCACCCAGTCCATGGCACTTGGTTACAGCAGCCTGAGAGCACTAATACCCACAGCAGCCTAGACAACCATTCAAAATCATTGCTCCACTCAAAACACTCCTACAAGGGTGGGTGCTGTGGCACAGTGGGTTAAAGCCCCAGCCTGCAGTGCCAGCATCCCATATGGGTACTGGTTTGAGTCCCGGCTGCTCCACTTCCAATCCAGCTCCCTGCTTTGGCCTGGGAAAGCAGTAGATAATGGCCCAGGTGCTTGGGGCCCTGCACCCACATGGGAGACCTGGAAGAAATTCCTGGCTCCTGGCTTAAGATCGGCCCAGCTCCAGCCATTGCAGTAGCCATTAGGGGAGTGAACCAGTGGAAGGAAGATTCTCTCTCTCTAACTCTGCCTCTCTGTAACTCTGCCTTTCAAATAAATAAATAAACCTTAAAACAACAAACACTCCTACAGTGTCTGCTCCCTCTCAAAGTAAAAGCCAAAGTGCTTTGAAATGGACTTCAAAGTGCACACGACTTAGCTGGGCCTCTTCCCTTCCTCAACGTCCTCCACCCACAACATCCCTGAGAGGTTCCTGCCCCAGGCCCTTTGCACTTGCTCTCCCCTCTACCTAGAACACTCTTCCCCCAGGCACTCTTCCCCCTCTGACACTAAACTGTAAACTCCCTGAGAACAGGGACATGGGACGATGGAGCCCGGTACCTAGGAAGTGCTCAAGAAACAGCTGTTGAAAGATTGTGCAGGCAAACGGGCCGAGAGGAAGGAGTGCCATGGGGAGAGGAAGTTTCTGTGGGGTTCGCAGCAGCAGAGTCCAGAAAGATAAGGACTGAAGTGTCCTCTGGGTGTGGCAACACGGAG
Source organism: Oryctolagus cuniculus (assembly GCF_964237555.1). Lineage (NCBI taxonomy): Eukaryota > Metazoa > Chordata > Mammalia > Lagomorpha > Leporidae > Oryctolagus > Oryctolagus cuniculus. Next base: position 127,582,508 of record NC_091436.1, on the reverse strand, counting down.
GCCAAAGATGACCTTGGAGAGGGCAGTTCCTGTGGGGGTTCAGGGTGGGAGCCTGGGAGGGGAGGTTGGTGTTTGTGGGGCAGGACAGGAGGAGGAGAGAGCGAGGAGAGACTCTGAGGAATGACTGATGGGAGCGAGGTCTCAGGGCTCAGGGGTGCCTGGGGGCCCTGTATGGGGAGAAGGTTCTCTGTGGCCTTTCTTTCCCTAGGAGGAAGGGAGGAGAGCAGGTTGGGATGAAGCTAGGAACACATCGGTGCCCTGGAGGAAGGCAGGAGCCTGTGCACACAGGCTGCGGGCGACGTCTTCAGTGCACGCGTGACGTCACCTGTCTCCCGGGTGAGGCAGGGCGGTCAGGAGGCCTTGGTGGAGGCAGGGCCATGTGGTACATCCCACCACAGGGCAGCACGCCAGGGCACACCTGGCACCTCCCTCACTCACCCACGTCATGCTCCTGCACCTGCCTGAGGGAGAGCCAGCTGCGGTCAGCAGCCCGGAGGGCCCTGGCGTTCCGCGTGGCCGTTGGGTGTCTGTGGGGACAGTGTTGCCACAGCGGGACTCGAGGACCCTTTCTGCAAAGCCTTCCTCATTCTCCCGGCCCCCAGAGCAAAGCCTCATCCTCAGTCACAAGACAACTCTGACAGTGTGGGAGAAATTACGTTCGCTGAGCACTCACTCAGCACCGGGTGTGTTGCAAACAAACAGCCTCACACAAGCGTCCTGGGAAACACTTTGGCCTTTTTCTATGAGGGACAAATCAAGGGTTCAGGGAGGGTAAGTGACTCACTCAAGGTCACACAGCTAGCAAGTGGCAGAGCTGGGACTGGAACCCTTTCTCTGCACACGCTCACCCCTCTAGTCTGAACCCTGAGCATTGCAATCCCAACATTCAGCTTGGTGAATGTCTCCTAACTCACCCCACCCCAACACATCCCACGTGCAGTCCCCACACCCAGACGAGCCTTCTCATGGCCCCGTTTCCACCCAGGCCCACCCTACTCAACCAGCTTTAGAAGCCCCCCAGACAGGAACCCCCCAAATGCCACTGCCATCCCTCCATCACGAATGATGCTTATGGCCTCCCTCAGCCCGGCTCCCCACAGGCTCCTCTCCACCCATGCACTCTAGTACCCCCCCGGTGCACCCCTTCCAGGCCCCCATGCTATGGACATCCCTGCACCCCCAGGGAGCTGCGCCCCTCTTGCTGCCCGGCTCCCAGTACCCCTGCAGCACGGCGGCCCCCAGCCTGCTGAGCCTCTCAGGGTCTGCGGACTGCAAACTCGAGGGTAACGACAGCTGTGTGAAAACATGCAGAACCACTCGCTCACTGCTCAGCAGTTTCCCCAGTGGGAAACCTTGCTCACGCCATAGAACAAGGCTTATGCGCAGGTGACACAGTTCGAGAGGTTCTTCCAGACCATGAGAACGGAAGGCAAGGGCCTTCCTGAAGGTTCTGGATCCGTACCTGTTCTTCCTTTGCTGTAGGCACCCATAGTCTGGCACCTTGCAGCAGCTAGTCTAGTAAGGAGGGTGGGGCTCGGATGCCCCCTGCTCACTGCGCACCTGTGTATTCCAGGTCTTGTGGTCCTGCCTCAGCCACCCTTTCACATGCCTCCCAGACCCAGACAGATATCCCGTCTTCTGCCTCTTCAGGGCAAGAGCCTGACATGTGAGAAATACAACTGAGGTTAGAACGTGGTGGCCAGATGAATAGTCAGGGTCAGCTGCCCAGGAGTTGGAAAAGAACAGTGACTTTCTGAGAAATCGGGAGTGGGATGAATCCACTTGGATCATTCGCTATGGATGACCACCCAATGATCCTGGGTCCCCAGACCAACAGCGGGAGGCTGATTTAGAGGTGAAGGTCAATAGCACTCAAGGCCATCAAATCTCCCCACACAGAGAGCGCAGACCTGAATGGCCAGAGTTTGTGTGAAAACTCTGGAGGTCAAGGTGATGCCAACCGCTAAGATGCCCATCTGCTAAGATCTTGAGAAATCAAGATCTACCCAAGCAGTGGATCCGTAGGGGCCATGCAGTCCTTGTGCCAAAGCCGAAATGACAGAAGCTCTGGAGTCGGGCCTGGGAGCACATGCTGGCCTTGCCACTCAGTAGCTGCTCAGCCTTGGGCTGGTCACTTACACTCTGTGTGGTGAATTCTGCATGTGCTAATGTGAGGCCTAGATAAACCAGTACATGTCTAAAAGGATCTAACACACTGCCTGGCTTATATGAGGAGCCCGCTAAGTATCACCGCCCGCCCTCCTTCCAGCCATCCAACTTCACATCTCTCAGTGCTCTCACTAATAGGAAGGGGCACGGCCGAAGCAAGCACAGGAAGGAGCAGGCCACCCCCAGACAGGTCAGAGAGCAGCACTGGACCTCAGTGACACACACAGCTTGGAGCCTCAGACCATCCCCAAACAGGAAGTCGCTGACAAACTTAGAAAACACGCATGCACAACTGCACACCACTCAGAAACCAGCCCTGCTCCAAAAGCACCAGTCTCTCCCCAGGATGCACCCCTGCCCCCTCTCAGCAGCACAGACAGAACCTGCTTCCAGGCCACGGGCTTGGCAGACCTGCCCTGTGACCTCAACGCCACCAGCACCATTCCACTGCCCCTCTCCTCCACTCCATTCTCCTCCACCCGGCTTTGACTCACTTGAGCCAAGCCGGGTCTCTGGGTCCTGATTGGCGACCCAGTTGTCAACGCAGTCACCTGACTGCCAGCTCCACTGCCACCCCCACTCAGCATCTTGCGCAGTGGTTTCCCCGCCCCCCCCCCCAAGTTAGGTTCCTTTTATAAAAGTGACTCATTTAGGAAGAGACAAAACCAAAAACTTCAATGGTAAAGATAAAACAGCACCGAGTCTCTTTAAACACCTCCCACTCGGTGTAGAATTTAGATCCGATCAAACCTCCCCAAGCTGGACCTCCTGATTTGGAACTTACAGTACACACGGCTCTTCCAGCAGAGACACTGCCAGGAACGCCGGCTCCCTTACGTTTCCAGGTCTTTTTACAAACAGAGGTGGCCTCGGGCCTCCTGTCAGTACCTTTTTCAAAATGAAGGAGTGAGACATTAAAAACAGAAGTCCCCTGCTTCTGAGTCCCAAGCAGAAAAATCAAGGATTGCACGTTTTTGTTTGTGATTCTGATTTAGTGATGTAGGACACTGGCATCAGATCACGAGCTTAGCGAGAATTCTGGGGGAGGGGGATTCCATTAAAAAAAAAATCAGATTTCTTAGTACGTCCAATGTTTACTCTCGTGCATGGTATCTGAATGGAGCAAAATTATATAATATGATGCATAGAGCTGCAGGAGGTACTGTGAAGCCGAAACGAAACTAGGCCAAAATGAGCAATTAGGATGATCCAAACCCAGGCGTTCTCCACGTCGGCTGCGTTACTTTTAAAAATTCCCAGGCCCACTCTCGCAGATTCTGACACGCTTGGTTTGGATTGAGACTTAGCATGGAGCATCCTCAGTCTCTGGGTGATTTTAATGTGCAGGTAGGATTGAGGACCACTGGTCTGTGACTAAGAACACAGATTTAAAACAATTAAAGAGCAGCGCAAGATTGCTCAGCCCAGCACAGACAAAACCAGGACCAAACCTGATAGCCACAGCTCCCATCCAGCTCTGCAGTTCTACCCAAGTTTCTGGTACTCACAGATTTGCTAACACTTTGTTTATACATACAAAAGGCAGGGTGTGTGTGTGTGTGTGTGTGTGTGTGACAAAAATAGTCTCCAACCTTTTGCTTCGTCAAAGCATGGGTATCTTACAAATATCTACCAATCGCTACTGCTGCTTCCTGATGGTCTCTCGCTCATTTGCATATGTGCCAGCTTCCCCACCCTAATCCCCAGTCGAGAGGGAGAATTCGGCCATATCTGCTCCCTGCCCACGATCTTGCTTACCTCCAGGCACCCTGCTCCTCCGGATAAATCCAACCGAAACCCACACTTACACATCTCTCACCTCCTCCTCTCAACTCCACAGGCATCCATTGCTGAAAGTCCCTCCTCTGACAGCAAACTACTTCCCAGTCCCTTAGAACCCAGCCTTCACCTTCCTCCTGACCTACACGTGGAAGCGATGCTACAGCGGAGAGCAACCAGCGTCAACGCGCTGCTGTTCCATAGGCGTTATCCGGTGAACACGTCCCTCATCCAGGATACACAGACAACCGTGAGGGCGGCCCACTTCGGGGGTGTGAGGGACACAGACAGAGACAGAGAAGGAGGGTTCCTTTTAAACCCTTCCATTTGAACGTGGGGTAGGCATGTATTTTTTTATTTGACAGATAAGTTAGACAGTGTGAGAGAGAGACAGAGAGAAAGGTCTTCCTTCCGTTGGTTCATCTCCCAAGTGGCCGCTACGGCCAGAGCTACACTGATCAGGAGCCAGGTGCTTCCTCCTGGTCTCCCATGCGGGTGCAGGGCCCCAAGCACTTAGGCCGTTCCCCAGTGCCCTCCCGGGCCACAGCAGAGAGCTGGATTGGAAGAGAAGCAACCAGGACTAGAACCCAGAGCCCATATGGGATGCCGGCACCGGCAGGCAGAGGATTAACCAAGTGAGCCACGGCACCAGCCCATATTTTTTTTTAATGGAGCAAAACCGCGCACGCGCGCGCGCACACACACACACACACACAGTGAGTTACTAAATACATCTATGATTTGCTTCCACTTTGTAAACACAGACAACTGTCCGAGAAGTTTACCTACCTGTGTCCCAAATGTCAATGGTATCTGGGGCAGTGGGATCCTGGTGACATGAATTTCACTTCCCTTTCCCCCTTGTTATCTTTGCTATGTTGTATTTATGTAAGGACAGAATAAGGAGAGCATTTGAGACCTGAAGCAGAGCATTACCTGGTCCCTGAAACCCACATAGCGTCGAGAAGCAGAGGCGCTCTCCTTCTCAAGCCTGGAGAGCACAATCACCTCCCCAGCCAGCAAGGCCTCCTGGCTTCTGGGCCCTGAGTTTGTCGTGGCCACTGACCCCAAGCTAACCCTGGGCTCCACTGGTCCCCAAGAACAGATGTGGAAGAGATGTCCCGGGTCAGGGTCACGCCCCCTCCAGGACCTGTGTGACCCTGGTACAGCCCCCAGCCCGGCTGGCCTCTCCCGAGCATCTTCTCCGACCCCTATCTCTGTTCTGCCAGGCTGTGCCCACCACAGTCTTTTTGGGTCACCACAAAGGTGAGCAGTCACACAACCCAAGTAGCACTCAAACTCCTAACCTGTAGACCCGAAGGCCAGCAACTCTGGAGCTGTGGCATAAATGGTGGGATTCTCCACATGCCCCATGGAGCCCTAATGGCTCACTGGGCAAAGAAGAGGGAGGTGGAATGTCCCAGGCAGCCAGGACACAACCGTGAGCTCCGAGGCCTGCAGGTGAGAGGGTGTGAGACGTGTTCAGGGATGTAACAGGCAGCCATGATGTCTGCAGTGGCTCCTGGGCTGCCCAAAGCCAAGCACAGAGAGAATCCCAGGAAAGGTTCACAAGGCCACAAGCGAGGCATGGGACAAGCTCTGGACCTTCTAGCTGCTTCCCCACCACTCCCTCTCCCCCTCCAGCCTCTGGAGGATCTGGGCCAGCAGGAGTGGGTGGAAAAATAGGAATAGAGAAAAAAGACGGGAGATGAAGCAACACCAACGCAAAGGCAGGCTGAGGTCCGCCCAGTGCCACGGCCAGTCTTGCAAGTGGCCTGGGGCGATTCTCAATGCTTAACCCCTGCCTTGACATCAGCTCCAAAGGCCATGGGCACCTGCCAAGAAGCCAAACTTCTGGGTCCCTGGAGGTAAATTCTTAAAGAATTTTGAAACTTAAAAACTGCTAACATACAGGCTGGCCAGAACTGACCCTGTGTGCAGCATCTGCAGAGCCAGCCCCCTAGAGCGGCTCTCAACCCTGACCCCACGAAACGGAAGCTCAGCTAACTTGGGCTCCGCAAATGTCCACTCCACTGTGCTTGCCTGTAAGGCCAGTGGTGCGTGCATCTGGCCAGGGGCAAATACTGCTCCATCCCAGTGTTCCGTGTTAGAGCTCTAAGCTCTTATGCATCTCAGCTGCGGCTTCTGCTTCTGTCTCTCCTTCTTAAAAATCCTCCCCACTGGCTCTCAGTGAGTTTTTACGAACCAAGTAGAAAGCCAGTTCTCAAGTCCGGAGGCTCAGGGGTAGGCATCTGGTGCAGTGAAGACGACACTGGTTGGGAGACCCGCATCCCACATCAGAACGCCTGCTTATGCGCACCCTGGGAGGCAAGGTCGATGACTTAATGGAGTTCCTGTCACCCAGATGGGAGATCGGATTGAATTCCTGGGTCCTGGCCTCGACCTGGCCAAGCCCCAGCTGTTGCAGGCATTCTGAAAGAAAGCCATTTCTTTCTCTCTCCGCCTCTCAAATAAATAAAAATTAAAAACCACAAGAACAAGATTCCAGCAGCCCTTATCGTGGGGCTCCTTTGCAAGGCTTCAGTCATCAGTGGGCACCACTGACAGCTCCCTCTGAGAGTGAACAGGTAATGCTCTCCCCATGTGGTTGATCCCTGGGTACCTCACCAACCATCCCACAGGCTCCCTTGCCTCCAGCTACAGTGAACCATCTGTTAAAGTCTTCCATGAAAACTCTGAGTGAGCAAGGTGTTCAGGGAAAACTCAGGACCGGAGAAAGTGGCCGTCTCTGCAGATGTGCACAGCTGGATCACATCCTCGGGCAGGTGGCTGGTCACCCGCCACTGGCTGCCCGGGCAGAGATGCGGGAGCAGGAGTGGTTGGAGAAGGTCCCAAGGAGGAAGTGAGATCCGAGTTGGGTCTCAAAAACTGGGTTCAACTAGGTCAAACAGAGAGGAAGTGGGAAGGCCATCCAAGCAGTGGGGGAACACACACACGGCCCTGACCACAGAGTGGGAGTGGCCTGTGGCGGGGGCCTGGGGGGAGGGCACGAGCCCCTGCGTGAGTGTGTGTTCAGGAGTCCCACAGGACTGGTCCGAGCCCAACACTGCCTCTTGTTAGCTGAGGGTCACCGCAAGACTCACCTCGCTCAGCCCCTTGTTCCTCATCATTAACAACATCCGCATCTACCTGGTCCATTGCTATGAGGCTTTAGTGAGAGGATGCACGGCTTCTCGGCCTTTTGCTAAGATCACGTGTAGTGAGGACGCACATACAATGCTTGGGACGCTCAGTGACCACCCCTTCCCCGTTATATTACCCGTTATTCCTGTTTCCAGCAGCACTACCCAGAGCCCCTCTTGCTGAGGCTGCCAGGGACAGCCATGATGCGAGGATAACGTGGACACTGGCTCACTGGGCACATGGGAATGACCTGAGAAGGCCCAGACCCAGCTGCCAGCCAGGCACCAGATGTCCAGGGACCCAGGGCTGGGGCTTCCCAGCTTGCCCCTGCCCCCCACGCTGCGCTCTGTCCCTGGGGACCACCATGCACACCAGCTGGGCTCAGAGGCTTGCAGCTGAACGTAGCCGCACCACAGCTGGGTGGTGGTTGTGCCCCATTCACCATCACAGCTGATGTCGGGGCCCCTTCGCCCCCAGCTCGGAGGCCCCCGCCTTCTGCCCTAGCGGAGACACCAGCCTCCCACTGCTGCCAGCCCTGGGGTGCCTCAGCACCTGGAGATGGTTGCCCTCACGCTGTCTGCGCTTCTGTAAGGAGTTGCCTTCATGCAAGTCTCCCCGGTTAAACCCTTCACAAGTACCAGTCCCTGCCCGCTGAAATCCACTTGGAAGAGCCGGGGCCAGCATCCAGGCGGCAGACGGACGGCGCGGAGTGCAGCCCTGCACGGCCTCAGAGGCAGCAAGTGAATGGCAATGTTTCGGACATAAGCACTAATGCGCTTTGCGCAAAAGCAATCAGATAGGAATTTAGCACCCCTGGGAAGCTGGATCAAACCCAGGAAACCCGGGGAAAGGAAACCTAGTCCCCAGCCAAGGCAGCCCCCATTCAGAGCTTCTGTGATCCAACCATCGTCTGCCTGAAGCACCAAGAAAGTTGCAGACTCTAGGCCAGGCCCTGGCACACAGCAGGCACCCAATAAACACTCACCAAGGGCCTCTGGCCGCAGACGGACGCCTGAAATCCCAGGATCTTCCAGGAAAGGATACTCCACGGAAGCAGCTACTCCATGGGGCAGTGCCCAAGACACGCTCTGCTCCTCTGCCAGGTGACACGATGCTCCAGACACCTGATCACAGGCAGCAGGCTTGTAGGGGTTGGCCAGTCACAGCAGACATGCTCTCCTCCCCTCCCAGCAAGAAAGGCCCAACTCACACGGCCAAACACAGCCTTAGTTTGGTGCAAGTCAAAAGCACTTGTTAGGTGCTTACTGTATACAGGGCCCATGCCAGCTCTGGAGATCAGTGAGGATTAAGATAAGGAGGTGAGGATTCAGGACCACCAAGAATGTGGAGGAGGAGGACCAGAGGGGACCATCCTAAAAGAGTGGAGCTCTAAACCAACTGGGTCTTCAAGGATGAGCTGTGACAAGGGGCAGGAAGGGAAGGCAGCAGGAGGTGCACAGAGGGAGGTGGGGGCTGCAGCACGGAGGTACAGAACTGGGCTGCACAGGGGTAGGGCAGAACAGAGCAGGCCAGTGCTCTGTCTCCAGCTGGGCCCACTTGATTCAAGAACCAGGCACAGGGGGCCAGCATTGTGGCCACCTAGCGGGTTAAGCCTCTGCCTGCAGTGTGGCATCCAATAGGGGCATAGGTTTGAGTCCCAGCTGCTCTACTTCCAACCCATCTCCCTGCTAATGCAGCCAGGAAAGCAGCAGAGGATGGCCCAAATATTTGGGCCCCTGCAACCATGTGGGAGACCAGGAAGAAGCTCCTGGCTCCTGGCTCCTGGCTTTGGCACTGAGCCTTAGCATTTGAGACAGCAGTTAAACTGCATATCCCCTGTGGAAGCACCTGGGTCCAACTTCCAGCTCTGCGCCCTGACTCCAGCTTCCTACCACTGTGGACTCTGGAGGCAACAGGTGATGGCTCCAGTGATTGGGTTTCTGCCTCCCACCTGGGAGACCAGGATTGAGTTCCTAGCTCCCAGCCTGGCATTAGCCGTTTGGGGTATTTAGGGAAGTGAATCAGCAGATGGGAGGGTTCTCTCTGCTTCTCTCTCAGAGAAAATTTTTTAAAAATTTGTTAGATTTTTTTTAAAAAGATCCAACTACAGTACAAAGAGCAGACATGAAGCCCCATCAGAAAGGTTTGCTCCCAGCAGCCAGCACCAGCCTCCGAAGTCCAAAATGCCCCCACTTTGGAAATGTTAAAGGCAGCGTGGCTGGGCTGGGGGGCAAAGCACTCGTCCCCAGCCTGCCCTGCACCACCACCTGCTCGGGGCCTCGGGGTCAGTGTGGGAAGGGGGACTGGCCACTCCCAGCTCCAGAGCCACTGAGAGCTCCCCCTGCCCCCAGTGCAAAATCTTCCACACACACTTCCACATTTGCTCTTACTTGGAATTCTAAAATTAAACGTTCATTCCCCTCACAGAAAAGCTTTCTCCTTTTATAAGCTGCTATGCAAATGACTTGGGAGAGGCCACATCTTCACAGGCGCAGTGCGGCTCAGCAGCAGGCGCGGAGAGGCTTCCACAAGAACTTTCCTGGAAACTGGCTCTGCAGGGCGCACGCCCTGCAGATTTCCTGCCGCTGGGGGAGGCCGGAGGCAGAGGGGAGGCTTCTCTCCCGAGGCTCCTGCAGGGGATGAGCGACGCCAGCCACGGGCAGAGGGCGGGGCGGAGGGGGGGTGCTCAATGTCCAGGCCTTCAAAGATCTTTGTAGCCCCAGCTTTTAAAAATTGAGATATAATTCACCACCCACAATTTACCCAATTCTCCGATTTCTAGTATATTTGACCAATGGGCCAGCCAGCAGCACCATGTGACCCCAGAACTGTCACCAGCCCACAGGAACCCCACCCCCCATCAGAGTCACTCACTCCCCACTGCCGCCCTCCTCCCCCACCGTAATCACTCTGACATCTGCCTGCCCTGGGCATCTCCCGTCACTGAAACCACACACTGTACGGCCACCTTACGTCTGGCTGCTCCCCCTCTGCAGGGGTTATCCAGGCTGCAGTGTGTATCGGTGCCGAATCCCTTTTCATGGCTGAATACCGCTCTGTTGCATGGGCCCATGCAGCCCGTCATCTTTTCTCCACCAGCACCCACCGACTCTGACCCAACCCCCCGGACCTGGCAGGGAGTGATTCTCCAAACACACAGTGGCCCAGGCTAGCAGCCTTGAATCACACTGGCCACTACAGGGAAAAAAAAAAAAAAAAAAAAAAAAAAAACAAACTCCTGCTGGAGATGGGTCTGACACATCTCCATGGTCCTGCGTCCTGCCAGCGTCAGGTGGAGGAGGGAAGAATGGCGCCGGCCTCCCAGGCGTGCCACCTGCATGGTCTCATCCCAGGGCTAGTTTAACGCGCTGCTGCCGCCATCTTGAAAGTCTTAATGTTCAAACAACGGGCCCCCGTGTTCATGTGAATTAAGTAGCTGGTTCTGAGCAGGAGGCCAGGTGCGGCAAGGGGGAAGAATTTGCCAGTCTTCCCAGAGCCTGGGGGCTGTGGCTGCTGGGCCAGGCTGGGCGGCCAGGGATGGTGCCCTGCCTCCATGCTGGAGACCACATCTTCCCACCCCGGGGGCTGAGTGGTTGGCCGATAAGGACCCTCCCCACCCCCAGACCGGCTGCCAGTGGGTGCGGTAAGTCGAAGCAATCCAGGTTCAGACGGCAAAGCAGAGGGGATTCAAACTGAAACTGGTTTGATCTTATGATCGCTTACAGGTTAACACCAAGAAGAACGGGGAAAAAACCCACATTTACTGAAGGAACCAGCAGTGAACATTTACTTCTTTTAAACTGTCACCTTTATTTCCAGTGTATGAAGGAAGTCACGGTTTCACCAAAACCCTGATATTCAGTGCAGAGACAGTAGTGGACTTAAAACTCGGAGGTCCACCGTAGGGATGTCATGACCGCAAGGGACCTCAAGAATGCTCCGGATCACTGGCTCTCGTCCATTAGGGTCCCCGGCAGCCCCGCTCCGTGGATCCCCAAGAGTTTTGACCTCTCCTCCGCCCCCCGTCCTCACCCAGGCTTAGTCCAATTCTTATTGTATAGATGAGGAAGCTGAGGCAGTGAGAGGGGAAGTAACCGGCCAAGGTCACCCACAAACAGGGGCAGGACCAGAACCCAGGAGCTTTCAGCTTCCCTTCCAACCTGCCCACTGCACGAGTACAACCGAACTTCATAGACGGGGCGCTCGGCCCCCCACTAGTCCCCATCCTGGCCCCTCGGAAGGGAGTCCGGTCCTGCAGATCAACTGAAGATTCACAGACCCTGGTGCAGAAACTCACTTGGCTCGCTGGCACCATCTCCAGGCCATCATTTGACCAAGGGCCGGGGGAGCTTCGGTGTAGGGTTCAGGGCTTCCCCGAGCCCAGAGCACTTACAAACCGCAACTTTGCCGAGAAGAGCGAAGTTCAGCCTTAGTTCGTTTGGGTTACAGGCACAAGGATCTCAAGGGCGGCTGGAGCACACGGGAGTCGGGGCTCTGCCAAAGGGACTGATCAGAAACAGGGCCGCTGGAAGGCAGTGGGCGTCTGCCCTTTCCCCACGGAGCCCACCGACTACACGAAACCCGCCTTCACGCCAAGAGCCTGGCTTCCTCTGAGCGCCATTTGCATTGTACTTTCCTCCTCCCCTCACTTGCTTTCTTGAACAGGCACTGAGCAACTGACTCTGTCCCAGGCCCATTCTAGGTGCTGGAGATACAGCAAGCAACAAAACAGAGCCGGCGCTGGTGGCTACTTTCTAAAGGGCAGAAACAGAGGGTTAATACATGAATATGCTAATTATTATGCCAAACAGGACGTAGAACAGTGGAGAACGTGAGCATCTTCTCTAGGATGGCCAGGTAGGAGAGCCACACAGATACTCCAGGCAAAAGGATCAGTATGTGCAAAAGTCCTGGGGTCAGACGGTATCAGAGCCAGGGAATCACTGATCTGGCATAGCCTTTCACATTACCCGCTGACTTCTGTTACTACCAAGCAGCCTGCGCTGGGCGCACCTACGAGAGAACCAGGTTCAGGAGCCAGGCGTGAAGCCCCGCATGGCCTCTGAGCAGTGCATGCTGCCCTTCCCTGGCCTCCACACTCCCCTCTGTGAAGCAGTAGGGTCAGGCTCCAGGATGTGCACTGCCTTTCCTACAATACGCATATTCTGTGACCGTGACACTGCCCAAGGGGTCTACACGTCCCGTCCTGCCTCGGGGGCATGCAAGGAACAGCAGGCAGGTTTTGGAAGCCCTCAACTCTTTCCCAGGGATCGCCCCAAACATAAACCAAATTCTCTCTCCCCAAAAGGCACAGCTCTCCAGGGAAAAAGGTCCAGCCCCGGAAGCAGCCACTGTGGCACTGTCCTGTGGAGAGTACCCAGGTGACCACTAAAGATAGCACAGCCTCAGGGCGGGGCTGGCCTGGCTGGAGGACTGGCCCCGCCTGCAGGGTGCTCCCGCACCTGCTTCTGCCCATGATGCTGCCCCAGTCTTCCTGCTGCCCCTACTGTCCCAGGAGGGAGAAGGTGACAGGTTCTTACATGTTTTCTTGAGGGTTCTCTCCGTGGCACACTCCATGAACCTGGGTCGGAAAGCAAGACTCAAGTCTCCTCCATGGGGAGAAACTAGCAGAATTTGTCTCCTCCATCAGACTGGGGGCTCCCGAGAATACGGACTTGCTCACCCATCAGACGGGGAGCTTGCCCCGCCCCGGGGCCGCCTCCTGTGTTTCCCCAGCAGAGTGCTGCTCCCTGGTGATAGGAACCGAGTCTCCATTCAGACTGGGGCTCCCTGGGACAGGATTCCATCTCCCCCACAGCCTGGGAGTCCCTGCCAGTGGGGGCCGTGCCACCCTCATTGGACTGGAAACTCCTTTCCTCTCCATCACATACAGCTTCTCCTTATCCCAGGATTTCTTCCAGCAAGGTAGGAGAGGACCCTCAGATTGGACCGTCCCACCCAGGCACAAGACCCTGTGGCCCCCAGCTCCAAGCTCATTCATGGGAACTACCAGAATAGGACTCTCCGTACTGAATGGAAAGGAACAAAAGGTAAGGTCAGCTCTACCCAACAACGTGTTAGCGGACTGGCCACAGGCTCTGGCCCAAGGCTGTCACCCTTTTATCAATGGCCCTCTCTGGTGACCAGGGCTGTGGCCCAGCTGAGATGCACCGTGAGGACCAAGAGCAGGAAGCCAGCAGCCCAGACACAACCATCCTCTCAGCTTCCGGAAGGAGGAGACAAGGCCACGCCTCCCACAGTGGAGATGAGGGTGGGTGAGCAGGGGTGCAACAGAGGGAGGAGGGGCTGCCAAGGTGTGAGTTCTGCATCTCCTGGCGGGGGGGGGGGGAGACAGCGCCTACCCTGGATATGGGGAAGCCGTGGCAGGCTGCCTGGGAGCCCGGTGTGTAGCTCCTCCTGGACGGGTGTCCACAGGTCTGCAGAGGAGGGTGGAGAGGGCTGGAGTTTCCACCCGCTGCAGCACGGCAGCAGACAACACAGGCGCTAAGTCCTGCCCAAGCACCAGCTGTGCAGCGCCGGTACCGCTCCCCCTTCACACACATGCGACGAGGCCTGCCCAGCGTCACGCACAGGTAGGGCAGGGGGAACGGGCTCCTGACACGCACGCTAAGCCATCTTCCCAGCGGAGGCCGAAGGAGAACATGCTCACTATTTCTGGGGCTTCCTCTGAACCACCAGGGCTGACTGGGGAGGGTCAGGCTGCCGCAGGTGTCCTGAGGGCCTGGGACATGGGGGTGGCCGAGCCTCAGGCAGAGTCCAGCACAGTCCCACCATGGGGACTGAGAACGCCACCCTGACGGCATGGATGACCCTCAAAATCCCACCCTGCTGTGCCCTGGGTATGCTTAAGGGGAAAGGTGATCCTTGCAGCCAAATCCTGACCTCGACAAAGCTGAGGGGTGGGGAGGGGTGGGATGCGAGGAGGAGACAGTGCCCACCAAGTCTCTGCTCTCAGTGTCGGCAAAGTCACAGCATGTAGTCTCAGCTTAGCTTCTTATTCAAATTTTTGTTTATTGATTCAAGATATGGACAGAAAGACAGACAGAGCTCCCAGTCACCTGCTCACACTAGGGGCGGGGAAGCTGAAGTCAGGAGCCAGTTATTCAATCCAGGTCTTCCATGTGGGTGGTAGGGACTCCCACTGACTACTGGAGCCATCACTGCCACCCCTCCAAGGTGTGCAGTAGCAGGAAGCTGGAGTCAGGAGCCAGAGCCGGGTACCACACCCAGATATCCAAGTGGGCCCCTGCACCCACATGGCAGACCCAGAAGCAGCTCTGGGCTCCTGGCTTCAGCTTGGCCCAGCCTTGGCATTGGAGCCATTTGGGGAGTGAACCAGCGGATGGAAGGCTGATCTCTCTCTAACTCTGCCTTTTAAATAAATAAATACATCTTTTTTAAAAAAATCCAAATGTCTGAAAACTGGGGGGGGGGGGGGCAGAGTGGCGTCATTAAGCCTTTTTTTCAGATTAACAAGACCCTGTTGTTTCACCCAGGCTTTCCATGTGCAGACACTGCTGGTATTACGGGGGGACGTGGGGGGCTGTCCTCTGTAGGGTGCTCACCAGCATACCTGGCCTCTGCTTACTCAATACAGCAGCATTCTCCCTCTCCCACTGTCCCCCACCCCAAATGTGACAACCAAAACACCTCCACTCATTGCCAGATGCCCCTGCTTTATGTTTAGATAAACATCTGAAAAGGTACTTGTAGGTTAAAAAATAAAATATTGTGAGCATAGGATTGAAAATGTAACTTACTGTCTAAACATGAAGGATCTGGGGCAGGCATTCAGCCTAACAGGTTGCTGGCCAACACATACATCTGCCAAAGTGCCTGGGTTCAAGTCCTAGTTCCACCCCCAAGCCCAGTTTCCCATCAGCGAGCACCCTGCAGCTGGTGATGGCTCAAGTGCTTGGGTCCCTCCACCTACGCTGCAGACTCAGCTCGAGATCCTGAATCCCCACTTCAGCCTGGCCAAGCCACAGCTGTTGCCAGAACTTACGAAGTGAACCAATGAATGGAAGATTCTCCCCTCCCACCCCAACTCTGAATAAATTTTTTAAAAAGTATACCCTATTTTTCCTGGCTTTTTGGACACCATGCACAAGGCAACTTTAAAAAGTTCATGGAAAATGTATTTTGCGAGAAAACCATGCATGGATTTCAAAAAAAATTTCTGGCCAGCACCGCGGCTCACTTGGCTAATCCTCCGCATGCGGTGCTGGCACCCCGGCTTCTAGTCCCGGTCAGGGCGCCAGATTCTGTCCCGGTTGCTCTTCTTCCAGTCCAGCTCTCTACTGTGGCATGGGAAGGCAGTGGAGGATGGCCAAGCTGCGTGGGTCCTGCACCTGCATGGGAGACCGGGAGGAAGCACCTGGCTCCTGGCTTCGGATCGGTGCAGCGCACTGGCTGTAGCAGCCATTTGGGAGGTGAACCAACAGAAAAGGAAGACCTTTCTCTCTGTCTCTCTCTCTGTCTAACTCTGCCTGTCAAAAAATTAAAAAAAAAATCTGTACTAAAATAAACATCTTTTAGTTCCATTTTCCATGAAATTAAAAAAAAATAATTTGAAAAGCAGAGTTACACAGAGAGAGAGAGAGAGAGAAGAGACAGAGAGAGAGCTCCCATCTGCTGGTTCACTCCTCAAATGGCCATAATGACCAGAGCTGGGCCAGGCCAAAGCCAGGAGCCTAGAACTCCATCCAGGTCTCCCACATGGGTGGCAGCAGCCCAAGCACTTGAGCCATCTTCCTCTGCCTTCCCAGGCGCATTAGCAGGGAGCTGGATTGGAAGTAGAGTGGCTGGCACTTGAATTGGCATTCATATGAGATGCTAGTGTCGCAGGTGGTGGCTTAACCCACTGCACTACAATGCTGGGCCCCTTCCATGAACTTTTAAAATACTCCTGTACGCGTACCTGACCTTTTTCAGTGTAGCTGCCATTCCTGTTTCCTGAGACTTTCCTAACTGCAAATATCCAGTGCCCTGGATCCCCATGCCCCGTTCCTCCTCCCAATCCAAGGGTTCCCAGTCTCATTCATGGCCATGTGGGAAATCAATCCATCCTCACATGTTCTAGCCCTCAGGCACTGGGCTCGCAGCCTGAGTCAGATGGCTCCCGGCTCTGGAGGTACACTGCGGGGGTGAAGGCCAAAGCCCACCAGGCCCAGAGGCTCCAGCAGCCTCCCAGACAGCAATGTCCACACCCAAGATTAGGGACCCCCTTTCACCACCAGCATGGTCGATCCATCCCCTCTCCAAAGCCTCATCTGAACACACAGTCGGCTTCTACCCGTGGAGCGAGCTACACCCAATACAGAAATGGGTCAAAGAGATAACGGATCTCAAAGACTGTGAAAGACCAAAAACCCAACAGAAAAATGGGCAGAGCATGAATCAAACGAAAATACAAATGGATCTTAAACTTGTGAAAATACGCTCAACCACACTCATGAAAGAAATGCAAATTAAAACTAACTCGGATACCAATTTCCATCAGTCAGATTGGCAGAGATCAAACGGCTTGATACCTCACCGTGTTGGTGAGGATGTCTTGTTCACTGATGCTGTCAGGGTGAACGGCCACAGTCTTCCTGAGGGGACACCTGCAGTGACTACAGGCGTCATGAATGTATGTGTGCCTTTACCGGCAACTCTACTTCCAAGAATTCATACCACGGACACATGTCCATAAGGATATTCACTCCAGCATAATTAAGAATGACAAAAGAATTGAAACAACCTCAACATTCACCACTGGGGGCCGCTTTAATAAGTCATGATTCATCTCTAAAATGGAATGGTAAGCAGCTACAAAAGAAAGACAGTAAGCGATGGTGGTTATGGTGCACTGGTTAAGACACTACTTGGGACATCCACATCCCGTAGCAGAGTGCCTGGGTGTGAATGCTGACTCCATTCCCAAGTCCAGATTCCTGCCAATGTGCAATGTGGGAGGCAGAAGGTAATGATGCAAATATTTGGGTTCCTGCCACCCATGTGGGAGACCTAGATTGAGTTCCAGCCTCCTGGCTTTGGCCTGGCTCAGCCCCCACTGTTGTGGGCATCTGAGGAGTGAACCAGAAGATGAAAAAGATCTGTCTCTTTGTCTTTCTGATTGTAAAAAAAAAAAAAAAAAAAGAGAGAGAGAGAGAGAGAGAAAGAAAGAAAGAAAAAATTTTTAAAAACTTAAAACAAGGCCAGCATTCTCTGTGTCATGAAATGGAACAACTGTCAATGTCTGTTTAAGGTAAGACAAACCAAAAACAGGATGACAAGAATATGTGGCAGCAGCTGTTTAAAAATACTATGGGTTCATACATGCGTTTACACACATAGGTTATCTTTCAAAGATAGTGGATACCTCTAGAGAGGAGAACTGGGTAGCTGGGAGCAGGAAGAATTATTTACTCTACTTTAAAGTTTTTGTAACTTGTACATTTTATAACATGCCTTCATCGATTATTCAATCAACCAACAGCAAGCCAGTCAAAAGACTGAAAGTAACGGATCTAGCTTTTCCATCCCCATGTGTGCATGCGTACTACGGACAACAGGTCAGTTTCAATTTCACATCCTCTACGCCTGTAAGCGTCCATAGTCGTCAGTTCAAATGTCCCAAGATGTCTGCTTCAAAGATGAGACGCCCGCCACAGCCAGAACACACAAGACACTCACCAGCTTCCTCCTCTAGGTTCTGAACATGTTGGTCCTCGAAACTCTCATCTCTTCACCTGCAAAACGCATAGTCGCTGCTGACACAGGAGGCCCTGCTGCCCTGAAGCTACGGGGACAGGCAAGTGGAGCCTTGAAAAGGTGCACCCACAGGATCAACTGCCGGGCACCCAGAGGGCACCCACACTTAGTAATCACTAGCACCTCAAAGCACTCTCTGCCGCAACTGTGCATGGCGAAGTGACCTGCACCCTGAAACCTATTGGGAGTGGCAGGATCCCCCGGCAGCCACCCAGGAACTCTGCCTGCAGCTCTGCCTGTGGCAGCGTTTTAATGGCGTATCACTCAAAGGTGCGCAGACATCACTGTTAAACCGACCCCGCGGCCGCCACCACTCCATCATGAAATAACCCCTATATTTTAAGCTGTAAATCAGCATTTGTCAAGTTCTAAATTGGGCTATGGCAATATTTATTCATCAAAGGCTAAATCTTCCCTGCACAGTCATAAAACTGCCTAATAATTTAATGTGCTATCATTCTTACCTGAAACTTGTCAAAAAGTGGCCTGAAAGAGGCATGTGTTTTACAGTTGACTGGTGGTAAATCTATAGTTTATTAAAAAGTTCACAGTTTAAATTCCCGGCCTGGGGGCGGAGAATGGCATAGGGGACATCTCCTGTGTGTCCTGGAGGTTCGCTAACTTGCTTGGAGGTAGAGGAAAGAATGGGTGGTGTGGGGAGCAAAGCAAGAAAGATAAGAACCATAGTGTTGTGTAGGGGGCAGGGTTAGAGAATCAGCCTGGGGGGCACACGCACACCCCCGGAACAACAGGGTGGGGTGAGGAGCCTCGGGAGAGAAGGGGGGACTCTGCCTCTCAGTGGCAAAATTAGAAGCTGACACCTGGAACCCATGCAGCGGAGCCGTGAAGATGCTCACCCTGCAGCCTGGTGCCCAGACCCTGGCCACTTTGAGAATGGGGTGGGCAGCAGCCATGCCCGGAGGGTCACAGTTTCTCAACTCAGCCCTATTGACACTTTGAGTACCAAACTGACCACTCTGGTGTGGGTGGCTTTCTGTCTAATGACCGTCATGAAGATATACAAGAGGAGTTTATTGTAAGGCAAAAAAGCTTGAAATTCATGCGTAGCTTTTTCATAATACACATTTTCAAAGGCAAAACCAATTTTCGATAATAAAACTAAATGTTTAAAAATTTTATTTGGTCATCATTAACAACTGTCTTGAGTTTCATTTTTTAAATGCATTAATCAATGAATTGTGAGACAGAGTTCCATCTGCTGATTCACTCCCTAAATGCTGCCAACTGCCAGGGTTGAGCCCGGCTGAAGTCAGGAGCCCAGAACCCAACCCATGGCTCTCCTGTGGGGAGCAGGAGCTGAAGTCCTTAAGCCACCACCTGCTGCCTCCTACAGTCTGCAGTGGCAGGAAACTGCACTCAGGAGTGAAGCCGGGACCCAAACCCAGCATGTGAGTGTCTCAGGTGGTGTCTTAGCTACTAAGCCAAACACCTTTTGGTGGGCTCTTTTGCATCAAAAATAAATTTATCTTTTAATCCCATTTTCCCATGAGCTTTCTGCAGGATCCTCGCATACACAGGAGATTCAGCAGTATCCCTGGCCTCTACCCACTGGCTGCCAATACCACCCGCACGCCCTCCACACCACCTCCAGGCATGGCGGCCAAAGATGTCTCCAGACATCCACCAAGCAAAACCACCCACACTCAAGAAACCATCACCTTGGATGAATGAAGTCTACCTTAACAAAGCTGGGCTGTTGGGGGTGAACCCACTCCATTCCAACAACTGTCACCTGTTCCTTTTCTCTCACGTTTCAGATGCAAACCTAAGAAAACACAGGAGTCAGAATCCACACTCGGCTCACACGCCGCTAGTCTTCCCTGGTGAAGTCCGAGTTGGCCTAAGGGCCAAGAGTATGCAGCCAGACTCGGCCCCCTTCCTCCTTTCTCTATTCTGCAGCCCCTCCACGGACCCCCCACCCTCCAGCCTTTGCCTTTTACTACTAAGTTACCTCTCTCTGCCCCGATGGTTTCCTTTACATTTTTCCACAACCTTGTGGTTTACTCTGGTACAAGAACGTGTTTCAGGCTGACATGCACTGGTGGTTAATGGCAAGGTGGGTTTCTAAACCACAAACACTATTAATTTTACGTTCAAATGCACTCTCCCTGTTCGTGGGCGAATGGGGGTGGCAACTCCTCTGCGGTGCTAAACACCAAACTCTTTACTGTACTTCAATAATCAAAGAATAAGCGTAAACCTTTTTAATTAAAAATAAAAGCTGAGTTCATACATTCACATTCGGGACCACATTTCCCACAGAACATTTTACAATCAACAGACCAAAACACTACATTGTATCTGCAAGAATCCGCTTTGGGAGCTGTCCAGCCATCAGGGCATTGAAACCAGCTGGGAGGGGCAGGCATGGGGGGGAGGGCAGCAGCTAAGCCTCTGCTTGGGACATCTACATCCCATACCAGAGTGCCTGGGATCAAGTCCTGCCTCAGCTTCTGATTCAGCTCCCTGTAATGTGGCTGGGAGGCAGCAGATGGTGGCCCAAGTGCGTGGGTCACTGCCACCTAGGTGGGAGAGCCAAGATTGAGCTCCTGGCTCCTAGCTCTGGCCTGGCCCATCCCCCTGCCATTGTGGGCATTTGAGGAGTGAACCAGCACATGGACAATCTCTCTCTGCCTCACTCTTGTGTCTCTCTGCCTTTCAAATAAAAAGAAAATAATCAATTAGATTAAAATAAATTTAAAGGAAATTTTATTAATAAGGAAGTATTGGAACAGGATAGAAAGCAATAAAGTACAACCAGTTTAGAATTACTTTTCATCTGTTTGCTCTCATCTATCAAGCAGTTAAATGGAGCCCAACCTCCAAAAGCAAAAAGTGGGGAGAGACTGGTGCTGGGGTCACCCATGTGGCTTCCGCTCAGTGCTGGCTGGCCCAGCCAACCACACCCAAGCTGGTGCAACTTCCAATCATGCACACCAACTTCTCTGCATTCTCGATTCATAAAAACCTGAAAATCAGGCTGCCGCGAGATTTGCCTTAAAGCTCGTGCTCCCTCCTCAAGCTTCATTCACTTGAAAACTGCCAGCCATCACCACCGCCACCTACCACGCCTTTGACACAGCTGGGTGGCACAGCCAGAGGAAGAGCCAGTTCAAGCCTGGGCTCTTCCGAAGGTGGGAACTCCCCGGCAGGTTGTTTCAAATGCCCCCAAATTAGCCCCTGAAGGTTACACAGCTGCCAGAGGCATTTTTCAAAAACTGTCTCTTGCCTGTTTGTTCGTTCATTGTGCATGGCTTCCCCGATTGACCAGACAGCCCAGTATCTGCCTTCCCTGCCTTCACCAGACGACAGGAGAGGAGGGACACACAGAACCAAAACAGGGGCACAGGAGGGCAGGAAGGGGCCCAGGGCCTGTAACCATCAAGGGGGCCTGCATGGCTGGCAGGTGGACACGGCCTCTGCCACACCACCTGCCACCAAGACACCAACTCGGACACTCAAAGCAGGCCTGACTCAGCCCAAGAAGGGCAAAGCCGCAATGCCACAGGCATGAACTAGAATGGGGCTGAGAAAATAAAACAACGAAGCGAACCTCTAACTTATCTTTACAAGAGGCTGCTCCCTGGTATAGTTCTCAGGGAGTTCACACTTAACTCTGCCGGGCCATGATGCAGGCGGGAAATAAGGCTCGCCACTCTCTGTCCCAGCGGCCGGGGCAGCCTACCCCTCACTGAAGCTAAAGGAATCCAGATGGAGCTAACCCCGGGGCCTGGTGAGCTGCCCCCACAAGGACATTCGACTGCCGGGCACGCACCACACTCCAAGCCCAGCCATCTCAGAAGCGGACACCGTGGGAGAGACTCAGGCTGTAGAAGAGTGAGCTAGGAGAAAGGACATCTGCTCTGTCACCCATCTCTGGTTGCCACCACTCAGAGTTCGGGAAGATCACACCTGTGACCCAGCACTGGGCCTTTGGACCCAAAGAAGAGGCCCAGGCAGCACCGGCTCACTGTTCCAGTTTTCTTTCTTTCTTTCTTTCTTTCTTTCTTTCTTTCTTTCTTTCTTTCTTTCTTTCTTTCTTTCTTTCTCTCTCTCTCTCTCTCTCTCTCTCTCTCTCTCTCTCTCTCTTTCTTTCTTTCTTTCTTTCTTTCTTTCTTTTTCTTTACAGGCAGAGCGGACAGTGAGAGAGAGAGAGAGAAAGATCTTCCTTTTGCCGTTGGTTCACCCTCCAATGGCCGCTGCGGCTGGCGTACCGCGCTGATCTGAAGCCAGGAGCCAGGTGCTCCTCCTGGTCTCCCATGGGGTGCAGGGCCCAAATACTCGGGCCATCCTCCACTGCACTCCCGAGCCACAGCAGGGAGCTGGCCTGGAAGAGAGGCAACCGGGACAGAATCCGGCGCCCCGACCGGGACTAGAACCCAATGTGCCGGAGCCGCAGGCAGAGGATTAGCTTATTGAGCCGTGGCGCCGGCCTCATTATTTTCTTAATATCATCTAGCCATCCCTGCTGAAGAGTCTGCAGTGGGAGGGGGCGGAGTCAGGGAGCTGCGCAGACCCCCGATACTCAGCAGTAGCACAGGTATTCCCTTGAGCTCCCCGTCACTCAAGCCCCTGCACAGCTAAGCCAGCCTGGCCTCCCTGGGCTACAGCCAGCTAAGGAGGGATACCCACATACACTTCATTTCCAAATCAACGATCCCTCGTGCATCTGGTCACCCGGGGATTTGTCTGGGCACATGGGCCATGTGCACCCTGCTCCCCGGCAGGAGGCGACTTAGGGAGCCACAATTCCCAGCAGATTTGGGGGAGTCCCATTCAAGTCGGCCTACATAGGCCCTTCACGTTACCAGAAGTCGCCGCACGGGCTCTCGCTTCTTTTTAAGTCTAAGAAAAGCAGAGCGCGGGTATCCACTGCCTCAGAGAGACATGAACTCAGGAACTCTCCCAGAGGTGGGGAAGGGGTGTCTGCATAGCCCCCCTACTCGCCCAACACCCACTTATATGTCTCCACCATAGGCTGCGGAGGAGGCGGGACCATTGAAACAAACAAGAGCTTCTACCCCAGCAGCCTAAGAGAGACATAGGATTTTAAAAGAAAAAACACATCAACAGTGTTCTGAGCACACCTCGCAGGCTTTGTTCTGCTCACTTCCCCACTTCCTGTTGCTTCTGCACCTCTCTCTCTGACTTTATTTTTGAAGCCTGGTGTTCACACCAGTGTCACAGGCAGGTTTCAGGGGGAGGCCGGTGGAAGGACCGGGAGGAGGCCCTGTACTGTTCTGAGACACTGGACTGTACGAAAGCCAGAAATCACAATCACACCCTCCCCACCCCCTCATCAGGAAAGTACACCCAACATGTCCCCTCCTCCTGGCAACAGCCGGGTGTCTCACAAGCTGGCATGGGTGAGCTTGACTTGGTGGGGAAGGGCCTGTGTGGGCAGTGGCTGCTTAACCATTGGCTACTCTCAGGTGCTTAGGACAGGGAATTGTGGGCAGAAAAATACAGAGCACCCCAGGCCAAGAAATCCTCTAGAGGAGACGGAGTCCAGCACGTTGGATGACCCAGGCCTTTCCAAACCCTTTCTCAATCCCTACGCTCCCGGGAATGTTTGTCACTTGGGAAATCTGGAGGACTTAACACTTTTTGGGGAGCTGGCGTTGTGTTTGAGAGCTGGCTGCTCCATTTCCAATCCAGCTCCCCGCTAATGGCCTGAGAAAGCAGCAGAAGATGGCCCAAGTGGTTGGGGCCCTACCACCCACTTGGGCTATCCAGATGGGATTCCTGGCTCCTGACTTCAGCCCTATCCAGTCCTGGGCATTGTGGCCATCTGGGGAGTGAACCAGTGAGTGGAAGACTGCTCTGTCTTGCTCTCTTTCTGTCTCTCTCTCTTTATCGCTCTGCCTTTTAAATAAATAAATAAAATACATCTAAAAAAAATACTTTGTGAGTGGAAGCCGCTCTAACCTCCAGCTGAGAATAAAGGCCGCAAGGGCCACCCGTACCTTTGGCCAGCCCCCTCCTGTTCAGAGGAAGAGACCAAGCTCCAGCCCCATGTCACAAAGCAAATTGATTAAACTAGAACAGGGACAGGGTCCCAGCTCCTACCTCCCAGGGCAGAGCGTGCACCAGATACTGGGCCACACCGCACACTGACTGGTCCACAAAGCAAGGGGGTAGGGAAGGCAACCCAAAAGTACTTTTAGTCTGTTAGCACCACAAAGGTCCCATCTTCCAGAAGTATGCTTAGTCTGTCTTCACAATCCACTCTGACTCCTGAACTCCCGGGGTTAAGGGCTTTTTTTTTTTTTTTTTTTTTCCCCCATAACTGCCAGTTTTATTCCTCTGGCTAAGAGATCCAGAGGTGATTTGAGGTTTACATTTCTTTTGTATAGTTCTTTCAAGAGTTTAGGTTGCCCCATTGCCCGTAGAAGCTGGTTGCAAAATTATTTAACTCTTACTTATATATAAAAAAAATTCCTATTACTTTGTTTGTGCATGAGACAGAATTTCATTCAAAAATACACATAAGCAAAAAGCAAAACAAACAAAACTTCATACCACACAGATAAGTTTTTGATATATGATTGTATGTATACACACACACATATACACACACAATTTGGAATTTTATCCTACATGTGTGAGCTAATACTTAATATGTTGCTTTGTAACCTGTTATGTTTGACTTTACAATATGGAATGAATGTGTTTCCATGCATATGTGTGAAACTTCCCAGTTGGAAAACAGACTGGAAGATGGATCAAAATCCAATGAGATGCTGGTAACAAGGAAATTACCTAAAACAAAATATCCTCAGATAACTAAAAGTAAAATGGAGGTCAAAGACACATCAGAAAATGCTAACAAAATGAAAGCAGGGGCCAGGTTTTAGTATCAGACGAGAAAGAATTCAAGGCCTAAAGCACACAGGATAAGGACGGCTGCGTGAATGTCTTTGCTTCCAATGCATCATCACAAATTTGTTTCTTACTCTTCTTATCTCTTCCTTAAGCCTTTCCAACTCATCTCCTCCTCTTATCATTTCTTCAGGGTCCAAATGCCTAACGGAGTGTCCTCTTTAAATCCTGGGCCGGGCTGAGTGGGCCCTCCTCCAAGGGTTCCTTCGGCCTCCTGGCTTACTTCTAGGGAAGGTGCGGGATTTCCTTCTGCCTCCCGTGGTACCTCTCGAGCAGGGTGGTCTTCCTCAGCCTTTGGCATGTTCTGTGGTTTTCCTTCATTTTCTTCACAAGACTTTTGCATGTTGAGTGTTTTTGGACTATTTCCTTTTTGAATGAGTTAATCCTGAAAGGACCTGGAGCACTCTCCTCCTTCTTCAGCAATAGGGAGGTGTTACAGCTGAGGGCTATCTTTCAACAGGTGCCTAAACAGGCTTGCTGCTCCCAGATACCATCTTCCCCGGCTGGGAGCCAGGGGGCCACTGCACAAGGCAGGCCTGAGAATGGAACACTGGGCTCTGCCCTCTGGTGAGCACAGTGCAGCAGGTGGCATTGGCGGTAGGGTTATCCCACCCTCCATGCCTTCCCGTGACTGTGTGCACCTTGAGAACACTGATCTCCAAGAAGCCACCAGTCCTGTGGGTCTCGGATTCTAAACCTGTGCATCCTCTCCCACTCCCTGACCCCCAGAGAACCCGTCCTGCTCCCCCTCCTTCACCGCCCAGCCTTCCAGCTCACACCACTCCCCCGCACATCTGCGAAGTCTCACAACATGGACCAGCACAGCGGAGGGTACTGTGTCATTTGCCCCTGATTCGAGCTTACCACGAGCTCTCCCTGCACCATCCTGCATCTTCCCCACAGAGTGAAGCTTTGCTCCCAAAATAAAATAAAATGTTTTTTTGTTGTTGTTGTGTGTGTTTTTTTGTGTGTGTGTGTGTGTGGGCAAGATGGTCAGCTAGGTATAGGGCTTGCTGTGATATAGACATACAGGGTTTGAATTTTTTTTTAAGACTTATTTTATTTATTTTGAAAGGCAGAGTTACAGACAGGGAGAGAAGGAGACAGAGAGATCTTCCATCCCCTGGTTCACTCTCCAAATGGCTGCAACGGCCAGGACTGAGCCAGGCCTGAGCCAGGCCTGAGCCAGGCCGAAGCCAGGAGCCAGCAGTTTCTTCCAGGTCTCTCACGTGGGTGCAGGAGCCCAAGCACTTAAGACATCTTCCACTGCCTTCCGGGGCACAGAGCTGGATCAGAAGTAGAGCAGCCAGGAATCCAACCAGTGCCCATATGGGATACCAGCATCCCAGGCAGTGGCTCTACCTGCTATGCTACAGTGCCCAGGGCTGGAATTCTAACAGCTTAACCCCAACCTCATCATACCCCCTCCATCCCCTTCCCCCAGTGATTTTCTTCACTGACACTCCCACCCCAACACCATCACTCAGCATCTGCCTGCAGCGCCCCCAAGGGCAGGAACTGCTGGCATTCATCCTGGGAGCCAAAGCCAAACAGAGCACACGGCAGGGGTTCAACGTCTGACGAATGAATGAATGAGCGAACAAATGAATGGGCAGTCAATTCTGGATCTCCCTCGATTATGACCAAGTAGGTTGATATTTCTAAGTTTCATATGTTCCCCCTATACAATAAGGATAACAATGGTGTATTTTACTATACAACGGGAGTGACAATTCAGCAATAAAATGATTGTAATGGCATTTGGGATGTACCTAGCTCACAGCAAACACTCAATCACTAAACATTAGCTATTTCTTGTCAGCCACTTTTTTTTTTAAGATTTATTTATTTATTTGAAAGGCAGAGTTACAGAGAGGCACAGAGAGAGAGAGAGAGAGAGGTCTTTCATCTGCTGGTTCACTCCCCAGTTGGCCACAATGTGCCAATCCAAAGCCAGGAGCCAGGAGCTTCTTCCGGGTCTCCCACATGGGTGCAGGTGCCCAAGGACTTGGGCCATCTTCTACTGCTTTCCCAGGCCACAGCAGAGAGCTGGATAGGAAGTGGAGCAGCTGGGACTCGAACTGGCACCCATATGGGATGCCGGCACTGTAGGCAGCAGCTTTACTCATTACACCACAGCGCCGGCCCCTAGCCTCTAGCCACTAATGAAGACACAGGGACAGAAAGTCTTTTTATTATATCCTGGGCAGTTTCTAGGCTAAATAACACCAATCCTAGGAAAGACCCATCTGTGTGAGGCGAACGTGATAACCACTACACTATGGAAACGCGGTGCTGGAAAGACCCATCTGTAAAGGATCATTAAGAGAGCCCTGGGCCCTAGGGCCTGCACAGTCACTGTGGACCCCTTGGAGCTTAAGTCTCAGCGGCGTCAAACATTTTCAAATAAAGTCATAAGCTCACTGCGTAAATGCTGCTTTTATGGGTCATGATCACAGCCATCATCCAAGCAATTACAGTCTTCAAATATCTAATTCCTGCCCCTAAGAGCTAACAGGCCAGCTAGAGAAAATGAGGTATTAACATATGAAAAGAAGACTATAAATTCAGACCCAAAACAATATGTATCGAATGTCAAATAGTGCACGGGAGACAAAATCATGTGGCGGACTGATAAACAGCCAATGTTTAACAAGCAGCTCTCCAAAAGAAAGAAAAAAGAGAAGAAAAAGAAAGCAAAAGCTTAATTGTAGCCTTTGTCAATTTCCATGAATTTCCACGGTATATACTCTCCTATGGCCAATTTCAGTGTCATGCTGTCCATACAGGGCCACTGGACCAGAGGTGGGAAGAGATGCACACAGTCCATTCTCATGAGCTGGTGCGAGGCAGCTCCAAGCACACCACTGGACCCAAATCTCCAATCACTCACTTCTGAAAGAGGCCAAGAGCCGTGGGCCACACAGCCAGTGCCAACAGCTTCCACCTTTATGATCCTTCGAGTTACAAAGCCCATTCAAGGCTGGGATGGTGTTTCACCCTCCCCATCTGCCAAAAAGGTAGCACTGCCTTCACTCTGCAGATCAGGAAACTGGGTGCTAACACAGCGCCACAGGGATGAGCAGTCACTCGAGTCCTCTGCTGGACTGTCTGGTTCAAGGCCTGGCTACTCTGCTTCCAATCCAGCTTCCTCCTAATGGGCCTGGGAGACAGCAGTTGATGGCTCAAGGACATGGGTCCCTGCACCCATGTAGGAGACCCAGATGCAGTTCCTGGCCCCTGGTTTTGGCCTGGCCCAGCCGTAGCTATTGTGGGCATTTGGAGAGTGAATCAGCAGATGGAAGATATCTCTCTCTCTCTCTCTCTCTCTCTCTGTCCCCCCTCTCTTTCTCTCTCTCTCTCTTGCCCCCATTCTCTTTCTCTCCCTTTCCCTCTGTCACACTGCCTTTCAAATAAATAAATAAACCGTTAAAAAAAAAAAACCATAAAATGTTCAGGGCTATTCTGCAAGTGAGTGGCACTGTCAGGCCTTGAACTAGGATCTTCTGGGGCAGCTGTGCTGGCTCACAGGACACCCTGCCTCTGAGAAGGAAGCCTTCCTAGAGGAATGGGTGAAGGGTGCTGGGCAGTGTGCGGAGGGCAGGGCAGGAAGGCAAGAGAGGCATGACACCTCCCTACAGGGGGAATCCGCACAGAGTGCAAAGGTCTGGCAGGAACGCAAGGCGGGCTAAAACTGGAAGCCATTTAGCTTCACCAGGGAGTTCTTTCCCGAAACAGTGGCCTACCTATTAAAATCTGCACTCCCAAATCCAATGCAGCATTAAGTGAAGGAGCAGAAGAGAGGGAAAGCAATTTAAAGGACTAACAAAGGCAGGCTGCTGGAACAAGCTATGGAATACTTGCATAATAGGACGCTGTGCCCCCACCACCCAAAGGTGGAAGAAGGACAGTCTACAACTAGGAAATGCTCACAATATATTGTTTTCAAAGCACGTTGCATAAACAGTCTGTGAAGTGTGATTCTAGTTCCATAAAAATGAACAAGCAACCAACACTCCCAGTGTATATAAGGCACTTCAGAAAGTCCATGGAAAAATGGAAGAAAAGATGCTAAATTTTGGTGCAAAAAAATTGAAATCCATGCAGTTTTTTCATAATACTCATTTCTCATAAACGTTTTGAAGATCTCTCATATGCATGCATCTCAAATTTGGGGGGCCAAAATTAACTTATCTTTTCATTCCAATTTCCAGGAACTGTTTAAAACCCCCTCATATATGCAAAGACAAAGCCTGATCACGTAGACTTCAAAATCCGCACACTGGTTTCTCCCAGGAGGGTGGGAGGATGGATGATATTATCTTCTTCCCTGTGATTTTCGGAATGCTCCAACTTTTCCAGAACATGTAACTTTCATTTCATTTATTTGACAGAGAGAGCAAGAGAGAGCACCCCCATCTGCCTGTTCGCTCTCCAAATGATAGCAGTGACTGGGCCTGGGAAGAAGTCAGGAGCCAGGAGGCAGGAGCCAGGAACTCAACCCAGGGCTCCCACATGGGTCGCAGGAGCCCAGCTCCTTCAGCGGTCACTGCTGCCTTCCAGGCTGTGCAGCAGCACAAAGCTGAAGTCAGCAGCGGAGCTGCGACTCCAACACAGCCGCTCCAACGAGGGATGAAGGCATCCAAAGTGGTGCCGCCAAACATCAGCTCCACATGTTGCTTTCATGACCATAAAGCAATAAATGGACCAGTATTTAAACCTGGATTTTCAAAGGCTCAGAAGACTAAGTGCAAGGAATCAACAAGGGAAACCCCAGGAAGATACTCGTCTGG
This sequence comes from Oryctolagus cuniculus, assembly GCF_964237555.1. Classification (NCBI taxonomy): domain Eukaryota; kingdom Metazoa; phylum Chordata; class Mammalia; order Lagomorpha; family Leporidae; genus Oryctolagus; species Oryctolagus cuniculus. The sequence continues at coordinate 127,552,941 of NC_091436.1, read as the reverse complement.
GGTGAGGGTCTAGGTGCTCAGGCCTCTAATACTTTCCCAGTCTCCCTCAAAGAGAGAAACAAATCCTCCAACCCCACCTCCTATACACACACACACATACACACACATACACATTCAGGCATACACACAGACACATGCATGCATACATATATACACAGGCACACACACAGACACATGCATACACACACACGCACACACTGACACACAATACACACACAGGCACACACTGACACATACACACATACACATTCAGGCATACACACAGACACATGCATGCATACATATATACACAGACACACACAGACACATGCATACACACACACGCACACACTGACACACAATACACACACAGGCACACACTGACACATACACACATACACATTCAGGCATACACACAGACACATGCATGCATACATATATACACAGGCACACACACAGACACATGCATACACACACGCACACACTGACACACAATACATATACAGACACACACTGACACACATGGACACACACACACACACACACCCCACCACCGCAGTGCATCCTTCCACGCCATCCCCTCGCCCCCTCCCTCAGCAGGCTTCCTCTCTATCTCACCCCTGCACCCCTGCAGCTCCATCTCCTCCCAGTTGGGTGGGGGCAAGGCATGGGAGGCCCGGGGGAGACAGAGAGCAGGGCTGGGGGCTGCACACATGTAACTGCGGGTGTGCATCAATTTCAAACCATGGGTGTTGCTATCAACTGTTGACAGAGGAAGCTGAAGTTCAGAAACGACTCCCAGGGCCCACCCCACCCCCCGCCCCCAGAGAGTGCGGGGAACTGGGAACACCACCAGGTCTGCCCAGAACTGGTCTAGAGATGCTAACAAGGCTTGCCCAACACAAAATGCAAAATAACAACTCCCAATCCAGGATGACAGTATTCTACTTCAACCTATGGGAATTTATATTCAGGCTGTGAGTGAAACACTCCCTGGGTCCTGATTTGAAAATGTAAAAATATCGATTTAATAATTAAAAAAAAAAAAAGAAAAGAAAAGGCAAGGGTGGGGGGAGAGGGAAAACCTCAGCTCTGTGCTCCACCCTCATTCAGTGAAGTAAAAATAAAAACCGCACCTTCCCCCACCACATTGTGCTTTAATGAAAGCACCACGCCAGTCTTCGCTGCCACCCACCCCAGCCCACTTTGTTTAAAATTAGGCAAACTGTATCCAACCGCATTCTCCCAAGTGAAGTCACAGGGCCCTTGTTCCAAGGAAAATGGGGCAGGCAGGGCAGCTAGGACCCGCATCCCTCGGGGAGCCAGGCCTCGGCCTCCAGAGGCCCCTTTGCAAGGAGCTGCTGCGACGCAGTGCAGCCCGAGCGGGGCTCACTCATGGCAGCCAGCTCTCGTCCCTGGGGCTCAGCCGCCTGTCTACAGAGTCAGAGTGGGCTGAGCAGCAGGCTGGGAAGGTCCACCCAGCCGCGCCACTCGGGGCTCCCAGGACCCTGGTGTGGAGAGGGGTTGACCCGAGATGCAGGGAGGGGGCGCTGAGTGGGTTGGCGAGCCTTGGCGCAGCTGTGGTCCTCAGCTCTGGCTCTGGAGTAGTTCACTCTTGGTGGATACTGGCGCCAGGAGGGAGAGAGAGGCCTTTAGCATGGAGGGCTCTGAGCTGGTCCCATCCTTGCTGAAGGCTTCAGAGCCGCCACTAAACTATCCTGTGCCGGCTGAGACCCGTGGCTTTTCCACGCCATTTCACCTCCCTGCGATGGATACACAGGCAGCAGAAGTCACCAACGGTCCCCACGTGTGCCCACACGCACGCACTCATGCACGGACACGGTATACAGGCGGGGCCAGCCCTCGGGCCCTGCCCCCTTCACACCTGGACCCTCCCAGGCAGGTCTCTTGCTGAGCCATGCTCCAAGGACTCCATTAGGAACCCTGGGGAAAGCCAGCCAGACTCAGAGGATGGGGAGCTGAGGACAGCGGGGCCTGCCTGGAGGCTCTGGTGCTTGGGATCTGGGCGCTGAAGGCTCACAGAAGTCTCCTGTCTGCTGACACCCTCAACCCGAGCACCCCAGCCCTCCCCAGGCAGCCAGTCATCCAAACCCAGGATGCTGACCCCAGAGGTAGCACCTCAGGCACAGCAACGTGAGCTGTCCACCTTGCACTCCCTCACACACTGCTCCACCCACCTCCCCACAAGGGGGAAGTGACAGAGAATAGTCACTTTGGGTCATGTGATGTACATGGGAATGAAAACCATGAACTCTGGGATCAGATCAAGGCCCCTTGGTAGCTGTGTGACCTCAAGTAAGTGACTCAAGCCCTGTGAGCTCCCTTGTCCATGAAGTGAGCATTACAGGAGGCAGCATATGTAACTTGGGATTTATTCCCTACAAGCTTTCCCCCTCCGTAGCCTGGGATGATGACAGGAGGATCCTGCATCCCCCAAGAACTGGAAGGACCCAGACTTCAGAAGCAAAGCAAGAACTACAGGACAGGCACGTGAGTCCCCTTCCCATGGTCACCCCTGCCCTGCAGCAGGAGCCAAAGCCTCCTCGGGCCACTCTTGGATGAGGCACAGTGCAGCAATGGTTCCCGGCATCTGGTTTTCAAACTGTGTTTTGTAGCAGCAGAATCACAGACCCCAGTACATAGTACAGAGATAACAGACAAGACAATGTTGGAGAAGCAGGTTCCAAGATGAACTGATCTGTAGTCCTGGAAGAATCCTGACAACTAAAATTACTCTGTGCAGGCGAATGGGAGGAGCAGAAGGAGCAGAGGGCACCGTCAGAGGAGGACAGTGACATGAACAAGAACTGCACCTGCTTCAGGTGTCAAAACCCACAGCCTTGGGCACCTGCCCTAGACAATGTTTGCCACACTATCCCCTTGTGAGAAGGACAAATAACAGGACAGAGGCACCATCAAGATGTGCTCCACATTTCAGGCATGGAAAGCAAGACATTGTGGCAAAAAATGATCTACATGAAGGATCTCTGTGAGTGAGACCCCAGTGGAAAGAAGGGGCCATCAAAGAAGGATGCACTTTTCTCTGAAGGGAGGAGAGAACTTCCACTTTGCTTATGGCCTTTCTAAACACTGACAGAGTTTGTGGATTCAAAACGCTTCCATAGCTTAGGTAGCTCAAGTCAAGAGCCTCGAGTGGTCACTGATGTCATACATAAGAGCGTTAACTGTTAAATTAACAACAGGAATCCCTGTGCACTAACTTCCCATGCAGGACCTCTGTCCTCAGTGAGTTGTATTATGAGAGTTAACTGTAAAACTAGATCTCAAACAGTTTTTGTGTGTGTGCACATTGTTGAAATCTTTACTTAGTAGATAGTTGGTCTTCTGTGTACAAAGTTAATTGAAAATGAATCTTAATGGAGAATGGGACTGGGAAGGGAAGAGAGAGGAGGAGGAGGGGTGGGAGTGCGGGTGGGAGGGTGGGTATGGTCAGAAGAATAACTATATTCCTAAAGTTGTACTTACAAAATTTGTATTCCTTAAAAAATAATTACTTAATTAAAAATAAATAATGAATAAAAATAATAAAAAAAGCTGTGCTCCAGCATGACAATATTATATCATCATTAGCAAATATTTAAGACACAAACATGCATCCCACTCCCTGGTGACACTCACCTACCTAACCCGTTCTCAAGTCAGTCCCAAGACATCTCTCAGGAAGACTGAGTCCAAAGTTGCCAGGGCTCAATCTACCTCCCCCGGAAGTGCCTGCCCCCTCACTCAGTGGCCACCCCCACCTCTCTCCTGCTCATTGCTGCTGCTTTTAGATTTCATGGACAGCATTCACACATCCAACAAAAATACCACCACAACCAAGGGCAGGAATTCCAGCTGAAAAGCCTACCTCCACTAAAAACGCAATGACCCATTCAAGCAAAGAACATGACTCACCAGTTTGGGCAGGTCATGGGTCAAAAGATGCTTGCTCTTCAGAGAAATAACCCTCACAGCAGTCATCTCAGAAAGCAGCCAAACAGCAGCCTTACAAAACACTGGCACCGGCGCTGTGGTGCAGCGTGTTAAAACCGCAGCCGGCAGCACTGGCACCCCATATGGGCACTGGTTCAAGTCCCGGCTGCTCCACTTTGATCCAGCTCTCTGCTAATGCACTTGGGAAAGCAGTGGAGGATGGCTTGGGCCCCTGCACCCATGTGGGAGATCAGGAAGAAACTCCTGGCTGCTGGCTTTGGCCTGGCCCAGCCCAGGCTGTTGTGGACATTTGGGAAGTGAATCAGCAGATGGAAGATATCTCCCTCCCCGCTGTGTGTGTGTGTGTGTGTGTGTGTCTCCCTCATCTCTATAACTCTCTGCTTTTCAAACAAATAAAATAACTCCCTTTAAAAAAAGACAATAAAATGTGTTCACAGCATGGCCTCTGGTCAGAGGCTGATTCTACTTTGCTACCTGAATCCTATTGGGAATAACTGGCTTCACTACAGCGACTCCCTAGGAGGTGATGAGGAGGTTAGATGGGAAGAGTCGGGCCCTCGCAGTCAGAGAATCCCAAGTTCAAATTCCAGCTCTAGCACTTGCTGGCTATGTGCAGATGATGCAGGATGATTGGATCAATGTCCACCAAACAGTAAATACCAGCCCTCTTCTGACATCATGCTTCTACCTCTAATGCCCAAAGGAAACTTTTGGAAAAACCATTCCTGGGCAAGAGCCCCCTAACACCAGGGCGGGATCGGCCCCGTGCTGGTGCCGTGTGGTGTGTGGGAACCCAGAGCGCTGACACAGCACACCTTGGCCCATACTTCCCCCACGTGGCTTCTCACGCTCTCCCAGGACCAAATTCCATTCCTCCTTGAAGACTCCAACCCAACATTGTCTTTGCACCTCTCCAGAAAGATTCACTCCCTTTCCACTACCCCCTTGTATTTGCATGCTCACCATAGTACTTTGTTCTGCTTGGGGTACAGTTATGTTCTATTTCTGTTTCTCAACGCCAGTGAAAAGGGTCTTCAGAAATGGAGTCTTTTTTTTTTTTTTTTTTTGACAGGCAGAGTGGACAGTGAGAGAGAGAGACAGAGAGAAAGGTCTTCCTTTTGCGTTGGTTCACCCTCCAATGGCTGCCGCGGCCGGCACGCTGCAGCCGGCACACCGCGCTGATCCGATGGCAGGAGCCAGGTGCTTCTCCTGGTCTCCCATGGGGTGCAGGGCCCAAGCACTTGGGCCATCCTCCACTGCCTTCCCTGGCCACAGCAGAGAGCTGGCCTGGAAGAGGGGCAACCGGGACAGAATCCGGTGCCCCAACTGGGACTAGAACCCAGTGTGCCAGCGCCACAAGGCAGAGGATTAGCCTAGTGAGCCGCGGCACCGGCCCAGAAGTGGAGTCTTATCTCTCATTTCTCAGATCCTCTGGGCATGGCACATTGCCTTGAGCAGAGCAAATCAAGAAAAATTTCAAACGAACAGGAGGATGTATGGATAGAAATCCATTTTAGACTGTTCTGATGCCTTATATAACACTATATATCCATTAACAACTCTTTAATGAGGGTTCATGTTAACTCAGTGAAAAGACACGGAGGTGGGGCTAAGGAGATGCACCTCCTGGGAGAACATCCCGCATCTTACACTCACTTATCTGAAGATAAGCAGAAGTACTGGCCCGGGACACCAGCAAACCATACTCGACAGTATCTTAGAGGAATCATTCACCAGAACAAGCAGGAGCTTCCCAGGGATGTAAGGCTGGCTCACCAGGCACGATAAATGTGATTCACCACGTGAACAGAATGAAGGACAAAAACCACATGGTCATCTCATCAGATGCAGAAAAATCAGCTGACAAAATTTAATATCCTTTCATAAAAAAGTCAACAAACTAGATACTGAAGGGTTTCAAATGCGACAACCCACAATAACATCATAGCAAAATGAAGGCTTTCCCTCTAAGATCAGGAACAAGACGAAGATGCCCACTCTCCCCACTTCTGTTCAACACAGTGTCGGAGGCACTAGCCATATCAGCCAGGCAAGAGAAAGATACAAAAAGCAACCACAGGGAAAAGGATGAAGTGAGAATGTCTATTTGCCAATGATGTGATCTTTATAATGAGATAATCCTGAAGACCCCACCAAAAAACTGTTAGAGTTGATAAGCAAATATAGTAGTTGCAAAATAAAAAATAAATCTTAGGAAATCAGAATCATTTCTATATACTGACAATGATCTGTCTAAAAAAGAAACTAAGAAAACAGTTCTATTTAGAATGGTATCCAAAAAATAAAACGCTTAGGAATACATTTAGCCAAGGATATGAAAGAATTGTGAACTTAACTATAAAACACTGATGAAATACAGAATGACACACACAAATGGAAAGAGATCCCATGTTCATGGATTGGGGAAAATTAATAGTTGAAGTATCCATGATACCCAAAGCAATCTACAGAGTCGGTGTAATCACTACCAAAATTCCAATGTCAATCTACACAAAAATAGGGAAAAAAATCCCCAAAATTTGTATGGAATCACAAAAGACCCTAAATAGATAAAGCGATATTGACAAAAACATCGACAGAGGCATCTTATTACCAAGCTTCAAAGTATATTACAAAGTTACAGTAATCAAAGCAGCGTGGTTCTGGCATAAAAACTGGCATTGGCCAATGCAACAGGATAGGGAGCTCAGAGATAAACTCACACAGGTCAACTGATTTTCCACAATAGAGTCATGGAAAACAGCATGGAGGTTCTTCAAAAACCTAAAAATGGAATCGTCATACAATCCAGCAATCCCACTGCTGGCTATATACTCAGAGGCATTGAAATCAGTATGCACAAGAGATGTCTACACTCTCATGTTCGCTGCATTATTCACAATGGTCAAAATACGGGAACAGCCTAATTCAATGTATGGACTTTTTAAATGTGGTATATACACACAGTGCTCCCCCCCCCACACATACACAAGCCTTCAAGAAACAGGAAATTCTATCACCTGCAACAATATGGATGGACCTAGAAGATTACAAATGAAATGTGCCAGACACACAAAGACTGTGTGATTTCCCTTTTATGGAGAACCTTACAAAGTCAAACTCACAGAGGTAGCGAGTAGAAGGCTGGTGGCCAGAGACTGAGGGGCAGGCAGTGCAGTTGCGGGGAGGGGAGACCCTGGTTGGTGGGCAGAAAACCACGCTCAGAAGCAAGAAGCTCTGGGGTTCTATCGTCTGGCACAGTTACTCCCGCTAATAATAAGGTATTAAATTTTTCAAAACAGCTAACGGAGGATTTCAAATGTTCTCACCACAAAGAAATGATAGCTATCTGAGGTGACGAGCAAGCTACTTACCTGACTTGATCCTGCCACAGGGTACGCACTGGTCGATTCATCACACTGAACCTCATAAATAGACACAATTGTCATTTGCCAATTAAAAAAAAAAAAATCATGGGTGCACATTTTCCCGACAAGGGAGGTCCTGGCGTGGAATCTCACGAGCCCAGTCCTCACCTAACCCTGCTCCTGCATGGACTTCAACCCACTGCCACCTCTCCTGTGAGGCTCCATCGCTCCATTTCAGCTCCTGCTACCCTGTGAGATGCCCAGAGAGGCTCAGCCCATCTGGGGGAAGGAAGGGGCTGTGGAGAAAGTGTTTTGTGTTCCCCTGGGTCCAATGTTATTTTCTAAACAGTTTTGAGTGTGTGTGTGTGTGTTTTTTATAGTATGTTGTTTGGTGACTTTTTTAAAACAAGAAAAGTCCAGAGGACGAGAAATGAAACAGAATGTACAGAATTTTTAAAAATAAAACAACAATCAAGAGGAAGTGGGTCCCTCTCATAGGCTTCTCATTAAACCAGTAGTCAAATTTTAGTAATCAGCTTGTGTTACAGTTTCCATCACAGACAAGAACATCTTAAACCCAAAACAATCAAAGAGAAAGTGTGGGCCCCACTACAACTGCATTCCGCCCCCAGGGCGCCTCCTTTCCTGACAGCCCGATGCTTGTGGGGCCTGGGTTTTCCCAAGCACCTGCACGCATTGGAAGGAGGAGATGAGATGCAGCTGAATGGAAGCCGACACCCAGCTGCCAGCGCGCAGGACCACGAAAGCACCCACGGCCTCAGGGCGGCCGCTGCACCCGGCTTCCTGGCAAAGGCAGTCCTGCTGGAACTCTTCGAACAGAACACAGGGACGATCAGTGCTTCCACCTGTGTGGCTCCAGAAAAACAATATGCACCTCTGTAGGCTTAATGCTGATCTGAAGTGACCAGAGCTTGACAAAGGGGATAAAGGGGGAGTAGGAAGGAGGGAAGAATTCTAGGAGCTCCTGAGACTGGAAGCGTAGTGTCCCGGGCACGGCTGGCTCTGGGGACCTGAGCCAGCTTCTCCGTCCTCATGGCTAATGCCCTCCCAGCCCTGGGGTCAGATCCCTACAATGGGGCAGTGGGACAGAGAAAATCACTTTAGGTGCCCAACACTTAAGCACGCTCTTTCTGTTCTCCAAGAGGAGAGCCCAGGTCAGGGCGGATGCTGAAGGGAAACCAATAGCCAGCTGCCAACCAGAAAAGGGACCACAGCCTTAGATTGGCTGCAGTGCTGGGATTCCTGGGAAATGCAGCTCGGCCGTGGCTGTGAAGAAATCACTGGGATGAGCAAAGGGGGCGGGGGGGTGGGCTCCAGGTGGGCTGCCAGGAAATGCCAAGAAGGAGAGGCAGAAACCAAAGGGTGCCGGTGCCGCGGCTCACTAGGCTAATCCTCTGCCTTGTGGCACCGGCACCCCGGGTTCTAGTCCCGGTCGGGGCGCTGGATTCTGTCCCAGTTGCCCCTCTTCCAGGCCAGCTCTCTGCTGTGGCCAAGGAGTGCAGTGGAGGATGGCCCAAGTGCTTGGGCCCTGCACCCCATGGGAGACCAGGAGAAGCACCTGGCTCCTGCCTTCGGATCAGCGCGGTGCGCCGGCCGCAGCATGCCGGCCGCGGTGGCCATTGGAGGGTGAACCAACGGCAAAAGGAAGACCTTTCTCTCTGTCTCTCTCTCTCTCTCACTGTCCACTCTGCCTGTCAAAAAAAATAATAATAAAATAAAAGAAACCAAAGGGATGCACAAGTCAGTTTCCAATATGGAAATAATTCCCTCCAAAGCTCAGGGAGCCAACTGCAGAGAGCCTCTCTTGTCAAAATACAGGACTCCTAGCTATCACAACCACCATTCCCTGAGCCCTTCTATGTAGTAGGACGGCACGACATGCATTCAATATCTCATCAAATCCTCCACCCACCCAAGTGAACACAATTATCCCCATTCTGCAGACGAGGAAGTAAAGACTGAGAGGCCAATGGAACTCAATCAAAGCCTCACAGCACACACAGGACACAGACATGCACCAAAAAGTTTCATGTGTCCCACCAGATTGCACCTTCTGTGGGCACCCAAGGCCCTGCCACAGAACCGGTGTGCAAGGAACCTAGTGCCCAGCTTGGTGGCAGGCACACACAGGACATGCTGGGGGTAACTCTGCAGCCAGTCACAGTTCTCCACACCCTATCCCTCCCAGCCACCTGCAAGAAAGAACAGGCTGCACCCAGGAGTCTTGTCTTTTTAGCACAATCCCCAAAGACTGCAATGCCCCAAGTCCAGACCCTGTCTCCTACTGGAAACCAAAGGGAAGCTCATGGGCTCATGTGGGGAGCAACTCGGACTAGACTAAGTTACTGGAATTAAGACTTATTCTATGCATCTGCTCTCCCACAATATGGCGCTGGGAGAGGAGTAAAAACAACTTTTACACAGCTGCCTCCAGTTCAACCAGTAACCTGCAGGAGCTGATCCCGCTCCTGATTGGAGGAGAGCAGCGTACTCGGCGTGTGGGTAGCCGAGTTGGGATTGGTGGAAGAGGACTATAAAGGAGGAGAGAGACAACATGCACCAGGAACATCTAAGGGGAACATCTATCTGAAGGAACACCTGAGCAGCCCCCGAGAGAGCCGGCCGGCGGTGTGCCGCTCCCCCGCGGAAGTGGGGAAAGTGGCAGGGGGCACCACCCTTCCACGGAGGTGGAAGGACGGCAGCCAACCTGGGAAGAACCAGCAGCAAACCCGGGGAGGGCCGAGCAGACAAAAGAACAACGCAGGGTCCTGTGTCGTTCCTCCACGAAGAGGGGGAGCGACAGGCTCATCTCTCGAAAGGAGAAGAAAACCATCACTCACAGGCAGAATGGAACCAAAGATATTGCTTTCGACTTACAAGGAATAGAGGTCTTCAGCCTTGAAGGATGGCTCTCCGTGACCCACCATCAAGAAACATGAGTGGGTCCTCTTTGTTTTTTAAAAAATTAATACTTCATGTAAAACCAAAGCCAGACTCAGGCAGACACCTCTAGGCCAGGAGCGAAAGTCCTGCTTCATGAACTTCAAAGTGTGCCTATCACTGTTAAGAGAGCAAAATAAACGTGCAATAGAAAATCTGGGGAGCAGGAAGCTGGGAAAGTGCATGATCCCCTAAGCTCGCCACACTACTTGGGACCACATGAAGTGTTTCACGTCCACTCTTGGCCGCGCAGGGCTGCGTTGCCTGCACTGCAGAGGGCCCAGTCCCTCCCGACTGGCATGTGTCTGCCGGGCATCTGAAAGCCTTACAGTAAATGGTGACTCATGCACTGCAGCCACCATAGGTACCGCTAATGCAGTAAGCCCAAGTCTGTTCCATCCACATGAAAGAGACAGGCTGGGTGCAGGGCTGTGCGCCTGACTCAAACTGAGACCCCTGCTCACCGCCACCCGTCAGCATTGAGCTGAAACTCCAACTGTAATTACCCGGCGCCCCGGGGAGCAAAGGCAGGAGGAAGGGGGATGTCTTGGGGGGGGGGGCACGTCTATAAACACAGGTGTCGTCACTTCTCATCACGCTAAGTCTCCCCAGACCAGCTGTGTTCCACCAGTACTGATGGAGCGCCCATGAGGTCTGACCCCTTGCCATGTGCCGTGGACACAAAAATGAACACAACAAGCCTGACAAGTCCTCGACCAGCTGCCTTCTGTCCTTTTTCTTGATTCATTTATTACATTCTCATTTAATAGCTCCATCTTACAGGTGGGGAAACTGAGGCAAGAGAGATTAGGGAAGTTACACAGTTAATGAAATGGACAGCCAGGATTCATAGCTGCTTGGACACTGGGGCTGCCAACCACCGGGCTGCTGCAGAGAGGGGGAAGGGAGCTCCAGTCCCATTCTCCCAGGGGGTCAAGGTCTAGTCAGCCATGGACAGCCAAGACCATGCTGGGGTGTGCTCAGAGGTGGAAGCAGCAGGCCTCTGCTAGGGTACAGTCTGGACAGCTTCCCAAAAGGAGATCCCGGGAGCAGGAAGGGAACAGGACCCAGGAAAGCAGATCAAAATGAGGCCCATACGGGTTTGAAGAGTTGCCTCCCCAAATTTGTGTCCACCAGGCACCTCAGCACGGGGTCTTTTTCAGAATGAGGGTCTTTGCAGATGTGCTTGGTTAAGATGAGGTTACATAAGCTCCTCTAAATTCAATCTCCAGCACCCCTGTAAAAGGTCTCTCTCTCTCTCTCTCTCTAACACACACACACAGAGGCAAGGCATGTGACAATGGAGGTGGCAGAAGAGAGAGGTTCCTACAAGCCAAGGGTTGCTGGCAACCTCCAGAATAGGAGAGAGGCCTGAACAGATTCTCCCCCAGGGCCTCTGGAAAGAACCTACCACACCCATTCCTGGCACTCACGGTTCAGACCCAGCTTCCAGAATGGTGAGAGAATAAATTGCTGCTGTTCGGGTCAGCCGGCTTGTGGTGCTGGCTCTGCAGCCCTGGAAGCTAACACAAGGCCTGCTTGGGACGGGCTGTGTGCACTTGAGGTTAGGAGTGGACTCCACCGTGCAGGCTGGGAGACAGATTTTAAGCAGCAGTGTGGGACCCAATCCAGGCTGTGTTTTATAACTGGCGCTTGCTCAGTCCTACAAATCTGTGGACGCCAGTTCTGTAACTGTTGGTGTCCTCCAGGGCCCCGCTGTCCATCTGCTTTTCCCGCCCACATTCTCCTCGCTGGGCGCACCCACACTGACTAGGATCTGCCTGCAGTAGCTCCCAACGACAGCGGGGACACTCTCTGGACCAGATGCTTCCACCTGCAGAGCTGGCCTCTCAAACCCAACATGTCCCACCTCAGCCCCACTTTGTCCCCATTGGTCCCTTCCCCTCTCTGTGGGTGGCACTGCTGAACATGCAGTCACCACACTAAAACCAGGGCCCGCACTAGACTCCTCACCGTCACATGCGGGCGAGTGCCAAGCTGTCTCTCCACTCCTTAGCGCAACGCTCAGCGTTCCCCCCTGCACTCTGCTCTGCTCACATCATGGGTTTTCATCCCTCTGTTCCGCCCTCCCGCCCGCTGCACTGCTCCCGGTTCATTTATTTATGTATGTAAGAGGAAAAGAGACAGACACAGCTCCCATCTCTTGGTTCACTCTTCAAACGCCCACAGTAGCCGGGACTGGGCCGCACTGGAGCCAGGAGCCAGGAACTCAATCCAAGTCTCCCATGTAGGTGGCAGCGTGCCAGCTACCCCGAATACTCTGAGAAGCATGGCTTTCAGAAAAGCGGCCCCACTGCTTCCCATCTGCAGGCCTCCACCCAACTCATCTCCTCTCCCTGCCTCCTGTGCCCATTCCTCCTTCCTGGCTTAGCCAACCGTAGAATCAAAGGCCCCAAGAGCTAAGTATCTCAGGACTGCTACTTTCTCTCACATTGAGTTTTCGTTGTGTTCATCTAGCTCCACTTGCACGCACGCCTGAGAGATGTCCTCTTGCCTCCGGCACAGACAGGGAGGCTGGAGGGGGTTACGACCTGTAACACACTGTCGTTAGTCAAGGCTAATAGACCCATCCCCAAGGCTGCAGCCAGCAAATAGGCCGGGTTCCCAGGGGGCTGGATGGTAGCTGAGGTTCCACCCTAGAGTAGCAGTAGCTAGCAGGTACAGCTGTGTCCGAAACTCTGGGTGTGACCTTGTGTAATCTTCACAGGGGCTCCACCAGCTAAGTGCTGGTACCGCTGCCACTTTATTCAAGGAAAGGAGGCCTTAGGGGTTAAGTGCCCACACTCAGTGTCTTACAATTAAGAAGGGGAAAGACAGGGATTTCAGACCCTGCTGCTTGTGTCTCTGCCATCTCCAAGCAAGGGCTGTGATGGAAGGATACAACACACAGGGCCAGGAGGACTGACATGCACTTGGGAATGAAGGCAGGGCTTGGGTCCAACAAGGAAACACACAAGGAAACTGGCTTTCAATGCCGGTTTCATTGACACTTTTTTTTTTTCATTGACTTTTTTTTTTTTTTTTTTTTTTGGAGTTTACAATGGTGCAAAAGTATACCAGCCATTCAGCACACTACTCAATAAATTAAAGGAGATATGCAATATTATAAAATACGTTTGGGGGCTGGCGTTGTGGCACAGTGGACTGTGCTGCAGCTTACGAAGCTGGCTTCCCGTATCGAAGCACCAGAGTCTCAGCTGCTGTAGTTCTATGCAGCTCCCTGTAATACATCTGGGAAGGCAGCAGCAGAGGGCCAAGTGCTTGGGCCCCTGCCACCAACATGGGAAACCCAGATGGAGCTCCAGGCGCCTGGCTTAGGCCTGGCCCAGCCCTGGCCATTGCGTTCACTTAGGGGGGTGAACCAGCAGATAGAAGATCTGTCTGTTGTGTGTGTGTGTGTGTCTGTGCACACATGCGTGTATCTTTCACTCTGCCTATTATTTTTTTTTAAAGAAAAATAAAATAGGCTTTGTGTGAAACAACTGTTACCTAACGTAGGTAAACGAAGCTGGGACGTTCAGTAGGTTAGGTGTATTACATGTAGCTTCAACTCACAATGGGTTTTTTGGGCCCTAAGTCCATCACAAGTCAAAGAACATCTGTAATTAACCCCCTGGAAGCATCGGTGGGGGGATTTAAATGAGATAATGTATGTATAATTACACCAAAGAATGCCTGGAGCGTGGGAGGTTCTAAATAAAGGTGAGATGCTTTCAGCTGATGCAAGAAGGAAGCTGCAGGACAGAGAAGGGCAGGCAGCAGGGAGCACCTCTCTGGCTGCGCAGGGGACGGGGAAAGTGATCAGGATCCCCCAGGCGACAAAGCCAAACCGATGTTTTCCGTGGCGCGAAGCCTCCGTAATCCCACAAACAGCAACAGAAGCAGCCGCTGTGCAGCGAAGACTCGCAAAGTCCCCAGGACTTTCCAGACATGACTCACGGAGTCCTCTTCACGTCTCTAGAATGTAGCCTGGGTATCCCCATTTCACGGAGGGAGAAACTGGGGCTCCGCAGAGTTGATCGACAGCAGCGTGTAGTCATGTGGGCGGGAGCTGAGCCCCGGGGACCGACTCCACATCCTGTATCCTAGCACTGCCTCCCCAAGTCAGTTCAGTCCCCTTCATGCCCTTCACCGTCCTGCTCATCTCACGACGTTCCTATCCAGCCTCTTCTTCTCGTCTAGCTCTCTCCTCACTCCAAGGAAGACGCAGATTGGCTCAGCTTGTGGAGAGATGTGTGGCGCAGGAGGCGGAACATGGGGAGAGGAGGCCAGAAACCTCTGTCCTGAGCCCAGCTCAGCCCCTCCAGCCCTGCACATGTCACTTCCCTCAGCTGTCAGGTTGCTGTCGGGCCCAAAGAAGGTGACAGACATGATGTGCTCAGTACTGCCCACAGAGCTGCACGAGCTCACCTCAGGTCTTCTGGAACCTTCTCCCATCAAATACCCCCTCTCTGGCATCCTCCCCCCAGTTCAGCATCTTGACCGTCGCCAGTTTGCCATATCCTACAAACACCGTCCCTGACCCCCCTGCCACCTCAGGACATAAACCCCCTTGTGGGAATTTGTACAACCACTCTGTCTGGGCTGGACAAGCTCCCTGACGTCACAGACAATAATCCAGATGGCTCGATGCTCCCTGTGGGACCCTGCATGGTGCCTTTTGGGACATACATGAGGGGAAAACCTTGGCAAATAGGAACTGAGAGCGTAAGGAACACTGAAACACAGCATCTTGAATCATTCTAATACACGAGGGAGACAAATGAGGAGGAGGAAATCAGGGCCTGGGTTAACCAGTTCAAGGTCATTCAGCTCCCAAGTAAGGGAGACATATTAGTTATGCCCCTAATATGTCCCTACCTTGTAAAAAGGCTCAAGTGTGGGGCCACAGCCTGCAGTGTCAGCATCTCCTATGAGCACCAGTCAGAGTCCCGGCTGTTCCGCTTCCAATCCAGCTCCCTGCTAATGTGCCTGGGAAAGCACCAGAAGACAGCCCAAGTGCTTGGGCTCCTGCCGCCCACATAGGAGACCTGGATGGAGCTGCTGGCTCTCAGCTTTAGTCTGGCTCAGTCCTAGACATCGTGGTCATTTGGGGAGTAAACCAGTAGATGGAACGTCTCCCTCTCTATGATTCTGCCTTTCAAAACAAATCTTTTTTTTTTAAAAATTCAAGTGTATCATAAATCCAAGTTTGCTCGACAAAATATTCTGTGTTAAGTATCTGTCTTGTCCTCTTGGGCCACATCTCCAGGTCTGATGTGGAAGGGGCACCGATGTCTTTGCTTAACATTTTTGGGGGGCTGCAGTGGCTTCTCAAAGTTATCTGCAACAGCTCTGTTGGCTGCCTTTTTGGAGCGTGTGTTCGTCTGCCCACCCTGCTGGGTCCACGCTCGAAGCAGGCCTGCCCTCAAACCACAGCCGTCCTGCAGAGATGGGGACGAGGCGAGGGCAGTGGGCAATGGCCTCCAGCACTCTGCACAACTGGCTTGCAGCAGAGACAAGGGAGCTAGAGACGAGATTGTGATTTGCCCCAAACCACAGGGCAACGCAGTGACTCAGATCCAGCCCCGTGTGGATGCCGTGCCCAGTGCTGTCTCTCCACAGCTGCCCACGTTTCCTCTTTTCACTACCAGAAATTTCCCCTTCCTTTCTTCTTTTAAAAACCTGCATTACATAACATCAACAACGTTACAGGGAAAAAAATGAATCAAAAAGCACATCAAGGGGCGGGCGCTGTGGCACAGTGGGTTAAGCTGCCACGTGGGACACCCGCATCCCATGTCAGAGGGCCAATGTAAATCCTAGCTACTCCACGTTGGATCCAGCGCCCTGCTGATGAGGCTGGGAAACAGCAGATAACGGCTCAAGTTCTTGGGGGCCCCTGTCATCCACGTGCGAGATGGAGTTCCTAGCTCTTGGCTTTGTCTGGCACAGCCCCGGCTGTTGCGGACATTTGAGGAGTAGCTGGCAGATAGATCTCTTTCTCTTTTTTTTCACTCTGCCTTTCAAATAAATAAACAAACAAAAACACCATCAACTAAGTCCAGGCCTGTCCCAGATTCTCACGTGTATGCACAGAATTTACATGATTGCTATCGGCCCAGGTAAGCGACTTCATGTGTGTCTTGCTCCGCTCAGCTCTGTCCCGCCTATGTTGTATCCAGTGGGGCGGTTCCCCTTGGACTGCTGTCACGGCACCCACCCATCTGCCCCCTCATCACCCACACTCAGATTACTTCCTATCTTTGGACACGCTGGCTTTCTTCCCCTTTGGGATTCCATCTGTGGGATGTGACCTTACTGCCCAGAGTAAGAACACTGGTCAAAGAGTCTAGACAATGTCACTGCTCTCATCATCCAAGGTCACGGGCTCTCCAGAACGCTAGCCCCTCTCCTCATGGCACCCTGTTTGCTTTAGCATGGGCCTCAATGGTAGGGTTTTGGCAAATGCAAATATGAATAGATCTATTTATTGCCTGTGTTATAGGCCAGTGGAAGTACTGCCTCAGAGCTGCTCTAACTTAACACTGAGCTGTGTTTATCACTTGGGCTTCACGTGGAGTGGTCCGTGCCCCCGCCCTGGCAGTCTGGGTGTGTGCAGAAAGACCTTTTTCAGGGCTGTGCGTCATCTGACCACGTGTCCCTGTCCATCGGGTCACCACACACGGACCCTCTTCCGTTCCCTTCCCCTGAAACATGACTTTATTATTTTTCTCTCACAGATTTTATTCTTTTAGAGTTGCACACATCCCACACCAACAACAATCATTTTCATAGAATTTTCAAACACATTTGCTCTCCACAGTGCAGATAAATCTCCCATCTGCTTTCTCTTGAGTTTTAAGAGTTTTTAAAACTAACTTTTTAGTGCATTCGGAACATATAGCATATGAGATGAGAAATGAATCTGAGTTCATTTTCTCCACGTTGTTATCTAGCTTCTCCCAAGAGTCATTTTCTTTAAATTGATATCGTTCCCTATTATTTGTGTCTCCAAATTCACCACCTATAAATGCCTTTCGTTTATTTAGGTCTTTTTTTTTTAACTGTGCCCATCATACATCTCTCTGCTTTATCCCAGTCCTGCACAGTTTTGTGTGTGTGTTTTTTGTTTTTTTTTTGTTTGTTTGTTTGTTTGTTTTTGACAGGCAGAGTGGACAGTGAGAGAGACAGACAGAGAGAAAGGTCTTCCTTTGCCGTTGGGTCACCCTCCAATGGCCGCTGCGGCCAGCGCACCGCGCTGATCCAATGGCAGGAGCCAGGTACTTATCCTGGTCTCCCATGGGGTGCAGGGCCCAAGTACTCGGGCCATCCTCCACTGCACTGGCCTGGAAGAGGGGCAACCGGGACAGAATCTGGCACCCCGACCAGGACTAGAACCCAGTGTGCCAGCGCCGCAGGCGGAGGATTAGCCTAGTGAGCCGCGGCGCCGGCCCCTGTGCAGTTTTAATAACGCCTGCTTCCCCTGCCTGGCTTGCTACGAGGAACACTGCTACTCAAAGAATCGTAAAACATCCTCTGCTGCTTGTCCATCAATTTTTCCTGATTATTTTTTATTTTTGTCACTGTTTTTCATGCTTTATAAAGTACTGCATTGGAACCGTAATGGCCAAGGCATGAAACCCTGGCATAAACCTCAGAATACCGACCCTCTAATACTTCAACTTCTGATCAGAAACAGCCATGTAGGATTTTGTAATTTTCTTTGAATAGAAATTGTGTCATTTGCTTGCAAACAGCGATATTTTTATCTCTTCCTTCCCTATACTAATCCCTCTGGTTTCTCTTTCTTCCTATATTGTTATGACAAGCATCTGTTAAACTATGGTTAAATAAGAGATAAGGGGCATTTTGGTTGAGTTCCTGTTTTTCAGAGCAGGCTTCTAATATTTCTCTTCTCCATCTACACTCCTCGTGGAAGGCTTGCTACATAAGAGCAGGCTCGTTGTCATATGTAGGGGGAAATCTCCCAAAACATTTATTTTTAGCTTTATGACGTTTTATAATGCATGTGCATCTGCAGAGACCAAATTCATTCATTCATGAAATATCTGTTGGGTATCAACTATATTCCAGGTGTTGTATTTAATACTGGGTGTTCTGATTTTTATGATTTCTATTAATATTAGTCTCTTTGTGCTAAACTAAACATATTCCTGGGGTGAATCTTGTCTGGTGGTTTTCAAGTATTATTATTATTATTACTTGAAAGGCGAAGAGAGAAGCCTTCATCTACTAATTTACTCCCCAGGTGCCTACAACTGCCAGATCTCGCCCAGGACAAAGCCAGGAGCCTAGAACTGAATCAGGGTCTCCCAAATGGGTGGCAGGGGCCCAACTACTTGAGCCATCCATCATCTGCTGCCTCACAGCCTCACAGGGTACCCAACAGCAGGAAGTTGGGTCAGAAGCAGAAATCAGACTCAAATCCAGGCTCTTGAATATAAAATGCGAGTGTCCCAAGTGGCAACTTAACCACTGAGCCAAACGCCTGCCCCTCAAGACTCATTTTTAATAAGAGCCTACTGAATGACTATAAAATTCACCTGTAAAAATGGACAGACAGGAACCCTGAGATATCAATCTCTAAGACCCAGTTCAAATGTTGTGTTCAACCTCCTGCACGAAGCCCTCCGACTGTCACCTCTCCGAATGCCTTCCTCTGGGTTCCACGGTCCTCCCTGCCACCGTCACTCAGGACTCCACCAGTGCCCTGACAGAGGCCTGAGCACGTCACCAGGGCTTGGCACCACCACTAGTGGTGGGCAGTCGCTTACAAATACTCCCCAAGGCGCAGCATTCACCCGCTCCACTGCTAATCGCAGAAGTGGTGTTTTTGGTTTTTTAATGTGAATTTCATCTATAACTTCCTTCTTGCATTCAGGAGAGCAGGGACAAGCCTGCCCAGCTCCATGCACACCTAGAGGAGCCGTGGTCTAGGGGGATGAGGCCGCCCTCCTGTCCTGGAGGTACTGTTGGCCCAGCTGCAGGCTGGGCTCACAGGGACTTCGGGGAAGGGGAAAGCATAAGATGTGATGAAGGACTCCAACGAGTGGCAAAAGCTCTGTCATGGGAAAGTCTGGACAGGTGACCCTCAATAACACAGGCATAAGGACATCTAGCAAAGATTCCCGTGGCTGCAGCTGGCTGTGCTGGGCAGGACCACAATTCCTGAAGGTAAGACTAGTAACGCTATGTACTAGTTATCAACACACACTGAGAACAAGTTATATCTTCCCAACCATCCTATAAAGTGCATTCTATTGTTCCCTTCACAAACACACAAACTGAGGCCCCAGCCAGGCTAAGTAATTTCTTCAGAGTCACATGGCCAGGAAGTGGAAGAGCTGGGATTCAAACTGATGACTTTCCAGTACACCTTGCTATCTCTGGCAGAGACAGCAGGGTGTGGTCCCTGCACAGGGCCTGGACATTGGGTACCTTACCAGAATGGGAACCAGCACAGAACTCTCTTAGAAGAACTGAGACCTACAGAAGGAAATGGGAGCCAGGAACAAAGCAGGAGGCCCTGCTATGCCAAAACCAGAACAGTACCTGGGCCCAAGACCCTGGCTGGCGGGGAACCAACTTGCCACTTCCCCAGACCAGAATTAACCAGAAGAGGTGAGGGCAGGGCTGGGCTCCAGGAAATAACAATGGCCTGCCCTCACGCAAGATGATACAGGATGGGCCTGGATGGGAGCACACCTCTCGAATCACCAGGGCCTAAGGGGACCGAAAACCAAAGGCACAAAGGCTCCCCCCTGCTACAGGCAGCACTCCCTACATTGAGAATGGGAGTGAGGCTGTAACACGTGGAGAATCTGGTTTTGAATAAACATCTGAGAAGTCTTGACCTTGGCTTCCTTTATCTATAATGAACAGGACTGGATTAGACTGTTTGCAGGCACTGTGGATTCTGTTTCTCATTTTGGGATTCTGTGCCTCAGAGGCACCATTAAAGTCATGGTCCCACTGGGCCATATACAGGCTTCCGGAGGCTTGTGGCCCACATAAACGAAAAGAAAACTGGGGGATTTCACTGTGCATGAATGGGGGTGGGCCATGTGTGTCTGGGGAAAAGTCCACAGCTTCTACCATATTTCCAAAGGGCACTATGGGCCATCAAATAGGTTATAAGTAATTGATCCAGGGGCAGGCTTTGGCACAGAGATTAAGACACCCCTTGGGATGCACACATCCCATATCACAGTGCCTGGGTTCAAGTCCTGGCTATGCTTCCAATTCCAACTTCCTGTTAATGTGCACCCTGGGAGACAGCAAGTGATGGCTCAAGTGGTTGGATCCCTGCCACCCATGAGGGAGACCTAGAGTGAGTTCCTAGCTCCAGGTTTCAGCCTGGTCCAGCCCTGGATTTGTGGGCTCTTGGGAGTAACCCAGCAGATGTAAGATCTCTGTTTTTCTCTGTCTCTGTCTCCATCTCTCTCTGTTGCTCAGCCTCTCAAATGGATAAAATAAATAAATAAATAATTTTTTGAAAAAAAAAAAAAAAACCTGATCCAAAGGAATATAAAAACAGAGCTAATCCCAGAGATATTGGACAATGATATTAAGACAAGGAAGCGGCCGGCCCCGCAGCTCACTAGGCTAATCCTCCGCCATGCGGCGCCAGCACCCCGGATTCTAGTCCCAGTCGGGGCGCCGGAATCTGTCCCGGTTGCCCCTCTTCCAGGCCAGCTCTCTGCTATGGCCCGGGAGTGCAGTGGAGGATGGCCCAAGTGCTTGGACCCTGCACCCCATGGGAGACCAGGAGAAGCACCTGGCTCCTGCCATCGGATCAGTGCGGTGCGCCGGCCACAGCACGCGGCCACTGGAGGGTGACCCAACGGCAAAGGAAGACCTTTCTCTCTGTCTCTCTCTCTCTCTCTCTCACTGTCCACTCTGCCTGTCAAAAAAAAAAAAAAAAAAAAAAAAAGACAAGGAAGCTACTCAACCAAACAAATGTGACCCCCAAGAAATTCTGTAGTCAAAAACACTTCTCTACCCTCTCAGCACATCTGGAAAGTACATGGTCACTTACAAAGCCAGAAATGAGAGGCTGCGTCAGGGCAATCCCATCTTTGCTACCCACAAAGGAAAATGGTATGAATCGTATTGTGAGAATTAGAAGCATCATTTTTGCAGGTTCTTGAGTACCAGATGCTTTAGGTACATAAGGCCCTACATTGCATCAGAAGCAGGTACATTTTCTACTTTATTCATTCATCACAGGTTGGCCCCACCTGGAGCTGGTTAGAATCAGGCCGAAGTTCCAACCAGGTGGATTAGCATCTGCATTTAGACAAGAATTCCAGACCTAAGATGATTTGTGCATGCTGTAAAATTTGAAAACCACTGCTACATTCATGTTCATGGAAATACCCACAAGGAAAAAAAAAAGAAAAAAAAGAAAAAAAGAAAGAAAGATAAAAGTCAAAACAGGAGGCAATGTTGTGGCACAGTGGCTTAGGCCACTGCGTGCAATGCTGACATCCCATGTGAGCACTGGTTCAAGTCCCAGCTGCTCCACTTCCCTTCCAGCTCCCCGCTGTTGCACCAAGGAAAGCAGCAGAGGATGGCCCAAGTATATGGGTCCCTACATCCATCGGAGATCCGGATGGAATTCCAAATTCCTGGCTTCAGCCTGGCCCAGCCCTGGCCTTTGAGGCCATTTGGGGAGTGAACCAGCAGATGGAAGATCTGTCTGTCTCTCTTTCTCTCTCTCTCTCTGTGAGTTCTACCTTTCAAATATTAAATATTAAAAAAAAAAAGTAAAAAGAAAAATAACAAATAAAAAGGTAAGCAAATGTTGAAGAAGGGAATGAAAGCCAAAAGTTGGCTCTTTGGAGGAAAAAAAACTAATGAAATTAATAAACCATGGGCCCAGTTAATTTCAAAAAAATAAAAATAAACTAGAAAAGTTGGAAACAAAAAGATCCAAAAAAGGAGCTACTAATACAAAGTGTAAAGGATTTTATGTACAATCTTAAGCTAGTAATTTTGAAAAGCAAAGTGAAGAGGATTTAGCAGATACAAATTTATAAAATGCCAAATTATAGACCAGTGCTACGGCATAGTAGGCTAAGCTTCCACCTGTGGCACCAGCATCCCAAATGGGTGCCTGTTCAAGTCCTGGCTGCTCCACTTCCAATCCAGCTCTCTGCTGTGGCCTGGGAAAGCAGTAGAAGATGGCCCAAGTCCTTGGGCCCCTGCACCCACATGGGAGACCAGGAAGAAACTCCTGGCTCCTGGCTTCAGATCGGCTCAGCTCTGGCCATTGTGGCCATTTGGGGAGTGAACCAGTGGATGGAAGACTTTTCTCTCTGTCTTTCTCTCTCTCTCTCTCTGTAACTCTACCTCTCAAATAAATAAAATAAATCTTAAAAAAAAAAAGATGTCAAATTAAAGCAAAAGGAGAGATGCTCAGAGTGAGCGGCAATAGAAGATGAATTAGAAAAGGCCAAGAACAACTGATGGGAGAGCCTGCGTGCGCAGCGCCACCCTTGGAGCGCCTTTCACTGCCGTGTGAGCAGGTTTTACTCACTGGAAGACCCAAGCCAAACATCCCCACTTTCCTTTTCACACACTAAAGCATGCTCTATGAAGCACAGGCCTCTCTCAACATCACCACCGTGGTCCCCAGTGGACAACTCTGAGAGCAACCTGCTGCTTGTATGAAGACACAATTCCATCCAAAACACGAAGGTATTTCAAAAAATTAGTGGAAAATGCAATTAAAACATAAACCTGGGGCCGGCACTGTGGCCTACAGTGTCGGTTCAAGTCCTGGCTGCTCCACTTCCAATCCAGCTCTCTGCTATGGCCTAGGAAAGCAATAGAAGATGGCCCAAGTCCTTGGGCCTCTGTGCCCATGTGGGAGACCTGGAAGAAGCTCCTGGTTTCAGATTGGCCCATCTTTGGCCATTGCAGCCATTTGGGTAGTGAATCAGTAGATGGAAACCCACTCTCCTCTCTCTCCCTCCTCCACCTCTCTGCCTCTGCCTCTAATTCTGCCTTTCAAATAAATCAATAAATCTTTAAAAAAAAAAAAACCATAAACTTATTTTGGTGCAAAAAAATTCTGAAATCCAGGCACACAAGAAATCTTCCAAAAGGTCACAGAAAATGCATAGTATGAAAAAAAACTGCATGGATCTCAAAATTTTTTGAACCACAATAAAATTATCTTTTAATTCCATCTTCCTTGAATTCTTGAAAGTATCCTACTTTATGATACTATCAAAAATATGACACTATTTTTATGTATTTTCTGTTAGTAAAATGGTAACACATTGTACTTATCACTCTGCAAATTGCCTTTTAACTAGTCTTGTAGAGTTTCATCATAGGAAACACATACTGTACTGTGACCAGCTCAAACACACGAATATAAAACACTCATAACCAGGGCTGGTGTTGTGGTGCAGCAGGTTAGCACCGGCTGAGTCTCAGCTGCTCCACTTCCCACCCAGCTTCCTGCTAACATACCTGGAAAAGCAGTGGAGGATGGCCCAAGTGCTTGGGCCCCTGCCACTACATGGGAGAAATGGAAGAAGCTCCTGGCTCCTGACTTCAGCCTGGCCCAGCCCTGGCTGTTGTGGCCATTTGGAGAAATGAATCAGCACACAGAAGACTCATTCTCTCTCTCTCTCATTCTCTCTCTCTCTCTGTCTATCCTGTAACTCTTTCAAATAAATATATAAATTTTTTTTAACAAATTGAAAATAAAAGCTCCTGAAATTTTGAGCCACTTTGTGTGCAATGTACCCTGTTGTTTTCTGTTCTTTGTTTCATACTCTATCACAACCCTCTAAGTTGATTTACTGCTTACTAACGGTCAAAGGCCAGATTCAGTGAGCCCTTCTCCAACTGACAGAATTTACATTGTCTTCTCCAGTTTTCCACTGCTGTCACAGTGTCCAGGGAACACTGCATGAATGAGAGTGTTTCTCCAGGGCAGAGACCTGGAGGTGGAAGTGAAGGATCCTAAGATATGGACATTGCTGATTTAGACAAACATCACAAGCCACCTTCCAAAGAACTTGTGTTTACTCTCATCAGCATTATACATGGGTACTTCAAAACATGAGCTTACTTTGGTGCAAAACATATTTTAATCAATTCACGCAGAATTCATTCAGTAAACACATGTTCCACAAACTTTTTGAAAACTCCTTGACTATGTGGATTTCAAAGTTTTCTGCACCAAAATCAACTTTGATTCCATTTTCCACGAACTTTATGAAGTGCCCTTGTTGAAAGCACATTTTTTATACCCTCATTCAATCAGTGCATTATCAAGTGTTTTGATCTTTTCCGATCTGATACATTATGAATGACCTTCTATTATAGCTCTGACTTGCACTCCTGTGAGACAGTTTGTGCGTCTTTATATATTCAATAGCTCACTTACATATCTTTTCTAGTGAATTTCTGTTTGTGTTCTTTGCTCATTTTTCAATGTTAATGACTTTTTTATTTCTAAGAGCTCTTTTTATGTTACAGAAAATAGCTCCTTTATCATATATGTTACAAATATTTTTTTCTCAGATTATCACATATCTTTTAACTTTATGATGTTTTTCTCATGCAGTGATTCTCATTTCTATCATGTAAAATTTGTCAATTTTTTTATCTTTTGGTTTCTGGTATTCATGTCTCTCTATACCAAGATTATAGAAAAATTCCTCTAGTGCCTTTTTACCTCCAGTCTTTATTTAAAATTTTTTAAAGATTTATTTATTTGTTTGAAAGGCAAAGTTACAGAGAGAGGGAAAGACAGAGAGAGTGTTTTCCATCCGTTGATTCACTCCCCAAGTGGCTCCAGTGGCCACAGCTGAGTGAGGCAGAAGCCAGGAGGAGCTCCCTCAGAGTTTCCCCGTGCGGGTGCAGGAGCCCCGGAATTGGGCCATCTTCTGCTGCCTTCCCAGGTGCATCAGCGGAGAGCTGGGGCAGCAGTGGAGCATATGGGATGCCAGTATTGCAGGCGGCAGCTTTACGAGTGATGCTACAAGGCTGGTGCCTACTTAAATTTTTATACACTTATGTTTGTCTAAGACACAAATTAGGAATCTTGCTTCTTGGAGCTGGCGCTGTGGCACTGTGGCTTAACGCCCTGGCCTAAAGCGCCAGCATCCCATATGGGAGCTGGTTCTAGTCCTGGCTGCTCCTCTTCCGATCCACCTTTGTGCTGTGGCCTGGGAAAGCAGTAG
This sequence comes from Oryctolagus cuniculus, assembly GCF_964237555.1. NCBI lineage: Eukaryota > Metazoa > Chordata > Mammalia > Lagomorpha > Leporidae > Oryctolagus > Oryctolagus cuniculus. The sequence continues at coordinate 127,527,425 of NC_091436.1, read as the reverse complement.
AAAATGGCCCAAGTCCTTGGGCCCCTGCACCCGCGTGGGAGACCCGGAAGAAGCTCCTGGCTCCTGGCTCCTGGCTCCTGGCTTTGGATCAGGAGACCGGAAGAAGCTCCTTGCTTCTTTGGATCAGTGCAGCTCCAGCCATTGTGACCAATTGGGGAGTGACCCATAGAATGGAAGACCTCTCTCTCTCTCTCTCTCTCTCTCTCTCTCTCTCTGCCTCTCCTCTCTCTGTGTAACTCTGACTTTCGAATAAATAAATAAAATCTTAAATAAAAAAAAAAGGAATCTTGCTTTCCTTTTTTCTCCTAGGTAGTCTTCTGGTTGTGAAGACCCTGTATTTCCCTATAAATCTGAAATACTGCCTTCATCACAGATTAACACATGAGCACACACACACACACAAACACACACCCTTTTTTTTTAAAACAAAAGATTTATTTATTTATTTGAAAGGCAGAGTTACAGAGAGTCAGAACCAGAAGCACAGAGAGAGATCTTCCATTCGCTAGTTCATTCTCCAGATGGCCACAACCAGGAGCCGGGAGCTTCTTCGAGGTCTCCCACTTGGGTACAGGGACCCAAGCACTTGGGTTATCCTCTGCTGCTTGCCCATGTGCATTAGGGGAGAGCTGGATGGGAAGTAAACCAGTGCCCATATAGGGATGCCGACGCTTCAGGCTGCAGCTTTACCCACTATGCCACAGCGCCAACTCCATACATGCCTATTTTAAAGGGCTCTTTATTCTGTTCCACTTGTTCAGCCAACCTATTCTTTTTAAAATGCTTCATTTCCGTTAGAGCTGGAATCTCCTTTTTTCTATTTTCCATGCATGCTAATTTTTCCATATGAACTTAGAATCAGCTTTTTTACTCCCAGAATAATCCTATTGGTAATTCTATTAGGATCACACGTTAATTGTATAGAGAAAGTGACATTTTTATAACGCTGACTCTTCCTGGCCAAGGTTACATAATCTTTCTGTTTAAGTCTATTATACTCTCTTGCTGTGTGCATGTTATATATAAATGTAATGTTATTATGCTTATAACTAAGCACTTTCTCTCTTGTTGCTGATGTAAGTGGGATTTTTTTCTTCCATCATGTTTCTAGCTGGATGTTTATGTGGGAAAGCTACTGGTTCTTGTGCATTAGTAAGCATCCAACTACCTCACTGAATTCTCTTGTTTGTCTTTTAGACTTGCCTCCTCCTTCTCATTTTTATACCTCTTATTTCTTTCTCTTATCTAATTACACCAGCTCCTTCCTACAGAACAAGGTTATGTAATTATGATACTTAATCATGATTTTAATGGGAATGCATCTAGTAGTCACCATTGCAATACTAAGCAAAACTGTGGCCACTGTCTTGACAAAGACGTATTTTCCCACATCATGGACATATCTAATTATTCCTATATGAATTTTTATTAGAAACAGATGCTTAATTCTTCATGAACCATTTGAGCATCCTACTTTCTCTGCAGATCCTTTAACATGGCCAGATTTCATTACTAGAAATACTACAAGTCACCTCTCCTTACATTCCCCCCCCACACACACACTCAGAAACCACGCGACCATGGAGTTATTTCAATGAGCTTCTAGGATCAATTTGTTAATAATTATTAGGATTACACACCTTCGCTTTCAAAATCAGTATCCCTTCCTAGTTCTGTGTGCACACACTGTTCTTTTGGCACAGCCGTGACACTAGCTACAGAAAAGGAACGTCCACGCTCTCGCTCTGCTCTGGAACAGTTTCACCAGCGTTCGAATCACCTGTGCCTTCAGGAGTTTGAAAAGTCCTCCTGAGAAACCACTGGTCCTAGGACTGAGGAAGAACAGGTTTTTGACATCATTCTCACTCCCTTCTATGGTAATTAGTCTGCTTAAATTTTATTCTATTCTGGTGTCTGTTTTTTCTTTAAAAAAAAAAAAGAACACATATTTTCATATTACATAAACTATTTCTAAACATAGAAAAAGATCCTAGGAGCTTCACTGTAAGAAGTAAATATAGTGTCCACCCCAAACTATCAGGACAAGGCCCAAACTGCCTGCTTCCTAACTCCTGCACCCCTAATTCCTCACTTTTCTGTTAGGCCCCAGCTTTTCTCACCAGACAGGTGTGCAACAAATCAGAAACATGCTCCCAAGGAACATGGGGCTGGCACCCTGGCCCCGGCCTCCAGCGCCCTCCCAGGATGACTGCTCCAACTCACCTCGCCTTCCCTTCCACAGTCAAATTTCTTCTCTGAGCCCTCCAACAGCCCCTCTCCTATCTTTGAATCCAGCAGCCCATGCCATTGCATTCACTCCATACCCGAGGCACAGTATGAAAAACACCCGCAGGGGGGCATTCACCTGGCACACAGGGTCCTGGCCTCTAAAAGCATGACATCTGGGTGATGGGTTAGCACTGGTGTTGGGCACAGCAGGTTAAGCTGCCACCTGCAACACTGGCATCCCATATAAGCAAGTCCTGGCTGCTCCACTTCTGATCCAGCTTCCTGCTAATGCGCCTGGGAAGGCAGCAGATGACCCATGTGGGAGACCCGGATAGAGTTTCTGGCTCCTAACTTCGGCCTGTCCCAGCTATGGCCACTGCAGCAGCCATTTGGGGAGTGAAGCAGCAGACAGGAGAGCTGTGGCTTTCTCTGTCTCTCCCTTGCTCTCTTTAACTGCCTTCCAAAGAAATAAGTAAATCTTTTCAAAACAAACCAGGTAACCTGCCTACAAGTAACAAGCCCCCAGGAAACTGCCAGGAGTGACCCAGGTGAGGCAAGCAGAGCTCACTGGGGGGTTACTAGAGAAGACAGAGAAGCCAGGGACACAATCAAGGCTGCAGGCAGACATCCAACTGGCCAGGGTAGAGGCAAAGAACACGTGGGCCCGGAGCCCCAGCAAGAGGTGTGGACATGACACAGCAGGCTTCAGGAGCCACCATGGGCCCCCTGCAGCGGGGTAACAGGAAGCAAGTGGTATTTTGGCCACACCCCTTACATTCTGTGATGCCAGACATGCATTCAAAGAAACGACGAGCTGTGCCAAGAACTTGGTGAGCTGGGGGCAGGCAAGCTAAACCACAACCCTATGCTGACGCCGCAAGTGACAATGGATGGGCGCACACACACAAGTTCAGACTGCAATGACACAGAGTAGAGTCACACGGCGGCACGAGGGTTCAAAACTGTTTACTGAGCTGCCCAATAAAAGTCACACTGCCACAAACTAACCTCAGGGGGCACGTGCGCTCACGCAGCGTCTCTCCTGATGTTCAAGCCACCCGATCACCCAAGGGGCTGGTCAAAAGCGCACATTCTGACTCCACAGGGCAGGCACATCCTGAGGTTCTGCATTTACTTCTCAGCGGATGCCGAAGCCACAGCGCCCAGGACTACGGTCTGAGTAGCCTCGGACTAGACATCCTGAGGCTCTTGCGGGTTCACAGGCGGCAGATGAAGGGCACTGACCACAGGCAGGAGAGAATCCTGGACGCTGCGGCAGAGCTCCCTGGCTAGCCATCCCCTCCTCTGTTCCCGGTGGCATTCAGTACCAGGCAGGGGCTGCCTCACAGCCATTAGTAAGTGGAATCCACCCCCTGCATTTCACAACTACAGTCTAATTACTTTCCTGTAACCTCTCTCAGCAGCCCTAAGCCAGATCTTCCAAGTGTTGATGCCACTAATCAAGTCATAAAGCCTTAACGTGTCATATTATTAGCCTTGATAACAGAGCGCAAAACAAACCTGCAACAAGCAGTGTTTGCCTTGGATCTCAGCTGAGGCCATCCGTCAAGGGAACATTCACTCACAGGTCAAGGGGAAACGCTGGGGCCTTGGCGAGCCCACAGCCAGGCGGAGCTGTCGGGAACCAGAGCAGCTCTTTCAACAGATCATCTGAGAAAATTCTTTAAAAAAAGACTTCTTTCTTTATTTGAAAAGCAGAGAGACACAGAGAGAAGAGGGGAGAGCCAGAGACAGAGAGAGATCTTCCATCTTTTGGTTCACTCCCCCAAACGGCTGCAACAGCCAGGGGTGGGCCAGGCAGAAATCAGGAGGCGGGAATTCCTTCCAGGGGCCCGAGCATCCTCCACTGCTCTCTCAGACGCATTAGCGGGGAGCTGCACGGCAAGCAGAGCAGCTGGGACACAAAACGACACCCCGACAGAGGATGTGGGCACCCACTAAGAAACTTCTGGATGCCGATAATGACCTTTCTCAATCCCAGCCCCTCCCTCTCCTGTCCCCCTCTCCCTGGGTGATTTGGAAGCTGGAAGAAGCTTCCTGCCAAGTCCTCTCCCCTCGGGTTGCTTCCTTGGCAGTACAAACCACAGCGCTACCTGTCATGGCTCCAGTCTGAAACCAGACAGCCTGTGTCAGAAGCCGCACTCCTGTGCCCTGTGGGGACGAGGCAACACCAGAGAGCATGATCAGAGCCCGACTACCCTCTCCCCGACACACACACACACCCCAACAAGTCAAACAGCCAGTGTCCAGCCTGTGCCGGTCCTCCCCCGCCACACATGGGGCACACAGTCCCTGACCCCGAGGGCCTGGCAGAAGGGAGAAGTCACTCCGTGTGCCTGCAGCAACCACACTTTAAGCTCTCTGATGGCTGGCGGCTCCCTGTACTTCTCCAGAACATGACTACCGACGACTCCTCGTGCAGATGAGATGGCTGACTCTGGAAGGAAGTGAAGCCGAGGACACACTCTGCTGGGGGTCCGTGCACCTGCCCTGTGCTGACTAAGCAATTCGACAGGCAAAACTTCATCCGTCCTCCCATGGCCATGGGCAAGTGACTCACTCGATTACACAATAAGTTTTTTTTTTCTAATTTTTTTAATTATTTATTTGAGAGGCAGAAAGAGAGTTTTTATCTGCTGGTCCACCTCCCGGATGCCCTCAAGGGTAGATAGGGCTGGGCCAGGCGGAAACCAGGAGCCCAGAACTCCATCCAGGTCTTCATGTGGTGGTGGGAACCCCACTGAGACCTCACTGCTGCTTCCCAGGGTCTGCATGAGCAGGAAGCTGGAGTCAGGAGCTGGAGCCAAGGATGGAACCCAGGCACTTTGGATAAGGGACACCGGCATCTTAACTGTTAGGCCAAACCCATACTCCCACACAGCAAGTTTCAAAACTGAGAGCAGAAATCAGGTTCCTCCAACTAAATCCTAATCCTACCGCCCTCCCCTTGCAACTCCAAGAAAGTAGAATGGGGCTCGCCACTCTTTTCCAATCCCCCCAAAACTCCAGCCAGCCTTCAGCACCCCTTCTCTCTTAGGGAAGCAAGATAATTTAACCCCCTCCCCCACCACCCTGGGGGCCTGAGAGCCAGTCCTAGTTCGGCTCTCAGTGAGTTAGGTCAAGGGCAAGGCAAAGTCACATCCCCTCCTTGGGCCTTGGCTTCCTCTTCCCTGGAGTGAAGGGGCTGGGGAGATGACCTCTAAGATCCCCTCGGCAGTTAGGAGAGAAAGGAGGCGCTCCCAGATCACAGCCTCTGCTCTGTGCAGGGAGGCTGGGCTGCTCCAGAAAACTGATAAGAAGTTGTGTCCACAGAGAACCTGTCCACCAATCCCCACCCGTGGGCCGCACAGAGCGTCCCCAGCCCACACAGGAGGAGGAGCAGCAAGCTGCCAGCTGCCTCTGGTGAACTTGCCAGGAAGAAGTCTTAATTAAAGTTTCTGTTGCATTGCAGTGTTTGCTTTTTAATGACTTTTTAAATTTAGATAAATTATAAAATTAATTCATGTTCATTACAGAAAATCAGAAAACATTTTGTTTTTAACTTTTAAAAGCAGGAAATTTATTAGGAGAAAATCCCACTTGTAAACAAATCTGAATCTATTTATTAATTAAATCACACTGCAATGTAGAATCAAAGAAACCCTGCAGTCGTAACTGACCTTACAGTGTTGCACTGGGTGAGCCCTGGGCTACGCTACGTAATGGCACAGCGGTATCACGATGGTTCTGCCCAGTCTTCCACTGTGGGAGAAGGGGCTGGCGGGAACTCCATCTTCCCGGCCCTCTGCTTGAGCACTTCCCACCCTGCCGGCCCTTTCCAGACTGCTGGGGGCCACTCTGGTACGGCCTCATGGACGCCTCTTCCTGCAGCAGACGGTAACTTAGTCTACGAACAGGCTTGCGAAGGGGCTGGACTAGGTCCCACTCCAGGCTCAGCCTCACACATGCTCCGTGACCCTGGGAAAGTCACTCAGCCTCTCTGAACTTGAACTTCCTCATCTCTGAAACAGGAACAACAGTACCTGCTTCACGGAGTTGTCACGAGATTTAAATGAGAAAACGTGCGTAGAGCACTTGGCAAAGAGCCAGGCAGAGAGTACATGCTCAATAAACAGGATGATGATGATAACGAAGAAACAGCAGATTGTAACGACTTTCAAACTTTTCCTCGCCTTAACTCTACTAAGAAACTATATTTCACTCATGACCCAGTACATAAAATATCTACGTATACATATAATAAAAATGAACAAAACTGACAAGAAGCAAAGCTGACCTATACACATCTGATCCACTCATATTTTTGCATATTCTACTCTTTCTATTTTACTTCATGCTTCAAAATCGCTGATCTTGATCATCAGGTTGATGGCACAGCCCGGTGATGAATTACAAATTACCGCCTGAACAACACTGATTTATAGTAAGAACAATTACCTCCTCCTATAACTTCCATCTCACAATTCTAGCTTTCCCTTCTGTAACCACACAGACCAACTCCACTCCATCTTCCACAGACCTGTGAGTCTGAAGCATTCCCTGACTTCTCCAGCAGTTGCTGTATGTATCCTGCCTTCCCAATCCCCCAGCGTCTCCACCCCTCTCTTCTGGACTCCCTCCTTCCCCGGCATGCCTTCCCCGCTCCATCACGGCTGCCCAGGAAGGCCAGGCTCACGGAGCACTGCTCCTCCGGCAGCTCCCATGCAGCCCTGACACCATCATCCTCTGAAACCTCACGCCAGATGCTCCCTCCCTCCCCAGAGCAACTCCTCTTGGTTTCTTCCAGCTCAGCCCCGGCTCCTTCCAGAAAGCTGGTCCCGTCACACAGAGGTCTAGCTGCCTCTCTATCCTTCCACAAGTCAGACCAGGATGCCTCAAGGCTCTTCAAACAACAAGAGTGAAAGTGAGGAAGAGTTTCGATATGCACACGTGAGCCAAAACCTACAACCAGACAGTGCCTCCTTCCTACTCATCTCTGAACTAGCGCTGCCTGCCAACCCTGGAACCACACCAAGAAGGCCCCTCTACCCTGCCACATCTGTGTCCCTTCATGATGAACGTGGCCTTGAGATTCCTTGTCACAAATGGCAGCAAAGAGCCCTTCAGAGCCGAGGTCCCCCAGCACGGCCCCACCTGGACAGGAAGCGACAGCTATCAAAGACAGTCACAGTTTCCCATATCCTATCAGTTATTGTGGTTGTCAAAAGACGCATTCACGCTAATTAAAAAAGAATGAAATGCACACACACACACACACACACACACACTCGTGTCATAATGCTAATGAGTAACATTTTATAATTTGGGTTCAAAAAAATTTTCCAAAGCAATGACCAAAAAAATGTCTACTCTGTCTTCAAAACCCTAGGTGGCTCCTCCTTGCTCCTTTCTGTGTCACTGCACTTGGGGAGGCTGTCACAAACACCACGCTGTGAGTTGCTCCTCCCGCGAGAACCCTCACAAACCCACCGCCCAACATTCATGGCTTTCTTATATAATCAGCATCCCTACACAAAATACTCCAAGTTTTCATCAGCTTCACAACTGAGTGGAAAAATAAAAAAAAAGTACAGGGTCTCGCTTTTTAAAACCTCTGCATGATACTACTAGGATGCACTCATCCTCAGGCCTTTGCATGCTGACGCTGTTCATCCATTCTGCTGCTGTCCAAGACTCTACCGTGTGACCACGATGTATTTACCCATTCCCCAGCTGATTTTGCTATTATAAACAGTGCTGCGAGGAACATTCCCGGTGCCTGTGTGCATGGCTTTTTTCTTGACCAATATATATGCTCAGGACATGCAGCATGTGAACATACAACTTTACAAGACATAAGAGGAATACCTCTTATCTAAAATGCTTAGGACCAGGACTGTTCCTGATTTCAGATACTTTTGGATGTGGGAATATCTGCATATACACAATGGGAGATCTTGGGGATGGGATCCAAGTCTAAACATGAAATTCACATGTGTTTCCCAGACACCTTATCCGCAGAGCTTGCAGGTAACGCTACACAATCTGCATCTTGCCTGCAACCTGTCTCCTGAGGTCGCCGGTGGAATCTTCCATTGGTGGTATTATGGTGGCTGACATTTTGGAGCACTTCAGATTTTGGATTTTCCAATTAGGGATGCCCAACCTGTAAGACTGAACCGCCTTCCAATGCAGTTGCATCGGTTTACACCACCAACAGTGCCAGCAAGAGACCCTATCCTCCCCAACACTTCCTACTGCACAACTTCTAAATGTCTGCCCACTGAATGGGGAAAACACGGAATTTCACTGATTACTGGTGAAACTAAGCATCTCATCAAGAGAGAGATTCTCTCCCAACCTAACTCCTGCCTCTTTTCTTTCCCAGCTAATCTCAGTCTATAACTAAACATGTGGGGGATTACCTCACTCACGCCCCTCACCAAGCCTGTTCTCTTCACCACTGTACACTGCACCTGCAGCGCAAGAGGGGCCTCTGCGTCTACCGAGTGAATGCACATTGAGTAACTCTCCAGTTGGTCTTCAGGTTCTGGCCTGATTTTATCAAAGGCCTGGGCTCGGGAGTCAGGGTCTGCCCTCCCCAGCTAAGCTGTCATGGAAGTAGAAGAGAGGAAGTGGTGTCTCTGCACTTGGACTGAAGACAGGGTGGGGCACAGCCCAAAGCAGACAGCAGCCAAATCCAGACTTGGAACAGGGCAGTTGATGGTGCTACCTTAGTAACAATCACAGTAAAATAACAACCACCATTGTCAATTGCAAGCCAATATGGGCCACACACTTGACACCAAGCATAGCTACACACACACACACACACATACACACACACATATGTGTGTGCATGTGTGTAGCATGCTCTCTGCTCTTGGATTATTCATCTGATCCTCACATTGTGTCTATGGACTGGAGGTGATACCCCATTTTACAGCAGAGAAAATCAAGACTCAGGGAGGCTCACAAAGTGCCCAGCCACAGGGCAAACATATGGAGCAAACCCAGAGTCAGAGTCAAATGGAAGTCAGTCTGGTCCTACAGCCCAGGTCCCTTCCACTTGCCTGACTGCAACCTGATTCCCTGGGCTTTTTGATCTCTCCCCACCTGGCCCACAGGAGCTCCTGACAGCCCAAGCTTTATTCTACAGCTCATGGAGGGCTCTCCCTGCACTTGGGGAGTCACGCTCCCCAGTGAACAGGCACCCTGCTGTCTGCCTCTGGGTGTGCACTGGTAACACACTTACCTGGCACAGCCCTGGCTGCAAGATGCTGGCTGCCGCCCAGCAGGTGGGCCAAGGAGACAGCACCCGTGCCCTGCTCTCTGGAGTTCTCTCAAGTCAACAGTCTCCACCTGCAGGCTCTGCAGAAAGTGGTCACTCTCCAACTCTGAGAGGCTTTTTACTGCAACTGGAAACAAACATCTAACAAACGCCTACTGTATGTACATGGGGCACACCTCGGCTCAGCAAGAAGCAGGAGGTAGCCGCTAAAATTATACAGCCCAGACCAACACATGGAAAGATGCATGTGGAATTAAATGACTTTTTTTTAAAGTAACTAAAAAATAAGACCTAGGGCTACATATAAGCACACACAGTACCCACAGACCCTGGTGGATAACATAAACAGAACCGCCTGTTCACTGAAACCTTCTTTCTATAAAGTTACTTAGGTCTCCAATGCTCCAGAAAAGTACTTGTCTACTCTTTATAACAGGTGTGGTTTCAAAACAATGCTACTAAAAGTAGCAAAGAATTATTCTCAGCAAAGACCACACTCCAAGAGGGTGCTGACCAGGGCTATCTTGTCCATAGCTGTATCTCCAGTGCAGAGGCCGAAGGGGCCAGCCCAGAGAACAGCACCTGTGGCCTCCCTGCTCCATGCAGCCCAGCAGCCAGCTTTGCAAATGAATGCTCCCGCCTGTAGGTGGGTTTTCTGAGTGTTTCTGTGCTACAGCGGCAGAGTTGAGCAGTTAGGCCAGAGTTAGAACAAAATATCCTTGGTCCTTGGTACAAAGCTTGACAGTCCCTCATCTCTCCAGCCTGAGCCTCTGCATATAATGAATAATATGTATTGAATTAATAAATAGAGTTTTAAAAAATAAGTTCATAGTAACTTATGAACTTATCACATACATTTAAAACCTACATTATTATTGGGTTTGGTTGTTTTAAATAAACCTCAACCAAAGTAATAGCAAAGAACAAAGACCTTGGTTCCGCAGGACCCATACTGAGAAATGCCTACCAAACCAGAAGTGTGGTCTCTTTTATATTTAAAAAAGAACAAGAAAAGTAGGATTCCTGAAGCCCTCAGTAGGAGGTATGTATGCCTTGGGCGCTTTCTTTCCAGGTAAAGACTGACAGCACCACATCATGCACAGGCTGGAGCTACAGACTCCTGCAGCTACCAACTGGCAGGGGAAGACAGCTGGTAAGGGCTGGGCCTGCCCTGTGGGGTCATGGGTAGCAGTCAACTCTGGGTATCTTGTAGCAAGCCCCACGTGGCACTCAGGGTAGGATTTTGGCCTCCCAAGCTTTATATTCTCAGCATCTAAGCTACAGGCCCAGAACCAACCTTGGTCAAATCATTTCATTCATTTCCTATGTCACTTCTGGTCTGGGACAACGCTTCAGTAAAGAAGTCCAGGCTCAGTTCTCTTCCCCTTAACTTATCAGGGCATCTGTGCTATAACATACTGCACATTTTCGGTTCTGCAGACTGAATTACTCAGAGGCTGATCATTTGGCTGGTGGCTTTTTGAAGTGCATTATGAACCCAGGACCAGGAGACAGGAGAAAGGAAATGAAAGGAGATAGACTCCAGTAAGTCAGTGTTGCTACTTTGTTAGCCAAGGAGACAGCAGGGTTGGGGAGGAAGGAGTGGGCCAGGTGGAAACCCCAGGGCCCCGCAGCTTTCTCAGATTCCCGCCTACCAAGTGACTGCACACTTGCAGCCCATCCTGAGAGTGATCCAGGAATCAAGGATCCAAGGTCCTTGGTCTATATGGAGAAACCACAACTCAGAAGGAGATTAACCATTGAAACACTTAACGGGTGGGCTCTGGGCATGGAGGCTGATGTCCCGGTTTGGGACACTCACATCCAGTATGGGAGTGCCGGGGATGGAGTCCTGGTTCTTCTACTTCCAGTCCAGCTCCCTGCTAATGTGCACCCGGGAAGGCAGCAGGTGATGGCTGCCTGAATCCCTACCACGCATATGGAAGATATGGAAGACCTGGGTGGAGCTCTAGGCTCCTGGCTTCAGCCTGGCCCAGCACTGGCTATTGCAGGCATTTGGGGAGTGAACCAACAGATGGAAAATCAATCTCTGTCTCTTCCTCTCTCCCCACTACACCTCCTTTCTCTGCCTTTCAAAGAAAATGAAGATAGATAAATCTAAAAAAAGAAGAAGAAGAAGAAGAAGAAGAAAAGAAGCCTTGGCACTCTGAGGCCCAGGCCCAGAACGAGCCTTTGCCTGCTGGCACCAGAGGCCAGGTCTGCCTGGGGATGGAGTCATGGAGGGAAATGTTTAGAAAAGAACTCTAGGAGGAGTCCGAGCCACTTCCTCATGGCGCCTGCCTCCTCCGCCCTCCCTTCCACACACATTAATTATTCCCAGCAGGCCTTCCTACTTCCCAGGAACCCACAGGCAGAGGCCAAGTCCAACAGGCTGGCTCCGAGCCACTGGGTCACACCCAAGGTCCCCAGGAAGTGCCCCTCCTGCAGCAGACCCAGTAGTGGCTGGAGCTGCGCCTCCAAGGCCCGCCCTGCACACACAGCTGGACCCAGCAGGCGCTTGGCAAATGCTATCGGGCGAATGAATGACAGCCACTCAGTATGTGCAGAGACAAGTAAAGGTCGCATCCAAGGAAGACCACACTGCCAACTGCTCTCGTGTCATCACCCCTCTACCGGCACCACACCAAGCGCTCCTCACTGCCTCTGTCCCCTCTGCTCTCTCCCACCCGACTGCTTCTTCTACCCTCCCCTCCCCAACCCCTGGCCACCCAACGGATCTTCCTGCCCTGAGGGAAGGAATCTGGATTCTCTAGGGCTGACCACAGGCTAGGTCCAGGCCCCGCTGCTGCCCACCTCTGCCCAGGAGGCTGGGGCCATCCTCGGTGAACAAACCCAAGAGAAAAGCATGAAGGGAGGCTGGAAGGCCGCCCCACCATGCCGCCGCCTCCCACGCTCCCTGGGCCTGCAGCGCTGTCACATTGTGAGGCATAATGAGTTTTGTTTCATAACAGTCTTAAATGAACTGGAAGGGGGCAGGGGATGACAATGATAAAATTCTTAATTAAAAAAAAATTCCTACAGGCAAAGAGATTTTCCCACATCCTAAGCAGTGATAAAGTCTTTGGGCTGGGGGCCCTACCATGTCCCCAAGAACACAACAGTCAACATGTACTTACGAGCACCTACTGTGTGCCTGGGGCTCAGGATGCTGCACTGAACACACCCAGGCTCTAGAAAAACCGAGCCCGGCAGTCAGAATAACCAACAAGGAAACTATATACAACGTCAGGTGGATAAAGTGTTTGGGGAAAAAGGGATGAGGAATGGGGGGGGAGGGCAGGGAGAGGAGCAGTAAGCGAGGAGCAGGGGTAAATGAGAGGTGAAAAAGGAGAGAGAGGGACCGGCGCTGTGATATAGCGGGTAAAGCTGCCACCTGCAGTGCTGGCATCCCATATGGGCACTGGTTCGAGTCCCAGCTGCTCCACTTCCGATCCAGCCCTCTGCTGTGGCCTGGAAAAGCAGTAGAAGATGGCCTAGGTGCTTGGGTCCCTGCACCTACATGGGAGACCGAAAGAAGCTCCTGGCTCCTGGCTTCAGATCAGTCCTGTTCTGGCCACTGCAGCCATTTGGGGAGTAAACCAGCTAATGGAAGATCTCTCTCTCTCTCTGCCTCTTCTTCTCTCTCTGTGTAACTGACTTTCAAATGAATAAATAAATCTTAAAAGAGAGAGAGCCAGGAGAATGGTATCTCAAGTTCTGGAAGAGCAATGCAGGCAGAGAGAACAGACTGTGCAAAGGCCCTGAGGCAAGACTCTGCCAGGTGTACTCAAGGAACAGCCAAGAGAGTGGTGTAGCTGGACCGAGGGAGGCGGACAGCAGGAGATGGCGTCGCAGAGGCGTGGGTGGCCACAGGGTGTGGTCAGGCCACTGTGAGGATGTGGCTTGTGCTGCTGAAGGGCTGGAAGCAGGGGAGGGGCAGGCTTCCTGTCCATTCTCTGCTACCCCATCCTTCTCCCCAGCAACCTCCTTTGATGCCACTTAATAGCCCACAGCCATGTCTTCTGCAAAGTCCACTCAGCTGCTCATTCCCAGTGAAAAACTCCAACAGCTCTTAGGAAACTCACGAACCCCACGCCAGCTGCTCTCTCCAAACACTATGAGACCATTTTTCTGTCACTCTAAGAAACAAGCAGTTGAGGGTTTTGTCTCCAAGAGCTGCTGACCCAGAGAGGATGTAGAAAATGTTCATTAAAAATTAAAGGTGGCACCGGCACTGTGGTGTAGCAGATAAAGCCACCACCAGCATCCCATTTGGTCACCAGTTTGTGTTCCAGTTGCAAAATTGCAATCCAGCTCCCTGCTAATGCGCCTGGAAAAGTAGTAGAGGATGGCCCTAGTGATTGGGTCCCTGCACCCACGTGGGAGATCTGGATGAAGCTCCTGGATTCAGCCTGGATCAGCCCTGGCCATTGCAGCCATCTGGGGAGTAAACCAACAGAAGGAAGATATCCTTCTCTGATTTTCAAATAAAAATAAATAAATAAATAAAGACAGTTGGGGCTGGCACCACGGCATAGTAGGTAAAGCTGCCGTCTGCAGTGCCAGCATCCCATATGGGTGCCAGTTCAAGTCCTGACTGCTCCATTTCCAACCCAGCTCTCTGCTATGGCCTGGAAAAGCAGCAGAAGATGGCCAAGTCCTTGTACCCATGTAGGAGACCCAGAAGAAGCTCCTGGCTCTTGGCTTCAGAGCATTGCAGCCATTTGGGGAGTGAACCAGTGGATGGAAGACCTCTCCCTATTTCTCTCTGGCTCTGCCTCTCTGTAACTCTGCCTTTCAAATAATAAATAAATCTTTTTTTAAATTTATTTTATTTTATTTTATTTATTTTTTGACAGGCAGAGTGGACAGTGAGAGAGAGAGACAGAGAGAAAGGTCTTCCTTTGCCGTTGGTTCACACTCCAATGGCCGCCACGGCTGGCGCGCTGCGGCTGGCGCACCGCGCTGATCCAATGGCAGGAGCCAGGTACTTATCCTGGTCTCCCATGGGGTGCAGGGCCCAAGCACTTGGGCCATCCTCCACTGCATTCCCGGGCCACAGCAGAGAGCTGGCCTTGAAGAGGGGCAACCGGGACAGAATCTGGCGCCCCGACCAGGACTAGAACCCGGTGTGCCGGAGCCGCACGGCGGAGAATTAGCCTAGTGAGCCGCGGTGCCGGCCCAGATAATAAATAAATCTTAAAAAACAAAAATAAAGGCAATGCAAAAGTAATTTCATTCAGTAAATTTTTTCTGGAGGAAAAAAGTTTAAAAGTTTGCTTTTATACTAAAAGGAGAGCATGAAGTTTATTCAGTAAATAAAATAAACATTTTTTAAAAGGATACTTGAGATCTATATAATGAGCAATGACTAGAAAAGAGGAAAGAAAAGGTTAGGTGGGTGGGCAGAAGCGAGGTGTGACGGGGTCAGGAGACAAGCAGAGGCGCAGGGAAAAGCAGAGGAAACACTCCACAGCACTGGGGCCAGCGAGTCTGAGCTTCCTCTGGCCACGCACTCCTTGCCGTCTACCAGTTCCAAGGCCCTGGCTCTTCATCGCTCCAATTCTGGCTACTCAGGGACTGCTCTGATATCCAACCTCCAGGTGACCCTCTGTGTGCACCTCTGTGGTGGTACAGTGTAGGCCAGTATCCTCCTTACACGAGAGGGGAATATCCCCAGGGTCCCATGAGTGCTGAACCCAATACATACAGTTTCTTCCCGTACATACATGACCTATGATAAAGTTTAATCTATAATTAAGGCCAGTAAGAGATTAACTAAGAGTAAAATAGAACAATTATAACAATATGCTATAATAGAAGTTTTTTCAAATGTATTGTTTATTTTTGGAATTTTCCATGTAATATAACTGACAACACGGATAAGGGGAAACTAGCATGGTTGAAAGTCAGGGGTCCCGCACCAGAAGCATGGCTCAGCTCTGGGCCGTGTGACCTTGGCAGTGCCCTGGCCTCTCTTGCTCCAGGTTGCTCCTCTCTGAGAAGGACGACCGATTGTAATGGTGTCCTGGGGCTCTCCAGAGAATGAAACTCATTATTAGTCGTATTATGCAGTATGTGTGGTACATGGCGGGGGAGGGGGGGGCATTATAGGACTATTTTCAAAGAAACAAAAACAGTTTTATAAACCATCTGAGACAGAAAAGGCCTCTAGTTTCCTTTGGACATGATAGATGTATAAAAACAATCTCTACTATTAATACTATTAACTCTGAGCCCTTAAAATAAGAATAAGATGCTTCTGCAAAGAAATACAAAGATATTTATGCAGAATTATATATAAAAGCAAATTATGGGAAATGACCTAGGTGTATGACAGCAGGGATGGCTGAGTAGATTATAAAGGCCTAAAAGAGGGCTCTGTACAAATATTAAAAATTAGCTGCTATAGAATTTTTAAGACATAAAAAATACTTATAATTTCCAATAAGAAGGCATACAAAATTGGACTTTACTTTCAGGTATTATGGCATAGCTGATACTAAACTAATCCTCCTATATAGAACAACTACAAATAATAGCTAAAGCACAAAATAATAACAATAATAATAATGATAACTATTTGCTGGTGTGGGAGTGCAGGGCAGCCAGGACTTGACAGGCCAAGCTTCTAGAGGATAGCAAAGCACAGTGAGATGAGCTATGGATCTGTAGCTGCTGTTTCCCCCACAGGACATTCACCAGTTTGGTGCAAGGAACATGAAGGTAAAACAGAAAGCATCAATGCAAGCCTGCAGCAGATTTCTCTCTGGACTTGGAAGACAGAACTGGAGTTCGGGGTTGTGAAGAAATACCAAGATTTGAGAGACCAAAAATCCCAGAGAAACAGCAAACCACACAGAAGTAAACCCAATGCTCTGCAAGCAATTTCCCCTCGAGGCATTTGCTGACACTAAGTCGTGTGTGTGCAGAGCTAGAACCAGGAATCTAAGCAGACAGAAGCTGCTAAAACACTAAAGCACTCGCAGAGATCTGAGTAGTTCCACAGCAGCAAGCAGACAAACCTTGGGAGATGAGAGCCTGGCAAAAACGAGAGGTCCTAATAACACTTGGCCTACAAGTAAGGGCGAATCAGAAACAGACCATTCTTAACTCAGTCAAGGCAAACCTCTGTGTCTTCCATGTAAAATGCCCAGCATTCAAACTAAAATTTCCGGGCATGTCACAAAATAGGTTCAGACCAGTAGAAAAATAAAATGAATAAAAATAAACCACAAAGGTGATCCAGTGTCAGAATGACCAGACAGAATATTAAAATAACAATGAGAATATGCTCAAGAAATACAGGAAATTTTAGAGATTTTCATCAAAGGACTAAGGACAGGTATTGTGGCACAGCAGGTTAAGCCACTGCTAGGGATACCAGCATCCCAAATCAGTGTCCTGACTCCTCTTCCAACCCAGCTTCCTGCTAATGTGACTGGCAGGCAGTAAATAATACTCCCAGTACTTGGGTTCCTGACACCCATGTGGGAGACCCAAATGAAATTCCTGGCTCCTGGCTTTGGCCTGGCCCAGCCCTAGCCTTTGCAGCCATTTGGCAAGTGAACCAGATGATGAAAGATCTCTCCCCCCACTCTCCCAACCCCATCACTCTGCCAAAAGAAAGAATGGGAGGAAAGGAAAAAAGAAAAAAAACTTCTAAAAATAATAATTTTAAACAGAAATCCTATAACTTAAAAATATTAACTACAATTAAGAATTGGATACATGGTTTTGACAACAAAACAGACACAGTAGAAGAAATAATTGGTGACATGGAAGATAAGCCAGTAGAAAAAATACTCACACTGAAGCACAGAAAAGAGTCTCAAAAACATGTGAGAGACCATTAAAATGTCTAATGTATATACAGGAGTCTGAGACAAACAGCAGAGAAATAATAGAACAAAGCAGTATTTGACGAGACCTCCACAAGAATTTTTTAAAACTGACTCAATACATCAACCCACAATTTCTAGAAGCTCCTCAGACTCTGCGGGAGACACAAAAGGAGCCACACCACGTACACCTCAGTAAAATTACTTAAAAAAAAATGAAAGAGGGGGAAAAAGGTATGTTACTGCCAAAAGAATCACAATAAAATGGAAAAATGACTTTTTAACAGAAATAAATGAAGGAAGGCAGAAGAAATGGAATGACATCTCTAAAGGGCTGAAAGAAAACAAGAGGAGGGGCCGGCGCTGTGGCGCAGTAAGTTAATCCTCCACCTGCGGTGCCATATGGGTGCCAGTTCTAGTCCTGGTTGCACCTCTTCCAGTCCAGTTCTCTGTTGTGGCCTGGGAAAGCAGTAGAAGATGGCCCAAGCCCTTGGGCCCCTGAGCCCATGTGGGAGACCAGGAAGAAGCTCCTGGCTCCTGGCTTCGGATTGGTGCAGCTCTGGCCATTGCAGCCATTTGGGGAGTGAACCAGCAGACAGAAGACCTTTCTCTCTGTCTCTCCCTCTCACTGTCTGTAACTCTTCCTCTCAAATGAATAAATAAAATCTTAAAAAAAAAAAAAAAAAGGAAACAAGAGGAGCTCTAAAATTCTATACACAGAAAAAAAATCCCCCAAATATGAAGGTGAAAAAAGATATTTTCAGATAAACGAAACCCGAGAGAACTGTGACATCAGAAGACACTCCTAACACACGCACACACACACACACCCTAAACAAGGGGAGTCATTCAGGCTGAAAGAAATTAATACCAAAGGAAAGCGTAGTTATATAGAAAAAATGAAGAGCATCAAAAAGATTAATATGAGGATTAACCTAAATTATTATTGACTGTTTAAAAGAATGTCTTTTGAGTATAATTCACAGAGAACTAAAATGCATAACAATGCAGCTACGTTTCCAATCCAGCTCCCTGCTAACACACCTGGGAAAGCACTGGAAGATGGCCCAAGTTCTTGGGCCCCTTTTCACCTATGTGGGAGATCAGGATGGAGTTCCAGGCTCCTGGCTTTGGCTTGGGCCAGCCTTGGCTATTATGGCCATTTGGAGACAACCAGCAGATAGAAGATCTCTCTCTCTTTCTCCTCCCTCCTCTGCTTTCCTCTCTTTTCTCTCTATTACTCTGCCTTTCAAATAAATAAATAAAATTAAAAAAAAAAAAACATAAGAATACCTCAGAAGGTTAAAGGAGTTTAAGTTATGTAAGTAACCCGCACTATCTAAGAAACAGCTAAAACACTATTTTAGGTTAGGATCTTTAAAAAAACCTACCAAATCTCTGACACACAAAGCACTCAACTACAAAAAGATATATGTACTGAAAAATACTGGAAGGAATCCCACCATTTTTTATGAGAGAATTTCTCTCTGGATGATACTGACTGGTTTTCATTTCCTTATACTTTCAACCTTTTTTCTCATGTAATACTAGTACAGCACAAGGGTACTGCAAAAAACTCAAGGAAATGGAATCAAAAGAATCATTTATCTTGGTGCAAAACACTGAAATCCACTCATAGTTTTTTCATAACATGCATTTTCCATGAATATTTTAAAATTCTCCAATAAGCATACTTTCTTATGAGAAGTGACTGATTTTATTTTCTGATGGCAGTTCAAAAGGAACAAACTCCTGGAAAATGAGACAGAGACCCTAAGTTAAAAATGATGTTGAAGGGCAGGCATTTGGTACAGCAGTTAAGTTACTGCTTGGGTCACCTGCATCCAATATTAGAGTGCCTGGTTCGAGTCCCAGCTCCTCTGCTTCCAACGCCAGCTTCCTGCTAATGTGAAGCCTGGGAGGCAGCAGATTATGGCCCAAGTACTTGGTCTCTGCCACCCGCATGGGAGACCTGGATGGAGTTCCAGGGTCCTGGCTTCAGTTTGGCACAGCCCTGACTGTTGCAGGCATTTGTGGAATGAACCAGTGGACGAAGGATCCCTCTCTCCCTCTCTCCCCGCCCCCCTCTCCTTTCAAATAAAACTGAAAATAACTAAATAATTTTTAATGACGTTCGGCTGCTTATACAAACCAGATACCTGCACATCCTGTACCCTGGCCATGGAATGACTGCTCACTCCTCCCATATTCAGTGAGAGAGAAGCATTCCTAAAGTCTTCTTTTGATAGGCATGAGGAAATTCTAACTCAGCATAAAAGTATCACTTCTGACAATAATTCAGCTTATTTACACAGTCTTTCCACAACAGAACTCTAAAGATCTTGCTAACTTTGCAAGTTATGGTCATCCCACAAGAAACATTTATACTCCTCCTGGCAGCAAGGAAAAACAGCCCAGAGAAGCCATGTAGAGTGTTTAAAGGACAATCCACACTACCCAAGAATTACCATTTCTTGAAAAACAATATTAATGTTGTTGAAGTTAGATAAGTTTTCTCATATGCTGGAAGTGCAAATGAAAATTAATACAAGCTTTTTGAAGAACAATTCGAAAACATTATCAAGGACCTTACAAAAACCCACTCTATAGGGTGGGCATTTGGCTAGCAGTTAAGACACACATTAAGATGCCTGCATCCGGGGGCTGGCACTTTGGTGCAGTGGGTTAACGCCGTAGCCTGAAGCACCGACATCCTATATGGATGCCGGTTCTAGTCCTAGCTGCTCCACCTGATCCAGCTCTCTGCCATGGCCTGGGAAAGCGGAAGATGGCCCAAGTCCTTGGGCCCCTGCACCCGTGTGGGAGACCCGGAATAGCTCCTGGCTCCTGGCTTCAGATCGGTGCAGCTCCGGCCGTTGCGGCCACTTGGGGAGTGAATCATCGGATGGAAGATCTCTCTCTCTGTCTCTCCATTCTCTCTGTGTAAATCTGACTTTCAAATAAATAAATAAATCTTAAAAAAAAAAAAAAAAAAGTTGCCTGCATCCCACATCAGAGTACCCAGGTTCAAGCCCCAGCTCAGGGTCCTGCTTCCAGCTCCAGCTAATGCAGACCCTGGAAGGCAGCGGTGATGGCTTCTGTCACCCACATGGGAGACCTGGATTGAGTTCCTGGCTTCCAGCTTCAGTCCCACTCAGCCCCAGCCACTGCTGGCATGTGAGGAGTCAACCAGTGGATGGCAATGTTCTCTCTCCCTCTGTCTCCCAAATAAGCTAATCAATCAATCAATTTTTAATGTTAATAGACAATTTTAATTTTCTTCCTTATCCATCAATGTTACCCAAATTCATATCACCATGTATAATTTTTAGTCTCCTTCCACAAAATTAAAAAGATAAGTACCTTCATTTACTATTTCTTAATAAATTCTTGCCTTCAATTACTTTTATTTAGTAATTACCTTCACTTACTATTTCTACAATTTCAGTGAAAAATTCTCAAATCTGAGGAAGCTTTGAATCACATCTTCTACAGGCCTTAAAAGCAGGAGAACATCGTGCAAACCTGGGTTGTGACGCCGAGAGCCTGACCCCAGGCTGCGGAGTCCACGCCTTCCAGTCTATAGACGCACCATCACCAGCGAGCTCGCCAGGTGCTGACTGCTGCACACATTCTGCAGATAATCCTGCCGGTAACCCATCCATGTAGATGTGACCATCTCAGAAACAAAGGTTTAGGAAGGTGACCAAGGTCAGGAAGCCAGCACTCTAGCTCCAGCCAAAGGTCCTTCCACATGCAGCCCAGCCACCAAAGGTCCCCGCAAACCATGTGGACCAATCAGAGGGGACCTGAGAGCATGGCCCAACCCAAAATACTTCTGGAAGCCAAACAGAAAATTGTGACACACACCCCGCCACGCACGCACACACACACATCGCAGCCCTGGAATCCCACACTCACAGAGCCTTGCCCCTGTCGAAAATGATTGTGCAGAAGAGTAGAGAAGACAGCTCTCAAGTTCTCAGTGCACCCACTTCCCACCTTCCATCTCCACCGCTCTCTAAATAAACCTTCTAAGGCAGTAAGGCCAGGGTGCTGAGGAGGAGGAAAACGAGGCTGGGGGAGTTACGTTGTCCAGCAGTAGCCCCAGCAGGCAGGTGTGCTGCCCCTCCCACCACGTTATCATTTCTCTGGACAAAATTACCAGTCAGGCCATGCTGACTGGTAATGCTAACGCGAGGCAGGATAAGGAAGTGGCAAAAGCACTTGCTTCTACAGTCACCTGGGACTGGGTTCTTGCATTTGAATCCCTTGTCCTGCAATTTACCATGATTATGATATATGTGATTTGTGAGATACATGATTATGATACATGTGATTTGTTTATTTATCAGCAAGGCAGAGTGACAGAGAGAGAGAATCTTCCACCTGCAGGTTCACTCCCCAAATGTCTGCAAGAGACATGGAAAAAAGTAAAAGCCATCTCATGACTTTAAAAACACCCCCCATACAATGTAAATAGATGCTAACTTCCCTAACACATATTTATTAATCCAGAAGCCAGAATTAATCTTTTCATTAAAAAAATTTGTTTTATTTATTTGAAAGGCAGGATTACAGAAAGAGAGTGGGAGACCCTATTTGGCTTCCAGAAGTGTTTTGGGTTGGGCCATGTTCTTAGGTCCCCTCTGATTGGTCCACATGGTTTGCGGGGACCTTTGGTGGCTGGGCTGCTGGTGGAAGGACCTCTCTCTCTCCATTTCTGCCTTTCAAATAAATAAAAAACAAATATTTAATTTAAAAAAATCCCATTACACGTCTCTAGGTTGTGCCACCCTGGTTCCTCTTCACGACCTCAAGGAGGCTACAGAGATCTCAGAGGCATCCAAGAATCCTTTTCCAAGCTCTTGGAAGCCCTTACAGTCAAGCTCCCAAGAACATCCATAGGCCCAAGGCAGGAGCTGCAGAAGAGAAGGCTGAAAGCCCAGCCTGTGTGTCCTGAGCTTCTGCTCAGATTCTACCTGAAGGATCTAGAAGGACCGCCCAGCACAACAGGTGAGCACAGACAGGGACGGGAGGCAGCCCACCCACAAAGCAGAGGGTGGGAAAGGACGGGTGCAGAGTTCAGGGCCGGCTGGGGTCTCAAGGAGAAAAGCAGCGAGCGACTCACGAGTGGGAGGCCCCCCAAGAACTGAAAAGAACATGGCAGGCAGCGAGAGACAGGTGAGGGGACCATGCATGGCTGGGAAAGACAGGACACTCCCCCCTTCAGTGCTGCCATGGCCTGCTTTAAACTGAGCATCCCTGTCTCCCCAGATTCACAAGTTGAAATGCTAACCCCCTGATTGATGTCAGCAGGAAGAGCAGCGGCCTGTGGGGTGATGACATCATGAGAGGGGAGTCCCCATGAATGGAATGCACGCCCTCAGAGAACAGACATCACGGACATGTTGCCGAGTGGTTAAGACACCCAAGTTCCATCTTGGAGCACCTGGGTTTGAAGCCGGACTCTGGCTCCCAACTCCAGCTTCCTGCTAACGCAGAACCCTGGGAGGCAGCGGCAATGGCTCAAGTACAGGCGTTAGCTCAGTCCAGTCCCAGCTGTTGAAGTGCATCTGGGGAGTGAACCAGCGGATAAGAGCTGGGTCTCTTGTAAACTGTAAATAAATCAATTCTAGACTCCTCCAGAGAGCACCCCGCCCCTTCTGCCAGAGGCAGACCCTGGGTCCCTGTGTGCTCTGGGCCTCAGTTTCCTCAAGTGTAAAAGCAGGTGTCGCATCTGCCTCCTACACTGCTAAGCCGAAACGCCTAAAAAACCTGCACACAGCCAGGCACAGGGCACGCTCCCTAAGAGCATAGCTGGTGCCGTGAAAGGGAGCCAGCAGCTCCTGACAGCCCAGGGCAAAAGCAAGTTCCTGAGCCCCTAAATCGCTCTTCTCTGGGACGCCAGGGACAGGATCCAATCTCTGATCACAACGTGTTGCCAAAATCCTGCCTGCGTTCCCAGGAGAAAATTTATTTTCATTCCCTCTAACTTTAAAATTTAAACAACCCTTCCAGCATTTTAGGGTGGCAGGGGTGAAGAAGGAAACTGGGAAACCCAACAAGCAGCTTTGTAAAGGTTATCACCGATGGATCGGAGAAAGAAAAGAAAAGGCAGCCGGGCGGGGTGGGGGGGTGCGGGGTGGGGGGAGGGGGGATGGAGACAATCCCCGGAGTTTCTGCTATTATTGAATACCCCCACTCTGAAAGCAGCCGGCCGCCCCCTCCTCCACGTGGGCTAAGCTCTGTTAATGAGAAAGCGGAGCTCTGCCTACATTACCACAATAATGATTTCCCTGTTGCATTTTTCCATGCTGCCGCTTTATCATAGCAGAAGTAGACATATATTTTCAATAAATCCCTTTTCTCCTTCACCCTCCCCAGCTGGAGCAGCTCCCCCTGCACCCTTGCCCAACGCAAGCCCAGCCCTGAGGCACAATGAGTTCCACTAATCAAAACAGAAAGAAAAAGAAAAATGGAAAAATCACAGCTGGTGAAAAACAGCATTTGCTACAAGTCAAAGCCCTCCACATTTTTTCTGCCGGCAGCATTTACTTCTTCAAGGACACATCACCCCGCCCGCCCGCCCCTATCTGAAATCTTATGTCCCTGGAGTTGCTCAAAGGGGCGGGGTGGGGAGGGTGGGGGAGGTGGCGGGTGAAGAAATCTAATATTCAGTCTCTTTCCTATTTTGACTAAGCCGGCACAGACAGAAATACAGATAAGGCCTTGAATAACTGATTTAACAAAATGTCACTTATTAAAGGGGCTGGGGGATGGGACCGCATTTGTACTGGAGGGCTCAGCGAAGCCACCCCAGCTAAGGGCTGCAAGGCCATGGCAAGGGGGAAGGAACTATTTCTCTGCTCTGGTCTCTGATTGCAGCTGCAAGGGCTGGGCCTGGTAGGAGACAGGCCTGGATTTCTCCCTCCAAGAAAAACCAATGGGGAGAAAACCAGAGGCAAAACAGAAACAATCAAACTTCCCCCCTCCCCCCCAAAATCCAGCTAACTCTTATATAAATAAGCATATATACAGCACTAACTAGTGCTCGGCTCTGTGCTAGATGCTGAGGGTGCTAAAATGAGAGAGCGGGCAGGCGTTTGGTGCCAATGGCTAAGCTGCTGTGTGGGAAGCCAGGATCTCATGTCAGAGTGCCTGCTTCAAGGCCCAGCTCCTCTGCTTCCCATCAGGTGCCCTGCTAATGTGCACTCTGGGAGGCAGCCGGTGATGGGCCTAACCCAGCCCCGGCTGGTACAGGCATTTGGGGAATGAATCAGTGAATGGAAGATCTCTCTCTCTCCTCTCTGTCTCTCTGCCATTCAAATAAGAAAGAAAAGTAAATAAATAAATAAATAAATAGGAAAAGGAGAGGTGACAAGGTTCTGTGGCCCACAAGTCCGCAGTCCAGAAGGGATGAAAGACACGCCCCTTGGCAAGTGTGACAACTGCAACCCTTTAAAAGCCAAGGACGCAGGAGCCCACCCCAGCGCCCTGACACACACAGCCCTCTAGAAAGACTGCACCCGCACGGGACAGTCACTTAAATTCCAGGCCGGCTTCTAAAGCGGCTCAGACTCTTCAAGAAAGAAGCCCCTAAACGTCCTTATGTCCTGCGGCACCCCCCACCCCCAGCACCCCTCGGCTGGCACGGCACACACGTTCACCAATTACAACAGAACAGCAACCAAGCGCCACTACTTCACAATCAGCCTCGTTACTGAGTTGAACGTTCAGGGTGTTTGGTATCTCCTTTTGTGATGACAACAGAACAGACTCCAACAACACTCCCATTATAACCCCTTCAGCATCAACTCCATCTCTTTTTCTTTTTCATTAAAAAAAAATAAAAAATCTTTCAAAGGAGTTAGAGGGGAGGCAGTTCCCCAGGGACCTAGAGGGACCCTCCATCCCCACTCCCGGAGACTCTCGGGAAGGATTCTCCCCCAGCTAGCCAACTGCGCAGGGCCAAGGCCACACCATCCAGAAGTGACCACTGCACTGCCCAGGTGGCTCCCCCAAGGACTCCCAGAAGGGACAGAGTTGACTGCAAGAGACTGGTGGAGAAGAGCTGCCCGATTTGTTAAAGTTGAGTCTTGGCCTTAATTGAAAGAAATCCTTGGAGCTGTGTGCTCCCAAACACTAGAAGCAGACCATTCAGTTAATAGAAAAAAAAAATGTAGTCCCTAAAATATGCTTCAGTCATCTGAGTACTTCCAACTGAGGTCATCGGAGTTGGAAGCCCAGAATACCCAGGTAACCTTCATTGCACCCATGATCTCTTGCACACACAACGATATGTCCCAAACTTCATGGGAAATGGAATTATCAATGTATTTGGTACAAAAAAAAAAAAAATCCATGCCTACAAGGAGTTTTCAATGAGTGAATGGAAAAGTATGGAAAGTGTATGGAAAAGAGTATGAAAAAACTGTCCATGGATTTCACAATATTTCGTACCAAAATAAACTTGAGTTCCATGCTCCCATGAACTTTTCAAAGCTACCCCACATTCTGTATCACACTCTTACTCCTTAGGCCTGGAGATCATACAAGTCTTGGCACTAAAACAGGGTTCCAGACATTGGATAGACACGGCCCTCCAAGTTAGTCATTTATTTTTCTTTTTACCATTCTATGTCTTGAGCTTCAGTTCCCTCAGCCATAAAGCCATCTACCTTCTACCACTGTTGGAAGTCATAAAAAAAGAGGCTTTGGAACTATAAAATGCTAGGTAAATACTAGTGATTTCCATGGTGGCATCCATTTCCTCTCTTTCTGATTTTTCTTTCTGTCCTTCCTCTATGAAAACAAGTTGATAGGGGTTCCACCGATGCCTCAGAACCAGCTAAATGTGTTTAGCAGGCCAGCCCAGCAAGAAGACCCATTCTCCACAGCTAGCTAGATGTGGCAGAATCTCACTGGCCGCTGAGTCTGCATGTTGGGTACGCAGGAGTTAACCGCGCTAGTCTATCTACTGTTTGTATGTGTTGAAAGTTTTTCCATAATAAAAACAATGTAAAAATAAAGCCTCACTCTCTTCAGCAGAGGCAGAGTGAGAAGCATCAGATATTTTTTTAAATGGGCAATGCGTTTCCAGCATGTACAGTCAGATTAAGGGGTAACGATGACTGCTTTTACATGGGCTCGGCTTTATAGCACAACTCATTGGCAAAACAGAACGCTGGATGCACACGAAGACAGCTAAGAGCGCGGGGCCACTGTTGGGTTTTCCAGTAGTTTCAAGGTTCCCCCGCACCCAGTTCACAGGGCTCTCTGAGGGGAACAATCCAAATTTGTCTGGTCCTTTGTGTGGCCAGGTCTCAAATTCTGCACACGGAATCAGGGTCTGAACCTACACTGACTGGCATCTCACAGCCAGCCTTCCGATGCCAGCCCTGCAACAAAAAGAGCAGTTTCGTGTAGAAAATGACTACAAGAAGGGCACGACAGCAGGAGCGGACCCAGGGAGCGGAGTTTTTAGGAGCAGCTCTGGGGAGTTAAAAGGAGTGCCTGGTTGGTTTGCAGATTTGGTATCCGAAAAGATCTGGCTGAAGATCAAGTCACCTCGCTGCTGCCTGTGTACCATGCTGCTTACAGTTTACATAGCACTTTCTGTGCATTATCTGATGCCACCTCACACAACTCAAAGAGGAGAGGCGACAGATGGTGTCACCCTCTCTTTACAAATGCAGAGACAGGCTGGGCGGCTGACTTGTCCAGGGCCTTGGAACAGAGCTAGACCTCAACACAGCTCTCCCTTCCTTCTCCTTCCTCACAGCCCCCCCCCCCCCCGCCCCGCTCCCCGGCCCCCACCAGCGGCTGGACTCCACCAGGCTGGCCAGGTCTGTGTGCTATTTCTGAGAAAGGCAGCCTGAACCGGGGTGGTGCTTGGCCTTTTTTTTTTTTTTTTTTTTTTTTGCTCAAAACCTAAAAGTACCCACTAAGTTTTTTTTTCTTTCTTTTTTTTTATCTTTTATTTAATGAATATAAATTTCCAAAGTACAACTCATGTGTTACAATGGCTTCCCCCCCATACCGTCCCTCCCACCCACAACCCTCCCCTTTCCCACTCCCTCTCCCCTTCCATTCACATCAAGATTCATTTTCGATTATCTTAATATACAGAAGATCAGCTTAGTATACATTAAGTATGGATTTCAACAGTTTGCTCCCACACAGAAACATAAAGTGAAAAATAATAGATGATTTTTTTAAATGATGATGAAATCAGATCAGACCTATTGTCATGTTTAATAAAGTACCCACTAAGTTTTGAATAGGGTTAAAAATCACAGCAGTCTTTTGACAATCATAGTTTTCAAAAGCTAACATGGGCGGTTAAGTGGCCTCAAGGTTAAGATACCACTTAAGATGCCTACAGCTCATATCGGAGTACCCAAGTTCAATACCCAGCTCCGTTCTCACTCCAGCTTCCTGCTGATGCAAACCCTGGGAGGCAGTGGTGAAGGCTCATACTTGGGTTCCTGCCACCCACGTGGGAGACACCTTGATTGAGTGCCCGCTCCCAGCTTTGGCTGGCCCCGCCCTAGCCACTGCAGATATTTAAAGACTTGAGCCAGCAGGACTGGAGCGTTCTCTCTCTCTCTCTCTCTCTCTCTCTCTCTCTCTCTCTCTCTCTTCCCCTCTCAAAGTAAGAAAAAAAATCTAATATGAGACTCAAATTACTGTAACTGAAGCATCCTTTCCCCAAGCCAAAGAGTCCGTCAATCCTCTGTGCCACTCACGATGGCGATCAACACGATGGCTCAGCAACACGCAGCACGATTTCAGATGCAGGTTAACTCCTGCAGTTGCTGGCTGTGTCGGGTCCTGAGCCCAAACCCCTTCCCAAAGGCAGTGAGTGCCCCCTCAACTCTCTGAGGCCCTCCCTCGCCTGCATCTTCACTCTTCTCTGCTTTTCCGTCTGTGGGCACGGAGGACAGGCCTCTCCCCCAGCAAAGGTGAGCTCTTCCCCTAAGGCGTTCTCAGAGGCGTCTGCTCAACTGATCCAACCCATTTCTCCGCATCAGTCACTCCCTCTCCAGCCATCTTCCCCACCGGTACACAAACATGAGGGTACTTCAAAATGCATGAGTTTGGGGCGAGTGTCCGGCCTAGCAGGGAAGACGCCCATGTCCCACAGCAGAGTGCCCGGGTTTGATTCCCAGCTCTAACTGCTGATTCCAGCTTCTTGATAATGCAGACCTTGGGAAGCAGTGATGAGGGCTCAAGTCTTGGGTCCTTGCCACCCATGTGGGAGATCTGGTTGAGTTTCTAGGTCCAAGCTTTGCCCCTGGCCCAGCTCCAGCCATTGCTGGCATTTGGGGAGCAAACCAGCAAATAAAGAGCTCTCTTTCTTTCTCTTTATCTCTTTCTGTGTCTCTCTGCTTTTCAAATAAATAAATAATTTTTTTAAAGTATGAGTTTATTTGGGTGCAACAAAATTGAAATCCATAGTTTCTTCATAATATATATTTTCCATGGGTTACAAAAAATTTTGCAATCAAATAAACTTGAACTTTTAATAATTGTTGATTTTGGGGCCAGTGTTGTGGTATAGCAGGTGAAACTGCCACCTGCAGTGCCGGCATCCCATTAGGGTGCCGGATCAAGTCGTATCTGCTCCACTTCCAACCCAGGTCTCTGCTAATAGCCTAGGAAAGCAGTAGAAGATGTCCCAAGTCCTTGGGTCCCTGCACCCATGTGGGAGACCCAGAAGAAGCTCTTGGCTCCTGGCTTCGGATTGGCACAATTCGTGCCGCTGCGGCCATTTGGGGAGTGAACCAACGGATGGAGGTTCATTCTCTCTCTCTCTCTCTCTCTCTGACTTTGCCTCCCTGTAACTCTGCCTTTCAAATAAATAAATCTTTAAAAAATAAATAAATAAATAAATAAAAAGAACTGTTCATTTTAATCTACTTGAAAGGCAGAGTGACAGAAAGACAGAGACAGGGAGAGAGAGAAAGAGAGAGTACTTCCATCCCCTGGTTCACTCCCCAAATGCCAACAACAGCTGGGGCTGGGCCAGGCCTAACCTGCTGCTCCACAACACCAGTCCTTAAACTCAGACTTGCAATTCCATTTTCCACACACTTTTAGAAGCGTCCTCACATAGCGATCCCTTGCAAAGAAAATCCTTCCCTGTATGCACTTGTCCTTGTAGCTCCCCATCCACTTCTGCCCCCTTTTCATGATCGAACCTTCTCAAAAAGGAGCTTGCTATCCCAAGTTCCTCACTTCACACTCCCCACCCACCCCTCTCCACTCCAAGCTTGGTCCCACCCATCCCTTCACTCCACTGCAGCTTTCCTTCCTGAAGTCACCAATGGATTCCATTTTGCCAAATCCAGTGGTGGCTCTGCATCCATGCCGATGGTACCCGTATTTGGACCTCTCCCCTGGCTGTCCAGCTCCTCTGGCACTGGACTGGATCAGACGACCTACTTGACACGTGCACCTTGAGTCTGCAAGCATCTCAAACTTAGGGTGCCCAAACTGAAGTGTCTTGATTTTGTCCCCTCCCTCTCCCAGTCTTCCCCCATCTCAGAAAAGGGCAACACCATCCACCCAACTGCTCAAGTCAGAAATCCCAGCTATCCTGAATTCTCCCCTCACCCACCCCAGGAACCCAACAGCAAGCTCCGCCCACTCCACCTCCAAGGCATCTCACACCCAGCTGCCCTCCTCCAGACACCTCCTTCCCCTTCTCACTTCACCTGTTCTGCCCGCCTCTTCACTGGGCTCCCCAGTTCCACACCTGCCCCTCTCCACTCTCCTCTCCACCAATGCCACCGCCTTGGAACACGAGTTAGGGGTGTCACTTCCCACTCCAAACTTTCAATGGCTTCAGTATGTTTGCCTGTACTGTAAGCTAGTGGGTGGCAATGCAAGCATGGGAAGAGGAAGAGGATTATATCTCACAATCTTCCACAAATACCCAGACCCTTAACACAGGGCCCAGCAAACAGTAGGTGCTCAATAAGTAGTTGCTGAATGTATGAATGAAATAGCCAGGGTTGCCAACGGCAAGAAAGTACTGTTATTTCATTCTGCAACCCCAACGTCATCACTGCCTCTTGGGTCCCCAGGTTCTTTTTCCCCTTCTTCCTCTATCCCCTCCCCAAAAAAGTTTATTTTCTTTAATGTTGAGGAAAAAATACAAAAATCAGTATTTCCCCCAATAAACCCAAATAATTACAAGCAGCCAGTATGAGAACTTAAAAGTCGTAGAAAATATTAGCAGCTTTTTCTTGTGTAGTTTCTGTAAGCCAGGAGAAAAGATTTATTAGGAGAGCCAGGAGGTCAAGCTCATGTTATGAAGACTACACTATTCCTTAAAAATGCCACATTGCCCTGTGGAAAAGCCTGCCGGGAAGTGGAATCCAGCTGTTCCTGCCTCCCTCTCCCCATAAAAGAAATCAACTGTTTGAGTTTCTCCTTTATCTCCCTGATTCCCACCCCACATGCAAATTCAGAACTATCCTTAATCCACAAGATCCCAGCTGATTCTCATCTCCCACCCCCACTCCCTGGGCCACACAGTTTTATGAGGTTAGAAATAAAATGAGCTGAATTCAGCTGCCTTTGGAGCCAGACAATCAGCACTGCTCATACCGCCTGGGGTCTGAGCCACTTGTCTGGATCCTTACTTTTCATGTCAATGTTCAAAGTCAATAAAAACATCAAGAGCTTTCCTCCAAAATGCCCATGGTGAAATATATGGTATCTCAGAAGTGACTACTACAATATCATCATTATGAGCCCTATCATGAATATTCAGCCAAATCTCAACTACCCACTTATGACTGCTCCAAAGACATTGGGCAAAGCCCACTTCGCACCTTCAGAGTTCCCATTCCTCCCCAAAGCTTCCCACTGCCTGGGAATAACAGCTCAATTAACCATAGACTTGACCAAGCATTAGACCAGTGAACCAGCTGGCTGGCGAGGACACGTCTGAGATGAACTGAAATGATTTTTGGTGCCCTACTCTCTCTCTTAGCACACATAATTAAGATTTTTTTTTTTTGTTCAAGTCAGTGGCAGACTTGTCAGAAATATTTCCCAGCATCTGATGGTCAAGATTACCAGGCTGCCCTTAGAGTCCTCTGTGGAATGCCGACGGACAAATCCACTTTCTCCATGAGAAGACAAAAACAGAAGTTAATCAACTCACCCAAGTCCATGAAGCAATTTGGCCGTTGGCCCAGGAAGAGACTGTCAAGACCTCTGCAGACCCCGCCCCACAGGCACAGACTCTCAGAGCCAGAAGGGAACTCATGGATCAAACCACACACTTTTAAGATAAAAGAATCCCAAGCCCAGAAATGGCTAGAAATGGGTGCCCTCCCTACTTTTCTTTCCAGAGATGTCTTCCCCCTGCCTTGATCATCAAGCCACCTTAAAAGTTCTTTGTCTCTTTATAAATAAATACTGTAGATTTGAGCCAAGTCCCGGACGCAAGACAATTTTAACACTCCCTAACTAATCAACTTTATGGAGAGTCCCTATCCTTTCCCCAGAACGAATGCTTTTGGTTAGTCTGACCAACTCACCCCATAAAAAGAAGAGAAAATGATAAATAAGCTTGTTTCTGTGACCACACATTTTATTATATAAGCAGCAAAGAACACTACAGTCTGTCCCCTCTTTTACAATTTAAGCTCCTAACCCGACAAAAACCACAGGC
Source organism: Oryctolagus cuniculus (assembly GCF_964237555.1). Lineage (NCBI taxonomy): Eukaryota > Metazoa > Chordata > Mammalia > Lagomorpha > Leporidae > Oryctolagus > Oryctolagus cuniculus. The sequence goes on along the minus strand of NC_091436.1, from coordinate 127,495,369 downwards.
CCAGGCCGGTTGGAGGAGGCAAAACTGAGTACTTTCCACACAGTTCATAGAACAACTGTTTTCACAGCAAGCGCACATAAGTGCTATGTGATATTAACACATGCCTGCTATGTGGATGCCTGCTTACCAAGCTGTGAAAAGACCCATGTTTACTGTGGAACCTGCAAAATTAATCTTCTCAGTGCTTATAAAGCAGAAGGGAAATGCTCTTTTTGAGATGTCAAGCTGGTTTCTAAACAGCCCTTTGGCAAAAATGGACATGTCTAGAAGGGCGGGGCCCAAAGAGGTGTGTCACTCCCGGTATCAATTCCTATAAATCAAATCCTGACAATCACCACAATATTTTAAAAAGAATGAATTGTGATTCATGGGCCTTCAAACCTTTATTACCACAAGAACATTCTCCGTGGAAGAGAAAAAAAAAGCTACTGTGACTTGATTAATGGCCAAACCAAGACAATAAAATAAATCTCATATATATATATATATATATATATATATATATACCTGAATGATTGCTTTTGGCTTCGAGGTTAGGCATGTAAATAATTTTGCCCTGAAATAAACACACATTAAGATTGTGTCAACTCCCCCAGCATATACATGCAGCAAACAGATTTTCTTTGGGGGGGGGGGAATAATAGCTAATTTGCTTAACTAATACCTAGCTAGGATCATTTGATAAGTAGCAATAATATTTAATTCACAACCAACTCAGTTCTCAAACTGACAAATATCAAGCCTTCATCTGGAAATCTGATGACAGAAGAAGAGAAAAAAAAGCAGTGTCCATCAGTTACATGGAAAGAGATTTTTTTTAACCCATGTTTTTCCCTTCTAGAACTGAGCCCATCTACAGAACTGAATAAAGCTTACACAACTTCGGTCTACCCCACCCAGTATCTCTCGATCGGAACCCAGCGCTGAAACCATCCTGGCAACGCTAAAGCTGCCAGCACCGGCAAGGCTCCTGAGGCCAGCACCAACTACTGCTGTGCAGGAACCAGGAGGCTGAGGGCCAAGGAAGCAGGCCGGGGAGGCAGCGCCTGCCGGCTACCCAGCCGGCAGCCCGGAGGACTCCTGTTCCTCTCCTTCCAGGGGGCCTGAAAACCACATTTTCTGACGCTGAACTCCTTCCTGGGGGAGGGAACCTGATGCAGAAGGCAGGTACTCACTGGGACAACACAGAACTCCTCCCCCAGAACTCTGCTCCCGGGCCTGCTGAACAACCTGCCTCGGCTTCCAGGGGGCGCGTTCCGAGCTGTCCCCCGGAAGGGTCATTCCCAAGCACGACTTCCACGCACTTGGCAAACCAACCCAGGCCGCACTGCGAGGCGCCCCGTCTCAACACGTTCGCTCCCCAGAGCTGCCCGCCGTCGGGGGCAGAACGCGGGCTCCCGCCGGCCGGCGGAAGGCACACCGAGGCACCGCAGGCGTTCCTTCAACCTGAGCACGCCGGGCGCACATGCTCCATCCAGCCCACCGCGGGCCACAGGCCGCCTGCCAGGTGCTCTCCGCCTCTGCCGGCCGGCCGGGACATGGGCGCTTTGGTTTTGGTTTTAATACCTACTTCTGCAGACCACCGGCTCCAACTTCCCGGCCTCCCAAACCGAAGTTGGGGCGCCAGGGGGCAAGCTGACCCCCACCTTGCACGTTTCTCCCATCTGGGTGGCCGCACTAACTTCTGGGGAGTACCCAGCCCCCACGGGGCCCGCAGGCGCATATACATGCACACATGCATCATGTCAGAAACCCCAAAAGGCACATCCCCAGGGTCCTGCGGTTTCTCGGCTGGAAGAATGAAGGCTTTATAACATCACAACCTTCAACTGCAAGCCCACCACTGCCACCCCCCTTTAGGCCGGGGTTGCCAATTACAGCGGCCACCTCACCCCTCCCCCTTGCTGGGATGCCGTGCAGCCCAGCGAGGGAAGAGGGGAGCAGGCCCTGCGTACACACGGAAAAGTAAAGCGGCGGGGGGCCAGGTGGGGGGCATATGTCCTTCTCTGCACACACACCCCCCCTCCGTCTTCTCACGGAGCATCCCCCGACTAACGTTTTCAAAATGAAACTTAATAAGCTTTTTGCCTACCTTGGCTGTTTCTGCAACAAGTGCATGGGCAATCCGACCACAAGACCAGTCTCCTCTTGGGGGGTGGGCCGGGGGGCGAGCAGAGCTGATGGAGTAATTTCAATATTAATTTATGTCAGCGGCCTCCTTGCAGAGCTACTCACTTACAGTACTGCCCTCAGCCTGTAAACAAATATCGCTCCGCCAGGAAACATACTCCCCAGATGCAAGCCCCTCTCCCCAGCAGGGAGCCCGGCCTCTCGCCCTCTCCCCCCGCCCCCAACAGCGTGCTCCCCCACCCCACCCCGGGTGGGAATCTCAGGGTCGCCAGAGCACCACCCCACCGCCACCACCCCAGCAAGAAACTTAACTCGGTCCGTGTACGCCGCCACCCTCCCTTCAGGAAATCTACTCTCCATATGCATTCAGCCTCCCCGCAGGAAATCTGCTCCCCCCTCCCCCCTTCTATATACATGCACCCCTCCCTCGCCTCCTCCCCACGCGCCCTCCCCGGCCAGAAACTTACTAGCGAGCAAGCGTGCAGGCTCTCCCGATCCTGGAAACTTACTCCCAGATACAGCGCCCGCCAGCCCCCCGCCCCGGCCCTGCTCCCCTGCCTGCCCTCCGCCGCAAGCAACTCCAAACTCTCCGCATTCAGCCACTCTCCCTCCCCGGTGGAAATTGGCAGCGCGGGGCTGCGCGCGTGCAGCCACCCGCCCCTTCAGGAAACTTACTCCCCATCTGCATGCACCGCCTCTCAGCCATCGCTGCTAGGCAAGGGGGTGTGCTGGGGAGACAGAAATACATATGTATCTCTCGCCCCTCCCCCGGCCGCAGCCCACTCGGGCCCGGGCCGCCGCAACCTGGCCTTACCTTGTGCATCGCTCCCCACCCTCGCCCCCTCCCTCGGCCCTCCTTCTCCGCTCCCCGACACCCCCCCCTTTTCACCCATTACCCACCCCTAGCAACCGTTCCCAAGCTCCTCTCGGCCTTTTTTTTTTTTTTTAAATCCAGGATGCAAATTCCTCCCCTGTCAGCAAATCGACTGTCAAATTATTTTCTTGCAAAAGGAGAAAGGCGGGGTGTTGGGGGGGTAGTCGAAGCACGGCGTTGGGGGGGGGGGGGCGGGGGAAGGGAGGGAGGGAGAGGGACAGAGGAGGGGAGAGATATCCCTCCGCAGAGCTGGGTCTGGTCGCGGGCGGGGAAGCAGGAAGTAAGGTGTCCAGCGCCACGGCCGGCGGGTCCTCCGCCTCGGCCCCCGCCCGCAGGCCCTGTCCCCCGGGGCGCCGCGCTGCACCGGGCGCGGGCCGCCGGGTGCATTGTTCGCAGCCTCCCCAGCGGTGCGCTGCCGAGTTTATTTGGGCGCCTTGCGTGTGCGTGAGATTGCACCTTTTGTAGCCCGGCAAGTCTGGACGTGGATGGGACGGCGGACTTGGGCCCAGTTGCGGCCCCGTGCCGGACCTGTCAGCCCCGCGGTGCCGCAGGCTCTCCGGCATGGCCGGAAAATCGAGGCCCGGGAGCCGGCAGCGTGGCCGGGAAGCTGCCGCCTTAGACCCGGACCAGTGCAGGATTGCTTCCTGCGTAACCGTCCCGGTTATTGTAACGCGCTTTTCAATCTAAGGACGAGGATGGCGGGGAGGCAGGGCGGGAGGGGGGAGGGTGTGCTTTATTTTATATATATATATAGGTTTGCAAAGATGCCAAGGTGTGGGCGGGCTGCGAGGAGACAGTCCTCGCCTACCCCCGCCGCACCCGGGCCTCAGTGGGGCTCGAGAGGGGCTGGGGCTCCGGGGAAGGGGCTGGAGGTTCGCGGAGCGCGCGGCTCCATCCCTCCGCCCCGATGGGGGCGGGGAGGGGGCGCTGCAGCCGGCGCTGGCTGGAAAGGCAGCTCTCTGGGGAGGGGTCTCCGTCTCGGCGGCGCAGCAGGCCGGGGAGGGAGGTTGCCTAGGAGAGGGGCCGGGGCCGGCGGCGAGGCGAGGGGCGGGGGCGCGGGTGCGGCCGGGCGCGCGCTCGCCCCTCCTCGCGCGCCATGACTGTGGAACGTGGTGCCGGGGAGGAGGGCCGGCCGCCGGGGGCCGCCCGGGGCTGCTCGGCATTGGTGCGGAAACCCGAGCCCGGAGTCGCTCCCTTGCGCTGTCTCCTCCTCCTCTGCGGGGGAAACCGCTGCACCCAGCCCGAGAGCAGCTGCGAGCAGGGGGCAGGGCGCGGGCTGAAAGGCGAGCGGAGGGTTCCAGCCTCGACGTCGCGGGCCTGGGGAGAGGCGGGGTGCTGGAGGGGGGGGTGAGGGCAGAACAGCCCCTGGGTCCCGCAAAGGCGCGCCCGCCAGCGGGATCTGAGACCGGGGAGAACTCAGCCCCGTGGCCCCAACCTCTCCCGGCGGCTTTGCGGGTCCCGGGAAACGCGAGCCTGGGAGAGTTGAGTGAGCAGATCACCTCCAGCGGGGTTCGAGGCGTGTGTCCCCTGGAGGACCCGCGAGACAGCGAGCGGGTTTTTTTGCACGAGGGAAAGTTAACACCGTCCTTTTCTCCGAGAAGGGAAATCGCTGCGCCCCTCTCCCCAAAGCCCGCTCCCGGGCCCTTCGCCGCCTTCCCTTTCCCACCCCCACCCGGGAGCATGGGTGTGGACAGGGCGCGGGAAGGCTGTATGGGAGCTTAAAGCATGAGGTCATGGGCGCGGGGGAGGCTGCCGCCAAAAGCCGCCGAGGTTTTTGTGCTTTTTGAGGGGTAACGGTTCTCCATCGTCAGCGGTGGGCTCGCCTCACCCTGCCAGGGCTGGAGCACCTGAGCCGGAGAGAACGCGAGCGAGGAGCGCTGGCCGGCGCCCAGCTCTCTATGGAGCCGGTCCGCGCCTGCCAGGAGAGTGGGGGCCGCGCGCAGTGCTGCAGGGACGGCGAGGGCTGCGGCTGCCGGGTCCCCCCCTCCCCTTTCCTCAGTCCTCGATCACCTCACAACTAGACTGCTTTCTAGAAGCGAGAGCCCGCCCCCTCCCGCCGTTCTTCTCCAGCAACTGGAGGGGTCTTTCCAAAACTCAGGACGCCCCCTGAGCCCTCCCCGTTGCTCTCAGAATGAAGCCGCGCTCCGAAGCCCCTGCGCGAATTCGCCTCTGCACAGTTCTCCCTCGTACAGTGTAAGCCCCGTCGTGCCTCCTTTGTTCCGGGGGTGGGGGGGCCCAACCCTTTCCCTTCCACCTCTTCTTACTGACTGCGGCCAGACCTTCGGGATTGCCTCAGCTGTCACCACCTCCAAGAAGCCTTCCTGCAGGCACACCCTCATCTCTAACTCCAGTAGGGCTACGAGATGCACCCAGACGTCCTGGCGGAGGGGCTGCAGCCCTTCTCCAAGCCACGGAGGAGCGGCCGGGCTACAGCGTCATCTCTGCCCCGGGGGCCCGCGCTCCCGAGCGGGAGTTGGCCGGGACGGAGCCTCAGAACGTCCCGGTTCCTCTGAGGACCTGGGGCGAGCAGCGCGCCGCCCACAAACCTCAGCCTGCGCCCCTCCCACCTCGTGCACACACCCGTAGTGGGAGGAGAGGTCCTTTCCATCTAAAACTCCTCCCTGGGGCCGATAAGGACCTGAGCTTGGATAGAGAGAGAGAGAGAGAGAGTGTGTGTGTGTGTGTGTGTGTGTGTAGCTTAAATTGCCCCGGGGTCAATGCGGAAATTTACACCCTGTTCTTTTCCCGCCTCTTACACCAGAAGCTGCAGAGAAGGGTTCGGGGCCTGATGGCTGCTTCACAGCAAAGAATCTCTGCTCTGCACGTTGCCAACGGAGAGGCAGTGTTGCCAAATGGTTAGCGGAGCAGGCTCTGACCTTGGGCAAGGCACTTAACCTCAAGATTCGGGTTTCTTTGCCTGTACAATGGCAATGGAAATGATTTACTACAGTGAAGTGTTATTGTGTAGTTGAAATGAGTTAATGTATGTAAAAGCCTTGGAGCCATATCTAGGCAAATAGGCAACTTCTTGATTATTTGTGAGTGTGGTTATGTGTGTCCACTCCCCCTCCCCTTACTCTTCCCAAAGACTCTAGAAAATCAGGTCCCCAGAGTCTTAACTGATTTGGAAAGTATGGCCTAAAACACTGGGAAAGCACTGATAGGCGCAAAGACAAGACAGACAAAGGCCTCATTTAGCCAATACAGTCCACCCTGGGGGGGGGGGGGTCCAACCTGTGAGCACCGGTTCTGGACTCTTGGAATAAGAAGGAGGAAGGCCGAAATGAAAACGTCACCCTGTGCTGCTGAAGCAGCGTCGGGCTGAGAGAGTCCCATTCCTGCCCTGCATGCCGCGACCCCCCCTAGGGTAAGACGGAAGAGGACTGTTAGTATGGTGGGTCCTAGTCTGGCCATGCTCAGCGCTTACTGCTGTGGTAAAAGACTTCCTAGTGGATTTTTTTTTTTTTTTAAGAATAGGTTTAATGCATTCACATGGTTTCCAAACTCAAATAAACAGCAAGAAGGCTCCCTCCCACCTTGTCTGCCACCCACCGTTTTCCCTCAGTGGAGGCAACCAGGGTTAGCAGCCAGAAGACAAGGAGTTTAGCTGTTTCCCAGCGAGAACTTGAGTCCCCGTTTAACTCTGTATGTCCAAGTCTAGGCAGAGCCACCACCTTCCTCTCGCCCCAACTTCCACACTTTCCCCTCCTTCCCCTTCAGCCCCAGTCCTAAAGAGGCTGTTCTAACAATGGGAACCATTTCCTGAGCTCTTGACAGAAGCAAGTGATTCAGTGCCTTGTGGATCTTTCTCCTCCTCCGCGCTGTCACTAATATTTGTTGAGCACCGGTCTGTGTGCCAGGCACTGTGCTACATACCAGACTTGCATTGTCCCATTAGATCTGCCTCAAGTCTTCATGAGCCTTCTTATACGGATCAGACAGAAATGGAGGCTCAGAGATGATGGAGCTCACCCCTTTGCATCCTGGCCAACCTGAACCCAAGCTTTCCCTGTTGAACACTGACCCTCGACGCTGTGGTGTAGCAGGGTAAGCCTCTGCGTGTGGCAAAGGCATCCCATATGGCTGCCTGTTCATGTCCTGGCTGCTCCAGTTCCCAGCTCCCTGCTAATGGCCTGGGAAAGCAGTAGAAGATGGCCTGGGTGCTTGGGCCCCTGCACCCACGTGGGAGACACAGAAGAAGCTCATGCTCCTGGCTTTGGATCAGCCCAGCTCCAGCCGTTGCAGCCATTTGGGGAATGAAACAGCAGATCGAAGACCTCTCTCTCTCTCTCTCTCTCTCAAATAAATAAATACATCTTTTAAAAAATTAAATAAATACTAGCCCTCTTGCTTTTCTGCAACACAAATAATTCGTAGCCTCTATCAGAAGAAATGCATTGGAGGCTTGGGAGGTAGACAGACCTTAATTCAGATTCTGTGTCTGGCCTCAGCAATGAGACCCACCTGCAAACAGGGACCATCCCCTCTTCCTTGGTTACTGTGACAGTTAAATGCATATCAAATGCTTAGTACCAACTAAATGTAATGTTGAGATCTTGTGTGGGTCCAGTTTGAGGAAACTAATAGTGAAAAAGACATTTTGAGATGGTCGGGGAAAGGTCATATGGACTTGATATCAGATGGTAAGAAATTATTGTGTTAGACATGTTAATGTCATTATTATTTTCAAAAACAATTGCATAGTGAAGCATATTGAGTGAGGGTCTGTCTTGGACTTCAAATATTCCAGTCCCCTCCTCCAAAGATTCAGTAGAGAGATAAAAATGAAATTAGCAAATGTTGGAAAATCACTGAAGTTATTCATTATACTCTGCACCCTACTTCTTTCAAATGTTTGAAATGTTTCAAGTTAATTTTAGAATAAAATAAGTAGAATGTATTTTAACATTAAAATAAAAATGACCAGGCTTATTGAATTATTAATGTGATCAATAACTATCCATTTTATAAATGATTGAAATGCAGGGCTGGCACATAGTCACAGGCATGCAGAAATGGCAGTTTTGTTACTGAGAGAAATTCAGGGAAGCATGTGTGTCTGGCAGGTAAGCCAGGCAGGAACAAACATACCTCAGTGCTGTGGTGAGCAAGGAGGCAGGCAGGTAACTGGTTTTTGTTGTTGTTGTTGTTGTTTGACAGGCAGAGTTAGACAGTGAGAGAAAGAGAGAGACAGAGAGAAAGGTCTTCCCTCCATTGGTTTACCCCCCAAATGGCTGCCATGGCCAGCTGGCGCGCTGTGCCAATCTGAAGCCAGGAGCCAGGTGTTTCTTCGTGGTCTCCCATGCGGGTGCAGGGCCCAAGCACCTGGGCCATCCTCCACTGCCTTCCTGGGCCACAGCAGAGAGCTGGACTGGAAGAGCAGCAACTGGGACAGAATCCGGCGCCCCAACTGGGACCAGAACCTGGGGTGCCGGCGCCACAGGCGGAGGATTAGCCTAGTGAGCCGCGGCGCCGGCCAAGGCAGGTAACTGTTAAAGATCCATGTTATCACACAGGCGACAATGAAAGGATAAATGGCAGGAGGGCTGGGTGACAAAGGGACAAGTTAAATTAGGGTAGATATTCCCTGCAAATGTGCATCATCACAGAGCCACTGCAAAACACGCGTGGACTCAGCATCAACTCTCAACAATTCTCCCACCCAGTCCTGAACTGCAGCCCCGAGTCCCCTCCTCTGCGGTCCGGATGCAGGACTCCTCCAGCCCCTTCCAGCTGTGCAGACTGTCCAGAATGCTGTTAGCTTTCCCAAGGGAGGGATCATTCCGAGGCCACCCTGTGATTTGCCTATCTCGGGGACAGATCAGAGCTGAATGGAGTGCATCCAATTCATAACCAGACGCGATGTTTTAAGCCCAGTGAACATTGCTGGATTATTCTAGGAGTAATTGTTCTATGTTCTGCATTTAAACAGCTGGAATTATTTTTACATATGACCCCATTTTGAGATGAAAGTTTGTCCTCCTTGAAAGAAAACTTGCATCTCAGGGAAAAGATAAGACAATATATTTGGCAACTCTTCAAAGAAGGGAACTCTTCCGAGTGATGTTTGCCTTCCTATTAAAGGTGGAGCTTTGGGAGAGCTGCTTATGGCTGGAAAACCGGAAGGCTTGGAGCAGTAGGGGAGAGAAGAGCTTGGGAAGAAAAATACCACTTCCTCTTCCTGCTGTGCCCCTGCTGCGGCATGAAGTGGCGGAGGGAATTGGTGTCCTTATTGAAGAAGGCTGGGGGATCAAGGACGAACGAGCCCCTGGCAAGCCAAAGCAAAGGACAACAGGGTTCTAGAATGTTTCTCAAACTTGTATCTTCACCACCCTTGAATCTGTAACAACCACAGCCGTGAAAATAAAACAAAAATCATGGTCCAGAGGGCTTAGAGAAGTCCCATGTTAAAACCAATAAGGCGGCTTCCTTCACTGATAGTCACTCAACCCCTGTGTCTGTTAAGGATGGTGTTGAGAGAGCTGGCCTTGCTCAAGACAAGAGGCCTAACTGGTGTTTGTTTAGTAATACTCAGAGATCGCTATCTCAGGCAAGTTTCTAGCCAGAAAAATAGGTTCCAGACTATGAGCAAGTTCTCAGTTTAAGTCATACTTTTTAAAAAGATCTAGGTTATTTAGTAGATTCTGTATCCAATACAAAAAAAAAAAAAAAAAAAGGCAATTAACTGATTTAAATTACTGGTAAAAAAGTTTTTCTCATCCAAAGAAAAAACCCACACACCAGTGGTTCATCTCCATTCCTGTCTCTCCCCAGCCCCCAGTCGTCACTAATCTGTTTCTATCTCTGGATTTATCTACTCAGGATATTTCATATCCATGAATCAGACACGATGTGGCCTTTTATATCTGGTTTCTTTCACTTAGCATAATATTTTCTTTTTTAATTAATTTATTTATTTGAAATTCAGAGCTACAGAGAGTGAGGAAGACATAGAGAGAGAGAAAGAGATCTTCCACCTGCTGATTCACTCCCCAAATGATCCTAATGGCTGGGACTGGGCCAGGCCAAAGCCAGGAACCTGGAACTTCATGAGTCTCCCACATGAATGGCAGGGGCCCAAACACTTGGGTCATCTTCCATCACCTTCCCAGGCACGTTAACAGGAAGCTGGACTGGAAGTGGAGCAATTGAGACTTGAACCAGCAATCTGATTTGGGATGCATGTGTCTTAGTCACTATGCCAAACTCGTAACCCAGAACCAATCTTTTGTTTTGTTTTTTAAAGATTTATTTATTTATTTGAAAGTCAGAGTTACACAGAGAGAGGAGAGGCAGAGAGAGAGAGAGAGAGAGAGGTCTTCCATCCGCTGGTTCATTCCCCAGTTGGATGCTTCTTCCAGGTCTCCTACATGGGTGCAGGGGCCCAAGGACTTAGGCCGTCTTCTACTGATTTCCCAGGCCATAGCAGGGAGCTGGATTGGAAGTGGAGCAGCCAGGACTCAAAGTGGTGCCCATATGGGATGCCGGCACTACAGGCAGCAGCTTTACCCACTACTCCACAGTGCCAGCCCTGACCAGGATCAATCTTAAACCTGCCCTAGCTCTGTAATTTTAGTAATGATAGCCAATATATTGCCTTATAATTCAAGCCAAATTGAGTTTGGTTATTTTTATTATTAAGAACAAAAGCATCTTAACTGACACGGAAGCTTGGGAGGGACACTGGGCCATCCTCTGCTGCTTTCTCAAAAGGATTAGCAGGGAGCTGAATCAAAACTAGAGCAGCTAGGGCTTTAACAGGCACTCATACGGGATGCCAGCATTGCAGGCGGCAGCTTAACCCACTGCACAACACTGGCCTCTTGGCATAATATTTTCAAGGTTCATCCATTGTATAGCATGTATTAGTACGTCATTCCTTTTCAAAGCTGAATAGTATTCTGCTGTTTGGATATGTTGCATTTATTGATTGATAGACATTTGAGTTGTTTTCATATTTTGGTAATTGTGAATATTGCTGATATGAATATTCATATACCAGCTTTGGCTTAAATTCCCATTTTCAATACTTGGGATTATATACATAGTAGTTAAACTGCCAGTCATAGGATAATTCTGTTTAACTTTGTGAGAAGCTCCCAAACTGTTTACATAGGATCTTTTAAAGAGAACTCACTATTTGATACCTTTTAGAACCACTCATTTATAATTAATTAATATGGGGATCGGCGTTGTGGCAAGGTGGGTTAAGTTGCTTCTGTGGCACTGCTATCCGGTATGAGCACCAGTTCAAATCCTAGTTGCTCCACCTCTGATCCAGCTCCCTGCTAATGTGCCTGGGGAAGCAGTGGAAGATAGCCCAAGTGCTTGGGCCCCTGCACCCACATGGGAGATCCAGAAAAAGCTCCTGGCTCCTAGCTTCAGATTGACCCAGCTCTGGCCGTTGCAGCATTTGGGAGTAAACCAGTGGATGGAAGACCTCTCTCTGTCTCTCCCTCTCTCTCTGTAGCTCCACCTTTCAAATAAATAAATATTTAAAAAATAATTTATCAATATGATTCTTAGACTAAACAAGACCATTCTTATATACAAAATAAAACAGAGATGGGGTTGGCGCTGTGACATAGCAGGTAAAACTGCCACCTGCAGTGGCGGTATCCCATATGGGTGCCGGTTCAAGTCCTGGCTGCCCCACTTCCGATCCAGCTCTCTGCTATGGCCTGGGAAAGCAGTAGAAGATGGCCCAAGGGTTTGGGCCCTTGCACCCATGTGGGAGACCAGGAGAAAGCCCCTTGCTCCTGGTTTCGGATCAGCACAGCTCCAGCCATTGTGGCGAATTGAGAAGTGAACCAGCAGATGGAAGACCTTTCTCTCTCTGCTTCTCCTCTCTGTGTAACTCTGGCATTCAAATAAATGAATAAATCTTTAAAAAAAAACAGTTCAAAAATTTTTCTCTAGAAGATACTGTCAGTTAGCAATTGACTTAAGTACTTAAAATTTAAAATTTATTTAACTGATTAGTTTATATGTATACATATATATATGCCCATTAAAGATATATACATACATACAAGCCCATTAAAGATATTTTTTAAAAACACAAGGTTGCAGAAAGAAGAACATTCAGATTGCTTCTCATTCACAGTGAACGTTATGTGCACACTTTCTTTTTGACCAAAAATGGAGTCGGGGCAGGCATTGTGGTACAGCAGGCAACATCAGCTTCCCATAGCAGAGCACAAGTTGCAGTCCCAGTTCCTCTGCTTCCAACCCAGCTCCCTGCTAATGCTCCTGGGAAAGCAGCAGAAGAGGGCCCAAGTGCTAGAGCCTCTGCCACTCACATGGGAGACCCGATGGATTTCCAGGCTCCTGGCTTTAGTCTGGCCCAGCCTCAGCTTTTGTAGCCATTTGGGGAGTGAACCAGGAGATAGAAGACCTTTCTCTCTGTCCCTAGTGCGCGTGCACACGCTATCTCTCTCTCTCTCTTTCACTGTTACTCCCTTTCTCTCTGTGTCTCTGCTTTCAAATAAATAATTTTTTTTTTTGACAGGCAGAGTGGACAGTGAGAGAAAGAGACAGAGAGAAAGGTCTTCCTTTGCTGTTGGTTCACCCTCCAATGGCCACTTGCAGCCGGCACACCACGCTGATCCGAAGCCAGGAGCCAGGTGTTTATCCTGGTCTCCCATGCAGGTGCAGGGCCCAAGCACTTGGGCCATCCTCCACTGCACTCCCGGGCCAAAGCAGAGAGCTGGCCTGGAAGAGGGGCAACCAGGACAGAATCCAGCGCCCCGACTGGGACTAGAACCTGGTGTGCCGGTGCCGCAAGGCAGAGAATTAGCCTATTGAGCCGCGGCGCCGGCCTCAAATAAATAAATTTTTAAACTTTATTTAAAAATATGGAGTCAGGGTATCTATCAATTGATCCAGTCTTGAAATAGAAAGTGAAAAATACAGGGTAGACGCCGTGGCTCACTTGGCTAACCCTCCGCCTGCGGCACCGCCACCTCAGATTCTAGTCCCGGTTGGGGTGCCGGGTACCAGTCCAGGTTGCTCCTCTTCCAGTCCAGCTCTCTGCTGTGGCCCGGGAGGGCAGCGGAGGATGGCCCAGTGCTTGGGTCCCTGCACCCGCATGGGAGACCAGGAGGAAGCACACGGCTCCTGGCTTTGGATCAGCGCAGCACCAGCTTTAGCGGCCATTGGAGGGTGAACCAACGGTAAAGGAAGACCTTTCTCTCTGTCTCTTTCTCACTGTCTATAACTCTACCTGTCAAATAAAAAAAAAAAAGAAAGAAAGAAAGAAAGAAAGTGAAATACAGCCAACCACAGAGAACAAGACAGTCAAACCCTGCGCAATAACAGTTTCACACCAGAAAGCACCTACCCTGTCTAGGTTTCTTTTTTCCCCTTAGTTCTGCCTGTTGCTGTAATAATTTGAAGCATGATTTTATATTTATGTGGGATAATATTCAAGCAAGCTGACTCTGACCTTGTGTTACTGAGTTTATATACAGAAAATTGTTTGGAGGGTTGTTCTTTTCTTGCTGTTAAATTGTTTATTTGAGTTAATATTTGTTTCCCCCCTTTGGAATTGTATGGAAAACAAAATTTTTGCAAACTATTTTCAGATGGATATTTTGATCCTGCCTCTCTTATTTTAAATTAACTTTCAGTCAAACCATCTTTTCTGTGTGTGGAGGTGTGTGCAGCTCTATGTGTAGATGTTTTTGTCATCAGGGTACAGACATTCTGTCACCTGCCCTCAAATCCATCATGTTATTTATTTCTTTTTAATTCATATTTATTTTTATTTATTTATGTTTGAAAGGGGACAGAGAGAGAAAGAGAGAGAGAGCGCCAAGGAAAGAGATCTTCCCTCCACTGATGCACTCTCCAGACGCGTACAAGAGCCAGGACTGTGCCAGGTCAAAGGTAGGAACCAGGAACTCAATCCAGGATTCCCCTATGGGTGGCAGGGACCCAAATCTGCTGCTTTTCAGGCCCACATTAGCAAGAAGCTGGCTCAGAAGCCAAGTAGCCAGGACTCAAACCAGGCATTCTGATATGGGTTGCTGGTGGCCCAAGAAAGTGAACACCTGCCCCAGTGCTATCTATTTAGTCACACTCTCCAGGCATCCCTAACCCAAGACATTCCTGATTTGTTCTCCACTAGTCTTGCCCTTTTACTGAATGGCGTATAAATGGAATCATATAGTACATAACCTTTAGAGAACGACTCCTCAAACTCCACAGAATGCCATTTGTGTTGAGGCATGTGTTTATAATAGTTCATTACTTTTTATTGCTGAATAGTGTTAATGTACACCGTTTATCTGCTCACCCATTGAGTGACATTTGGATTATTTCCATGGTTTGCCGATGATTATGAATGAAACTGATATAAACATGGACATGTAGGTTTGGGAGCAAACATAGGATTCCTTTCTCAAGGGAAGTCCTAGGAGTGGGGCCGTGGGGACCTATGACGAGTGTATATTTACCTGTATAACAATGGCCAAACTGTTGACCTCAGTTGCTGTATCAATTTACATTCCCACCAGCAGTGGAGGAGGGGGTGATCTGCCCCACAAACTTGCCAACTATCACTAGGTGCTCTTACCAGTTTTGGGGTTTGGGGAGCTTTTAAAAATTCTAAGAGGTCTGTAGTGATATCTCATTGTGGTTTTAATTTGTATGTTCCTAATGCTAATGATGTTGAGCATCTTTTCAGAGACTATTTTCTATCTATACATGCCCTTTGGTGACTTGTCTAAGACTTCTGTTCCACTCTTTTTTTTTTTTTTTTTGCCATCCAATAAATAACATTTTTACCTTCTTATTTACTTACTGTCCATCTCTCTCTATTAACGTGTATGTTCTGGGACAGGCCTTTGGCCTAGCAGTTAAGATGCCTGTTAAAACACCCCAGTGGCCAGTCTTATGGCACAGCAAGTTGAGCTGTCACTTGTGACACCAGCATCCCGTATCAAGTGCCAGCCAGAGTCCGGCTACTCTGCTTCTGATCCAGCTTCCTGCTAATGCACCTGGAAAGCCAGAAGCCAAAGTACTTGGGCCATCTTCTAGTGCCTTCCTGGGCACATCAGCAGGAAGTTGAATCTGAAGCAGAGTAATTGGGACTCTGATATGGGATGCCAGCCTTGCAACTGGTGTCTTAATTTGCTGCATTGCAATGCTGGCCCCAAGAATAACTTTCTTTGCTCTATGTACTGCCTTCAGAACGCACTGGGGTGGGGCCCCCAAGGCCCCGGGAAGCCCCACTCGTATGGTTTCCTGGACTCATCCCACGTGGCATCTCTGCAGCACACTGATGTCTAGGTTCTGAGGTCTCAGGAGCAGGCTTGCTCCCACATTTGCACCTGACGTTGCTGTAGTGAGGCTCTCTGTAGTGGCTCTTTCCCTGCAGCAGTTCTCTGCCTGGGCTCTCCAAGGCATCCCTTGAAATCTAGCAGGAAGAAGTCATATTCCCACAGTTCCTGCGCTTTGTGCCTGCAGAGTTAGCACCACGTGGACGCTGCCAAGTTTACCACCTGTGCCTTTGGGAGCAACAGCCTGGGCAACACCTGGACCTGTCTGGGCCACAGTTGGAGTGGCTATGGAGTGCTACACTGGGATACTTGGAGCAGGAACCTGCGGCAGCCCTGGCAAGCAAGCCCAAGATCCAGAGACACCTTGATCCTCTCCTTCGAAACCATTCTACACTCAAGGCCTTGGTACTCTAAGCCTACCATGGAGATGTTCTCTACAAGTGCTTAAATAGGGTCATTCTTCCATTGTTTTGATGAGTACCATCTGGCTTTCTTCTAGCCAGAGGAATCTCCTTATCAAATGGTCACTTAGCCACATATATGGTACTCCTTCCTGGGTATGCTTTCAACTCTTTAGTTCCATTTCCCTTTTAATTATCAATTCTGTCTTTAATTCATTCCTCTCTCCTCTCATTTTACTGTAAGCAGTCAAAAGAAATCATGCTGCACCCTCCACACTTGGCTCAGAGATTTCTTCTGCCAATTACCCTAGTTCACAGCTCATTAAGTTCTGCCATCCACCAAGCATTAGGACACGGACATAATTTAGTCAGGCTCTTTTACCACTTTGTAACAAGGATGGCCTTTCCTCCAGTTGCCAATACATTATTCCTCATTTCCTTCTGAGACCTCATCAGAATTGCCTTCATCATCTATAGCTGTACCAACACTGTGTTCGCCATTACTTAGATCAGCTCTAAGAGGATTGAGGCCCTCTCTACAGCTCTCTCCTGAGCCTCAGCAGAGTCTCCCTTAAGTCCTGCTCATGGCACTCTGGGCTTTGTCTGGCAAGAACCACCCAACTCATCCAGCCTCTACCCATTACCCCATTCCAAAACTATATCCGCATTTGCTGGTATCTTTTATAGCAGCACTTCATTCTCATACCAATTTCTTAGTCTATGCCTGCTGATTTATAATTATTATAAATGTATTTCTCTGGGGACCGTGAAATTCAAGATCAAGGTGCCAGCAGATTTGATGTCTGGTAATAGTGCGCTCTCTACTTCCAAAATTGTGCCTTCATACTGTGTCCACATAAGGGTAAAAGAGGCAAAAAAAAAAGAGGATGGATTCACTTCCTCAAGCCCATTAATAGGGGTCTGAAACCCTCTCCAAGGTACCATCTTAGGGTTTGGGTTCTAACATATGAATTTTGGATGGACACACACATTTAAACTGACAAGAAATTGTCCCTAAAATGTCTGAGAGGCATTCGAGACAGACACCTATTGACGCTTGTCTGAAGAGTGGTGGGACACAGCTATTAATCTTGTCTATCAGGTCCATTTGACTCGGTGATGTGCACAAAGGATCTGTTTTGTTTTAGTCATCTGGAGCAACCCTGAGCAGTCCTTTGTTCTTTATCTATACATTCTTTATCCATTCCCAGAAATGCCCTCCTTAAAATCAATCAGTAGCCTTCTTTTCAATACCCTCTTTTCAGACACAATACCTTCCCTGTCCCCCAAAAGTGATTTTAGCCAATCATATTCTAATATCCAACAAGTAAGAATTTCTCTCCCCCTCCCCTTGCTTAAAGCCTGCCCTTTCAAGCCAAGCCCATGTATAACTCAATACATAAATTCCAAGCAGAGTTTGGCCACTTTGGAACACTTCCCAACACTCATTGAAAGTCATTTGGCTGGTGTCTCCCAGGCAAAGGTCATTCATATTCTGCCCTGAATAAATCTTATATTAACTTTATATTAACTTATGTTAATTTTATAGATATTTTTCCATCAACAAAAGCTTAGCAGCACTGCTTTTTCCTTATTCTACAAATTTTTATGTGTATATTTTCATTCCTATTCAATAAAAATTATTTTCTGATACCCTTTGGGACTTTCTCTTGGACACATAGATTATTTTGATGTGTGTTGTTTAAATTCCAAGGATGTGGAGATTTGCAAGGTCTTTCTGTTACTGATTGCTAGGTTAGTTCCATTATGGTCAGAAAACATGCTTTGTATGATTTCAATTCTTTTAAATTTGCTTATATTTGTTTTATGGCATAGGATATTGTCTGTCTTATATGCATCAAAAAAGAATGTGTAGTGGCTGGCACTGTGGCTTACTGGGCTAAGTTTCTAAGGGTAGTGCCAGTATCCCATATGGGCACCTGTTCTAGTCCCAGTGCTCCTCTTCTGATCCAGCTCTCTGCTATGGCCTGAGAAAACAGTAGAAGATGCCCAAGTGCTTGGGCCCCTGCACCTGCAGAGAGACCCAGGAGAAGCTGGAAGAAGTTCCTGGCCCCTGGCTTCGTATCAGCTTGGCTTGGGCCATTGTGGCCATTAGGGAATAAACCAATGATAGAAAACCTTTTGGGCCGGCACCATGGCTCACTAGGCTAATCATCCGCCTTGCGGCGCCAGCACACCGGGTTCTAGTCCCGGTCGGGGCACCGGATTCTGTCCCGGTTGCCCCTCTTCCAGGCCAGCTCTCTGCTGTGGCCAGGGAGTGCAGTGGAGGATGGCCCAAGTACTTGGGCCCTGCACCCCATGGGAGACCAGGATAAGTACCTGGCTCCTGCCATTGGATCAGCGCGGTGCGCCGGCCGCAGCGCGCCGGCCACGGCGGCCATTGGAGGGTGAACCAACGGCAAAAGGAATACCTTTCTCTCTGTCTCTCTCTCTCTCACTGTCCACTCTGCCTGTTCAAAAAAAAAAAAACAAAAAACAAAAAAAACACACCTTTCTCTCTGTCTCTCCCTCTCTCTGTCTGTAACTCTACCCCTCAAATAAATAAATAAAATCTAAAAAGAAAGAAAGAAAGAAAAGAGTATAGACAAGAGCTATAAACAATAATCAAAATTTCAAAAGAAAATGTGTATTGGGCTGTTGTTGTGTGGAGTATTCTACAAACATCCATTAGATTCAGTCATTTGATAGTATTTAGCTCTTCTATATTCCTGCTCATTTTGTCTTTAGTTGTTTAATTTATTAATGAAACATGAATAATGAAATTTCCAACTGTAATGTGAATTTGTATATCAGTGTTTTGTTTCATGTATCTGAAAGCTCGAGGTTTGTTGCATATCATTTAGAATTATTATGTCTTCTTGATGAATTGACCCATTTCTTATTATCCAATGTCCCTCTTTATTCGTGTTCATTTTTCTTGTTTTAAAATTTACTTTGGCGGTGAGTGTTTGGTGCAGAAGTTAAGTTGCTGCTCAGAACACTGCATTCCTTATCCGAGAGATTAGTTCCACTCTCAGCTTCTCTGCTTCCAGTTCAGCTCCTAACTGGGAGGCAGCAGATGATGGGTCTCTGCCTTTGCTTTCCTTTTCTTTTTTTTTTTTTTTTTTTTTTTTTTTGACAGGCAGAGTGGACAGTGAGAGAGAGAGACAGAGAGAAAGGTCTTCCTTTGCCGTTGGTTCACCCTCCAATGGCTGCCGCGGCTGGCGCGCTGCGGCCGGCGCACCGCGCTGATCCGATGGCAGGAGCCAGGAGCCAGGTGCTTTTCCTGGTCTCCCATGGGGTGCAGGGCCCAAGCACCTGGGCCATCCTCCACTGCACTCCCTGGCCACAGCAGAGGGCTGGCCTGGAAGAGGGGCAACCGGGACAGAATCCGGCGCCCCAGCTGGGACTAGAACCCGGTGTGCCGGCGCCGCTAGGCGGAGGATTAGCCTATTGAGCCGCGGCGCCGGCCTCTTTCCTTTTCTTTTAATTTATTTTTATTTATTTGAAAAGGAGAGTTACAGAGAGGCAGAGGCAGAGAGAGGGAGGTCTTCCATCTACTGGTTCATTCCACAAATGGCCGCAATGCCCGGAGCTGGGCCGTTCAAAAGCCAGGAGCCAGGAGCTTCTTCTGGGTCTCCCACGTGGGTGCAGGGCCTCAAGGACTTGGGCCATCTTCTACTGCTTTCCCAGGCCACAGCAGAGAGCTGGATCAGAAGTGGAGAAGCTAGGACTAGAACCTGCGCCCATATGGGATGCTGGCACTGCAGGCGGTGACTTCACCAGCTACGCCACAGTGCCAGCCCTGCCTTGGCTTTCGACTTGCCCAGCCTTGGCTGTTGTAGGCATTTGGGGATGGACCAGTGGGAGGAAGATCTCTCCATGTATGTCTCTCCTTTTCTTTCTCTCCCTCTGCATTTCTTTCAAATAACAATAAAATTAATTAATTAAAATCTGCTTTTATGACTAATACTTATACAGCCATTCTAGCTTTCTGTTGCTTAGTGTTTGCATGGCATATTTTTATATTCTCTTACTTTTAAGTTACATAGATATTATATTTAAATTTGATTTCTTGTGGGTAGCCTATCTTTGGATTTTTTTTAATGAGTACAATCCCTGCTTTTTAATTGGTTTGTTCAGTTCATTTACCTTCTACGTCATTTTGGGTACATTTGGATTTATGTCTACCTTTTTACTATTTGTTTTCTTGTTTTCCTCCTCTGTTCCCCTTGCCCTAATTTCTTTGGTTTCTTCAAATATTTGATCATATACGTTAGGCCCTGAGGCATGATTCCATGGATCCCTGCGGTTCTGTTCATTTTTTCCCATCTCTTTTCTCTCTATTGTTAAAATTGAGTGATTTCTATTGCTCTGCCTTCAGATTCATGTACTGTTTCCTCTGTCATCTCCATTCTGCTACTGAGCTCATCTAGTGAAAAATTTCTTTTAATTATTATCTTTTATTTAAAAATTTTCCATTCAAGGACAATCATTTGGCATAGTGGTTGAAATGCAGATCCATTCATCTGCATCCCATAGCAGAATGCTTGGCTTCAGTGCTGCCTTCAGCAACTGGGTCCAGCTTCCTGCCAGTGTAGACCCTGGAAGGCAGCAGATGATGGCTAAAGTAGTTGGATTCCTGCTACCACACAGGAGATCTGGATGGAGTTCCTGGCTCCCGGCTTCAGCTTTAGCCAAGCCTTGATGTCACATACATTTGGGGAGTGAACCAGCAAATGGGAGCTTTATGTCTAACTTCTCTATGCATGGTTATAATCATCTGTTTAAAAGTCTGTCTCATAATTACATGTGTATTTTCTTGAGGTTGATATCTTTTTTTTTTTTTTAAGATTTATTTATTTATTTATTTGAAAGAGTTACACAGAGAAAGAACGAGAGGCAGAGAGAGAGAGTCTTCCATCTTCTGGTCCACTCCCCAGTTGGCCACAACAGCCGGAGCTGCATCAATCCGAAGCCAGAAGCCATGAGCCTCCTCTGGGCCTCCCACGTGGGTGCAGGAGCCCAAGCACTTGGGTCATCTTCTACTGTTTTCCCAGGCCATAGCAGAGAGCTGGATCTGAACTGCCAAGCACTTGGGTCATCTTCTACTGCTTTCCCAGGCCATAGCAGAGAGCTGGATCTGAACTGGAGCAGCCAGGACTTGAACTGGCACCCATATGGGATGCTTGCGCTGCAGGCCAGGTCTTTAATCCTCTTTAATTCTCCTGATTGGCAGAAGTAGGGGTGGGGAGAAATGTACCTGGGGCTCCCACCTGTCAATAGTCAGACTGACTGCATGGGCTAGGGAGGCAGCCTCCCGCGATCCCCCACAAAGATTTATTTATTTATTTGAAGGGCAGAGTTACAGAGAGGCAGAGGTAGAGAGAAAGAGGTCTTCTATCTGCTGGTTCACTCCCCAAATGGCCACAATGGCTGGAGCAGAGCAGATCCAAAGCCAGCAACCTGGAGATTCTGGGACTCCCACGCGGGTGCAGGGGCCCAATGACTTGGGCCATCTTCTGCTGCTTTCCCAGGCACGTTAGTAGGGAGCTGGATCTGAAGCAGAGCAGCAAGGACCCGAACCAGCAGCCATATGGGATGCCGGCACTGCAGGCGGTGGCTTTTACCCATTACACCACAGTGCCAGCCCTTGAGGTTGTATTTCTAAGGGTAAAAATAGTAGGGTTCAAAACTGAGTTCTGTACTATCATCACAAACCAGTGGAATGTAGAAATGTCTAAGATCAAGCATACTTTTTGAAGAAGTATACACTGCATATGAACATAAAGGTTCTTGCTGAATTGTATTGCTCTTTAGCAAATGACTAGAAGAATATTATATTTTTAAACAAAAAAAGCAAAAATGCATCGTGTTGGTATGCAAGTTAGAATCAACTTTTGTTAAGTTACTAAAATATGTTTTCAGAGCTGTGGCCCTTGCCCCCTGAACCTCTCTCCTCCAGGCTCCAGCTACCTCATCCAGGGGCCCTAACACTTCCTTCTTTAGCTCCTCCCAGCAAGAGTTAATACAAGACAGGGCAAGGAGCCTACTGAACTCTGCTCCAGTCCTGTGGTTGAAGACTACCAGGATTAGTCAAGGCCACTGCCTACCACCATTAAATGTCTGAAATATCACCTCTGCCAGACCTTAAGTTTGTGCAGCCTTTTACAAAAGATGCTTACGTACATTGTCTTGTTTAAGCTTCCCATCAACTCTGTGACATTAGTAGGGGTTATTAATACCATTAGAAAGTACTTTCTAAAATGAACACATGATCAATGTGGAAAATGAGTTATTGTTGGGAAACTCTAGACTCAGAAAGCTTGTCACTTCCCCGGGGTCACGTGGTTATAGGCGCTCAAGTCTAAATTGCTAACAGCTTCAAGAATGCTCCATAGTTAGGAGTTCTGGGGTTGGGGAGGGAAATTTTACTCCAGGCTGGCAGATGTGAGAGGACAACTGAGGGACTGGTGGGACATGAGCAGGCTGAGGAGCATTGTTCTCTAACGGTAGGGAAATACCCCATTTCCAGGCTCACTTTGAGACCCCTAGAGCTGAAATCCCACAAAGCCTGGTCACAGAGGGCCCTGAGGCAAAGCTTTCCCTGACTACATTGCTTCATCGCTCGCTCAAATCTGGATGTGGGTGAAGGAGGCAGGAAGCAAACACCCCTGAGCAGTGGGAACAGTGTGCCCACACAACCCTCCCTTAGCTCCCTTCACAGCAGGGTTGGATCCAGGCTTTTGCGGTGCCTAAATCTTGTACAGTTTTAAGCCTCTTAAATAAGAGGAGGGATGGGTGTTCAGCCTCAGTTAAGACCCTTGTGCCACGTAGGAGTGCTGGCATTTAATCCTCTGCTCCAACTCCCGACGCCAGCTTCCTTGCCAGTGCACATCCTTGGAAGCAGCAGGTGATGGCCCAAGTAGCTGGGTCCCTGCCACACAAATGGGAGACTAGACTGAGCTTCCAGCTCCAGGCTTTGGCCCCTGCCCCGCCCTGGCTATTACAGGCATTTAGGGAGTAAACCAGCAGACAAGAGCTCTCTTTCCCTCTCACTAGCTCACTCTCTCTCTCTCTCTTTCTCGTTCTCACTCTCACTCTCTTCCTCCCTCTCAAATATTGAAAGAAAAGAAAAGAAAAGAAAATGAGATTAAAATGGAAAAATTTAATATAGGATTTTGGGAAGAACTTTGAGAGTGCAAAAGTTCAAACTACAGTAGCTTTATATCTGCTTGTGCTTAACAGTTGTAGCCAATGTGACCACAGCAGAGGGAATTAGTCAATCAAGTAGCATGAGTATTCTTCACCTCTGTCAATAGCCATGCCTCGGGGCCAGTGCTGTGGCATAGTAGGTTAAGCCTCTGCCTGTGGTGCCAGCATCCCATATGGGCGCCAGTGCAAGTCCCGGCTGCTCCACTTCCGATCCAGCTCATCCAGCTCTCTGCTATGGCCTGGGAAAGCAGTGGAAGATGGCCTAAGCCCTTGGGCCCCTGCACCCACATGGGAGACCCAGAAGAAGGTCCTGGCTCCTGGCTTCGGATAGGTTCAGCTCCTGCCATTGGCGACCATTTGGGGAGTGAACCAGCGGATGAAAGACCTCTTTCTCTCTCTCTCTGCCTCTGCCTCTCTGTAACTCTGCCTTTCAAATAAATAAATAAATAAATAAATCTTTTTAAAAATTGTTTAAAAAAGAGAGAAAAAGAAAAAATGGTTTGAGGCAACAGAGTAATTCTGGGCCTTGTTCTATCTTGTGCCAGAGTAGGATTTTCCAGGCTCTTTTTTTTTAACCCAGAGAAAATATTAAAAAAACAACAAATATTAAAAAAAAAAACAACAATCAACATAAAAGGAGTGAAGATAGCCCTTCAGGGTAAGCGTGGTTTGAACAGAGAAACTAGTGGAGCAATAACCCACAGAGAATTCCCTGGTCATAAGGGCAAAGCAGAGGACACAGCTAAAAGGTGCATCTAGTCCAGAGTGGGTCTTTCTGCAGACTCAGAAATTCGTTCTGGGGATATCATCATCAACGCAGAAATCACATAAAAGGGGAAAAGGACAGACTTTCCTGCAATACTTGACTTGGCCTAAACCCACAACGGAATTCATTCTGGTTTCTGTTTATGTGTCTTTTGGCCACAGTCTAAGAGGGGCGTGAGCCACTATCACACTGAGTGTGTCCTGGTGCCCAAGTGAAGTTTCTAAATGAATGCACTAATTGCTCAAGTCTTCACTTGGCTTAGTCAACAGTGTGCGCCAAGCACCTGCTGTGTGTCGTGGCTGCACCGTGAAGGTTTGCACAGAGCCGTGTGGCCTCCCCCGCCTTCATCTCGTTCTGCAAAATGCTGAGCTCATCCTTCTGGGTGCCCCCTCCAGGGCCACTCAGCTCAGTCATTTGTTCCTGCCAAAGTACTTGCCAGCTGTACACTGCAATTCTCAACGAACACTGCTTCCAGAATGTTGTACCTTGTTTCAAGAAAGGGTTATTTATTTATTTGAAATGCAGAGTTACAGAGAGAGAGAGAGAGAGAGAGAGAGAGAGAGAGAGAGAGAGAGTTCATCTGCTGATTCACACCCCAAATGGCCACAACAGTTGGAGTTGGTCCAGGCCAAAGCCAGGAGTCTGGAACCATCTGGGTCTCCCTTGTGGGTGGCAGGGGCTCAAGTACTTGGACCATCTTCTGCTGCTTTCCCAGGTGCTTTAGGATCAGAAGTGGAACAGCCAGAACTCAAATCAGTGCTCACAGGGAATGCCAGCATCTCAGGTGGTGGCTTACCCCACTATGCCACAACACCAGCCCTGAATGCCTTATCTTATTTTAAATATTTTTTGAATGCATGTTCTCTCCTCTGAATGAGATCACAAACCTCTTAAAGGTAAAAGCACATTCTCATTAGTACCCTGCTGCCTACTCTCTCCTTCCTCATTACAAACCCACATACAGCCTGGTACATATTTATTTTCCTTTAAAGTATAATTTGTCTTTACTAAATAACTGACACTAGTTCATCATGGAAATATTAGTTAATACAGACAAGCAAAATGAAGTATTTTAATTACCCACAATTCCACCACCCAAGAATAACTACCATTAACATTTTGTACACAATATACACCAAACAGGAAGTCTATGTGCCCCCAGGGAGCTAATGTTTGCAGGGGCTGATTGAAGAAGAAGTAAGAGGCTGGAGTTACACGTGTGGATGTGCTCCTTCGGGCCCAGGGTGGAAAGTGGAAGAGTGCTTTTAGAGACCTGGCCAAGCAGCTGAAAAATACTCCTCCTGTCAGTTTTTGGAAACTTTCATCATGAATCAAAGCTGTCCTTCCACAACACATGAACCGATTCAAGGAGAAGTGTGGTCTCCCAACCAGCAACAGCGTCTCCTGAAATGCACATTCTCAGGCCCCATCCCATACCTGCCGAGTCTGAAGGTTCCGAAGGGGGCCCAGCACTCTGTGTTTTGACAGTGAGATTGAGAAGCTCTGTCCGGAGACAAGGATTCTGTCTGCTTCATTGTCGGGTCACCTGTCTCAACACCTGGTGGTGAGAAGGGTGAAAAGAATGTGTTCAATAAAGAACAAAAGTACCTGCTAGAGATACATCAATTTTAAAATTGTTTTACTATAGAATATTTCCCAGAGAAACATAAAAGATTTCAGAAATACAGAATACAGCCAGAACCGTCTATATATCTAATCTATATATCTAATTAAATCTCAGCATTTTGCCACATTTCTTTTACTTTTTTTTTCTTTGAGAGAACAAAAACATTGCAGATACAACGGAGGGTGTTCTGTGTGTCCTTATTCTTCTATCTCCTTCTCCAGAAATAACCAAGATCATGAAGTCGGCATTAATCATTCTTGTGCATGTTTTATGCTTTTGCTCCATATTCATGTGTCTAGAAACAAATATATGGTATTGTTTTGCAGACTTTTAAACTATTTAAATGGTATCACACTCTACATACCCTGCAATTAGCTTTTCTGTGTGTTTTTTTTTTTTTTTTGGATTTATCATTGTGCAGACACAAAGCTGCGATTCATCATTTTAATTGCTATATAATATTCCCGTGTATGAATATATGATGTTCTATGAATGTGTTCTTCTATTAATGATGTTTAAATGTTTCCAGTTGATTTAGTTTTTCACTATTAAATTAAATGTTGCCACAGACGTATGAGTGCACTTCAAAAAGTTCAGGGAGGTGGGAGGCATTGCGGAGTGACTGGAGTTGAATGCAGTGTAATGGGAGGGGCAGCCTCCCTGTGCCCTGAGAAACAGGCAACAACAGCCCAAGTGCCTGGGAAGTGGCTGCCCTGAGGATCCAGCCCTGGTTTCATTCTTGGTACCTCAGTCTCTCCCGTGTGTTTGGTTGGACTGGGAGCTCTTTCCTGAATTTGTCTCCAGATTAGGGTTAGAGGACAGGTCCCTCCAGCAGGTGCTCACCAGCAAGGTAGGGTCTACAGTCACCAAATGGAGTCTTGTTTCTATTTATAATAAAATTTCAGAGGACAACTAAAAAAAGGTTTGTGCAAAAATAGAATTAAGACGTAAGTTTACTTTGGTGCAAAAAATATTTGAAATTCATGCATAGAAGGGATCCTCAAAAAGTTCATAAAAATACATAATATGAAAAGCTATGCATGGATTTCAAAAATTTTTGCACCAAAATAAACTTGTCTTTTATTTCCATTTTTCCATGAACTTTTCAGAGTGCCCTTGTGCATATCTTCTGAGGAGACCAAATAGTGTTTGACTAAGGTATACACCATGAGTAGATTTCTGAGGTTATAGGATTTTTAATCAACTTTGAAATGATTAATATACTTTCTTTCATTCTTTCTTCTTCTTCTTCTTCTTTATTTATTTATTTATTTTTTATTTTGTTAATTTATTTGACAGTGAGAAGGAGAGACAGAGAGAAAGGTCTTCCATCTGCTGGTTCACTCCAAATGGCTGCAACAGCTGGAGCTGAGCTAATCTGAAGCCAGGAGCCAGGAGTTTCTTCCAGGTCTCCCACACAGGTGCAGGGGCCCAAGTGCTTAGGGCCATCTTCTACTGCTTTCCCAGGCCACAGCAGAGAACTGGAAGAAGAGCAACCGAGACTAGAACCAGCACCCAAATGGGAGGCCGAAGCTGCAGGTGGAGGATTAACCTACTACGCCACAGTGCCGGCCCCAGATTATAGGATTTGAATATTTCTGGTCTTAGCAGATAAAAGCAGTTCATTCCCCAAAATGTTTTACCAATTTCTCCACCCTTTTTCTCCCATGATTGGTATTGTTGGACTTTTAAATGTTGGCCAATTAGATGAGTATGAAATGGTTTCTCATCATGGCTATCGACTTTTTTTCCAACTGAATCTGTCTCTTTTTACTTTTCAGTAATCTCTGCTAGAATTAGCTACTTCTGTCGTAGGTGATGAAATGTGTTAAGGCTCCACTTCAAATATTGGCACTGCCACAAGCATGGTCTTTCCCTTTACTGTAATTCAGAATTAAACTTTGGATTCTCAGTTTTTATATTCCAGTCCCGGCAGTTTTCACTGTAGAAGTTATCTGAAGACAGTCTTAATACTCTGTAGTAGTTGTCTGCAAACCAGGTTTAGCTTCTCCAGGAATACTACAGGATGGATTTAGCTTAAATGTACATTAAAACTGAGCGGCATGCTCTCAAGTGAATTGAAATGCATTTTATTTTTAGACAACCTGCATGCCAATGTTTTCTTTCCTTAAAAACAATACCTCCACTCAAAGTAAATCACAGTCAAAATAAATGAGGAGCTCAGGATAACATCAGTCCCATTTCTTGTAAGTCCTGGTGTTGTGTGGATGACAAGCAGCAGCCAGTTAATGATGAGCAGTGATAGATCCAAATTGCCAATTTTGTTAACAGTTTTCCATTTCTAAGCCATCCTTAAAGAGACTCATAAATGGGGCCACACCATCCTCACGGGGGTCCAGCAGAGCAGCCATGCCATCTGGATTCCTGTTGTCACCAATATAGAACCAGTAGTTTCTGAAATCAGCAAGGATGGGCTCGATTTGTTCTTCAGCCCCTGTCATAAAAGGTCTTCCTCTTTCTGGTCTCTGTTCAAGTTTGCCTTTGATTGATCTCATGTCATCTTTGAGTCATAAAACTGACATGTATGTGCACCAAGAAATAAGTCTCTGATAGCATCTCCATTTCAGAAAGAGTTTTGATAGCAAGAAAGCCTGGGAAGGAGGGGAATGCGGAAAAGCTCCAAGGAAAGGGAAGAGATGGAAAGAGGGGCAGCCACAGGTTCCGTTTGCCTTCCTCGGGTGCCCTCCAGGGCTGCCCCCCACCAGTTGTCTCATCAGCTTTGTTCCCTTCTTCCCCAGCTGGAGGCCCATACCCTGGGAGAGGCTGTAGCAAAACCTAGACTGAGAAGGGGTTTTTCTGATCCTGAGTTTTAGGGCTTCTCTGATTCTGGACTGGTTAACCCAATGGGTGTTAAAGAGGTGTGCACATCCTGTTACTAATAGGGTGTGTTTCAGAAATCTGGGAGGACTTTCTGGTTATCACAGTGATGGAGGTGTTGTCATTCCTGGCATCAGTGTGCTAGGATCAGAATGCTAAGTTGCCTTCAAGGTAGGGGACAGACTTACTCAACCCAGAATTCCCCTTGCCCACTTCACTCAACTTTCGAAAGCCTTGCTGGACATTTATATTTGGGAAAGGCTGTCTCTAATGACTGAGCCTAAAGCTTAATTCTGCTTCCTGTGTAATCACAAAGTTTTTGTTGTTATGGTATTGTGGGTTTACTCTGATTTTTCAGTTTAAGTATAAACTGCTATTTAAACTGAGGAAAATTTCCAACTCTGTCTTGTTAAGAACTTTTCCAAAAGTGGGCCACTGGACAGATTTCAAGAGAATCCGTCACCTGAAAATGTCGATCACGATTATTTAAATCACCATCACAAGCCACACACTCATGCTGGCTTACCATTGAACGTTAACGCTCTCACAGTGATTCTATATCTCAGGGCCAACATCTGACAACTTCAATTTGATTTCTATCATAGTTAGGCCTGAGCATTCCATATAGTTTAACTGTAACCCCACACTCCTTTTGTTTCTCCTTCTAAATTACTCACTGCAATTATTTTTAGATCTTGTGTGTAGAATGAACACATTGCTTACTCATGTGGGAGATCCGGATGGGGTTCCTTGCTCCTGGCTTCAGCCTGCTCAGCCCCTAGATGTTACAGTCATGTGGGGAGTGAACCAGT